>NW_009259044.1:4022355-4028248 GCF_000687185.1 Egretta garzetta | reverse complement strand
GCGGGGGGGCTGGGGGGCACGCTGGCTGCCGGGGAGGATGGGCAGCACCGGATGACTCCAGCGGGTTTTGCCGCGGGAAGACACCATCTGGCTAGGAAACAGCCTTCCTCTACCCTTACTGTGCGTTTTTGAGGTTACGTCAGCTGATAGAAATCAGAGAAAACCCACTGAAGTGACAGGCTCTGCCCACTGGGTGCGCCGCAGAAGGCTTTATCCCAAGCCATTGAGGGCCAGTACCTTGCACACAGGAGAATACAGCATCTCCAGTCTGTACCGGTACGCCTTTGATTCCTGCAGGCTGTGCTGGGATGGTGTCTCTTTAAGGGTAGGTTGCAGAGCACATGAATTACAGCATTCCAGTAATCCCTTGGCATTGGGCTGCCCTGTCCTCCACACAGCAGGAAATGTGGGACAAGCAGGGTTTTGGGATTATCTCGTGCTTTGCAAAAAGCCAGTTCCCTTTGTGCTTTTAGAAACAGCTTGCTCCTGCAGCAGGCAGGGGGCTGGGGATGACATCCCTGCAGGATGCTGTCCCATGTCTGCAGCAGCATCCCCAGGGCCGTGGCAGCATGTGTGTGTGCTCTGCCCTCCTCTGCGCACCCCATACGTGCATTTTGTGACAGTGGCCGAACCACCTGGTTGCTGTCATCCTTGACAGAGCACATTTTGCTCCCCAATCCATTTTACAGGGATGAAGTTACTTGATGCAACGACAATGCTAGCTTTGCAGCAGAGAGAGTTTCCCACATCTTCCAGACTGGTCAGCTTTTTGCCCAGCAAAGCTGTCCCTTGGGGTCATGCAACAGGGAGAAGGTATTGCTTTGGCCATTGCTTTGCTGAAGGTGTGCTGCTCCTTAGGAGCTGAGTGAACAACCTCCTACACTCTAATTTCATGGAAATGCCAAGGCAGGAGCAGCCTGGCTCAAGGGGACCGTAAGTGCAGTAGGTACCAGTGACATCTCCATGGCTAAATAAATTGGGATCCTCTGCAACACCAAGATTTTGCCCATGGTTGGGAAATGCTGTGTAATTCACTGCTGATGGTCCATATTCAACTGCTTCACAGCTAAGAGATGCTTTGGGCATCCAGGCTTTATGGATCATTCTGGAAGTGCTTGGACTCAGCCCTTCCTAGAAGGGTGACACAGGTTGCTGTGGGAATAGTAAGCAGTATTTTTCAGAAGTGTCTGGATCACTCAAGCAGACTTTAAATGTGATTGCAAGTCCCTGGAGGTAATTCTCATAGTGCTTTCTAGGGGCTTTATTGGCAGAGGGTTGCTTTGCACGGGGGCTTTCTGTCTGTCTGAACTTTTCCAAAAGTGCATCATGAACAAATCTCTTTCCTCTCAGCATCAAAATCCTCACTTTGGGAACAGTTGGAGCATGACTTCTCTTGCTGATACTGGCTCTTGGGACTGGCAGCAGGGCTATTTTGACAGGGGGGCTTTGGGAAGAAGTGGGTAGGGGCCATGGGGACTGTAATTCAGCTCCATACCCAGCTCCATCCTGCATCTGGGAACACTGGGGAAATGTTGATGTTTCTCAGTGTAGCCTTCCATCCTTTTTCCTCTCTCCCAGCTCTCCAAAGTGAGTGCTTCTCAACAACATCTCAGTCTGCCGCTTGGTAAGGTCAGGAAGGTTGGTAACCGTTGGGCACAGGGTGTGCTTGCACTGGCAACTGGAGCTCAGGAAGGTGTGCTCAGGGTAGGCTTTAAACCAGCCGGCACAAATACAAATAGCAGTTCAGTCCTGGCAGCAGGATGCCTGCGTGGAGCTGCAAGATGGGTCCACAGTGCTAGGTGGATTCTTGGGTACCAGGCTGAGATGCTCACCAAATCACATATCTCCAAAAACTGGGCTTTAAGTTGAACGTTAGACGTGTAGCACCCAATGCACAGAGCAAAGGCATGAAGAAAGTTGCCCTGCTGGTAACCTAGAAGTGGCACTGACTGCTGGCTGATTTTTTTATTATCTTCTTTTGAGATTTGATGTTTAGATCAGTTTGATATCAAGGCAAGCAAGGATGCCTTTATCCCCAAAGTCTTGGTTTAGCACCTGCTCCTGTGTTCCTGGGCCAGTTCCTTTAAAGCCAAAGAAGCTATTCAGGTATGTTCCTGAAGCAGGCCTTTACTTGTATATAAACATTTTGAGGAGTAAGTCAGAAATATGTATCCTGCTGTTATACATTATTACATTGGGCAAATAAATGGCAGATGCTGGTAATGCTTCATATCAGGACTTAGGAGGAATGTGAGACAGAACAAGATGACTGCTTAACATGACTTTTTAACTTTCTCATTTCTCCACGTTATAGGGTACTTCTGACATTCCTACCACTATTCACTAAATCCCCTTACAAAGTGCATTAGTTTCTTTATAAAGCAAAACAAACCCCAGACTTCCTGGCCATTTTGCTTCAGGGTTTCATGTAAAGAAACAAAGCCTGTAGGTAGAAGAGAACAGACATAGGAAATACCATATCGGAAGGGGATTGGGAAGTAGAAATGGGGGTGGGATGGGAAACGTATGGCTTCAGTAAGAGGAGCGGCTCCTGCTCTGACAGCCCTGCACGCTGTCCTGCCATGGGAGATGCTGCTTTTCCTCCTCCTCTCTCCATACCCAGCTTACCTTTGCTTGGCGCTTGTTGGCAGCTCTCCAAAATAAATTTCCTTGTGTCCTCAGCCCCAGGTGGGGTTGAGGCTTTGAAGCAAAGTGACTTGGTGTTCTTCAGCTGCCTGAGTTTTTGGTTTTGTTATTTTTTTCTCAGCCCATGATCATGTGCTGACTCTGCACTTATTCCCTGGTGAAATGTACCCGAGCTGCCTCCTCACTGCACCTTGGTGAGGCTGGCAAGCCTTGCTGCAGCTCCCTCGATGTCTTTTCTCCAGCCAGGAGGGTTTCTGCTGGGAGTTACTGCCCCCAGTCAGTTTGTTACAGAGATTGAGTTGATGCTTCACCTGTTTCACGCTGCAAACACCGCAAGTTTGCTTGTGTTTCAGGATCCTGCTACAGCTGGAAAGCCAGTTGGATCGCCAAGGGACAGTTCTTTATTACTGGAAATACTGACATTTTTTATCCCTGTCTTTGCAACTTGGTTCTTCTGCACTTTGCATGACTGACTGAGCATCTCTGTGCCACGATCTCTCCACAGAGGTAGTGGTACCTGCTGCTGCTCCTTCCCTTTGCTCCTCTAATGGAAAACTGCGTTATCAGTCCTGGGCCTTACTAGTGATAAAATCCCATCGCAAAATGTCAGATCTGATATTCCCCTCTGTCCCAATACTTTCCTCAGCCCCTAGAAAATGTCTGATAGTTAACAGGACAAAGTAGGATTTAGCAAATGTTCCATTTGAAAAGATAGGGAGGAAAATACTTCTGATTTCTCAGTCCAGCCTGGCTTGCTTCCTTTTTTTTTCCCCCTGCCTTTTTGGGAAGCAGGAAGACTGGTGAAGGGGATAGAGCAGGAAAGCTGAAAATGATCAGCTGTTCTCAAAATAAAATGTAATTGTGCTTTAAAAGGGCCCAAACTGAAATGAAGTATTTGTGAGTTATTTAAAAAAATGCTTGAATTGTCCTAAAGCAGGGTTGTGTTGGTTTTTAATTCACATCTCTTGAGTATTTCTAAGAATTGCCATAATTGGGTAAGAATTAAAAAAATTTCTAAGATTAAAAATAAAAATACTACCAAATTGCATAAAGAAGAAACCTTTTTCATCCTCATTTCATCTGGTCTGTGTAGGGCTACACTGGGGACGTGCCCCGCTCCTCGAAACATTGGATGCAGGACAGAGCACAGACCCTTTTGAAGAGGCACAGCCAGCCCTGCAGAGCAAGGCGCATTTGTTTCCAGAGCAGTATCCTCAAGGAGGATATTTATTAATGTGCTGCTCTGAGTGATAGAAATAAATTTTAAGCTGAGGATGAAAGGGAAGAGGCTGCAGTATCCTATGCTGATTGCCAGTTTTGTTGCCATCAATGGGTGTTTTCGCAAGAGGCTGATGGAGCCAGGATTAGATCTGTTTGCTCCTGGTATTAGTGCCCTCCAGCTCTATCAAATCAGGATGATCTAAAAGTTAGAGGGAAACACAGGAAAAGACCTAGCAAGTGTTGTTCAAGCTAGCCACAAGTTTAGCGCATCTTTATCCTTAGCAGCAACCCAGGACTGGGAAAAACAGTTTTGCTAAACTCCTTCTGTACTAAGCAGCAGCTTCGTGGTTGTATGACTGGATGGATGATGTGGAAGGTGTTTTCCTAATAATGGGGGCAACGAGCAATCGTGCAGAATTTCTTGAAAAGGAAGGATGTCTTAAGCTAATTCTAACTTGGCTAATTTCCCTTTGAGCCCTCAATGCCACATAAATGTTCAACCACAGGCACTATCCCAATCACCTAATAGCCTAATTCTTGTGCCCAGTAGTGTTCTCCGTTGATCCTTGAGCATGGTCCAGCTCTGCACAGGCCCTAGACTATCCACCGTGACAGTCCATGCCTTGGGTTTTTCCAAAACCGGCTTGATTAGTGAGATAAAGTGTAAAATACTATTACTGCAATGGTAGGATTTTGTTGGAGTCTCGAAAAAAGATAACAAAAAGGGCATAAGGTGACCCAGTTGTTTTCTTGATTTTAGGACAAACTGTAGAAAAAGTAAAAACACAATTAACATCAGGGTTTCTTAGCTAGCCTAGAGGTGAATAATAATTTAATATCTTATTGTAAGATCTTAGATACCTGGTTCCCTGTTCAGGGGATGCTCTATCCCACATTGCCCTCTAGCGAGGACATTGCAGAGCAAATAATGCCTTTCAGCTTGCAGCCACCAGGATATGAAATGTGGTATTTGAATAACTGAAGACACGGCTTGGCTCTGACGTGGTCCTTTGCCACGCGATGCAAATAGTGTGAGGAGGGGCAGCACTCGCCTGTCGCAGGTGTGTGCACCTGCACTGGCCGCACCTTTCTTGACATTTGCTTTTTGTTTGAGCTAATCGCCTCCGTAAGCATCTCCCTGCGGCTGCTGGATCACTAGCCAAAGGTCCCTGCTCTCTTCTGCTTTGGAAAAAGGGGAAAATATTCCCTAGGGTTTTTTGGTAAAGGATCTTTTTCCACGTTCTTTATCTTACCCTTTGCTCCATGAAACACACTTCTGTGGTTTTGCCTGTATACACACAGTCTGACAATGCTGCCTGTCATTTGAAGATCATCACAAGACAAACTTCTGTCCCTCTTCAGCCCAACACTGATACATCTAAAGGTGTTGCGTACAGGGTTAGCACTGGTCCTTGTCCTTCTGCCTGCTCAGCCTGCATCGGTGCCAAATGACAATTTTGGTGTGTTCCCAGTTCTCCAGAGCTCTTAAACGCTTACAGAAAATGATCAACCAGCAATAGGTTTAAAAAAATAAAAAAAAAAAAGAAGGAAGGCAAATATTTGCTCCCTGTGAGAGGAGGGTAAGCCTGATGCATCCAGTCCTTAAGGCCTTAAATCAGCACTGCGGTGCCCAGATCTGCCCTCTCCTGGGTTGTGGGTGCCCTAAATCAGCTGTCTGTTGGCCATGCAGTCCTTTTGCTTGCACACCCAGGTCCCATCAGGGCAATGGCACAGCAGTTCAGCAGCCCCCATGACTCCTTGGTGCCTGTGGGAACCTGTTGCAGCCCGGGGTGCTTTGGTGTCTGCAGCAGCCTTCCCTCAAAGAAGGTCATCCCTGTGGATGTGAACCCTCAGGCAGCTCTGGAGGAGCAGGTTTCTCTGCTAGTGCCCTCTGCAGTGCTGGGCACCAGGGTCTGGGCTGAGGATCTGGGACTGGGAAAGAGGAGGTACTCAGGTCTGCCTGGGTCTTCCTTCCACTTACTCCTTCTAGGGTAGGGGAGAGCAGAGCAATGTCTAGTCCTGCTGA
>NW_009259044.1:4003904-4022341 GCF_000687185.1 Egretta garzetta | reverse complement strand
TCCGAGGGCTGCGTTTGTCACTGCCCCAGGCGCTGCTCCAACCAGTATGAGGCCCAGCATGTCCTTAGGTGCTTGACCATAACTACATAGAAATTCATAATTAATGTTCAGTTATCAAAGATTAACCCAATCTTTGATTACTGGCTTGTTCATCAGAGTACTAGCCATGGCCCTTCCTCTGCTAGATGCTGTCTGTTTAAACTCTTTGACTAAAAACTTAACGGTTTTAGAACAGTTTGTTCTAAAATCTGTGATTTCCCACATGCGAACAGCCAAAGGGTGCAACCTGATTGCGGTATGGCAGATGAGCATCACCCTGCCATCAGTGCGTCCTCCCAGGGGCTGCAGGACCCCCAGTAACACATCGTGATCGCGAACAGCCAAAGGGTGCAACCTGATTGCGGTATGGCAGATGAGCATCACCCTGCCATCAGTGCGTCCTCCCAGGGGCTGCAGGACCCCCAGTAACACCATCGTGATCGTGTTTGGGAGCCGGGGTGGGCTGCATGGTCACCCAGCCTGCTCCACAAGGCACTTGTGGGATGAATGACGAACACTAATGCCATCTAGTGACAAAAAAAAAAAAGCAATGAGGGTATTTTATAAAATGCCACTGGAAATTTTATAGCCCCAAGTGGGGCAGGTCTTGAGACTGGGAAGGAAGGAGATGCTGCTGGATGTGCTGGGAAAAGAAATCCCTTTTCCCTGCTCTCCTGACCTGTCTCTTCCCTCATTTCACATCCCACAAAGTGCTTCTGCAGGTAACAGGGACTGGGATCTCCCACGTGAGGTTTTATAGATCCCGGGGGGAGCAAGGCATGGGCTTCGTAAGTGGCTCTGTTGACTGAGGAGCACAAATTCCTCAACTTACTGCTGGATTGTGGAGCACAAACCCAATGCCCAGGGACAAGGTGACTGTGGGAGGGGAGATGACTTGCTCCATTACTGGCAGGGACATCATGGCCAGAGGTCCTGGGGACTAATTTAAGCTGGCGGTATGGGCTGCGACACGGTGCCGTGGCTGCAGCTTTGAGCTTAGCTGAGACGGGGCAAGGGATGGCAGCTTCTGCCGCTGTCCTGACAGCAGTGATGCGTTACTGCGGCTCATACGACCTGACACTTTTTTTTTCCTCCCACCAGCTTTGTTTCTCCCTCTTGCTTCTGTAGGCAAAGCCATGAAGGCATTAACGCGCTGGGTTTCTGCGCAAGTGGCTGGCTGGAGATGCCGTTGCTTTGTACCTAGTTACTAATCCAGCCAAGTCACGGTGCCACAAACCTGGAGGAATTAGTTTGCACTCTGCATTTTAAAGATGCAAGTGAAGTTATTTCTGACCGTACCAGCTTATTCTGCTTGGCTAAGCTGTCATCGGCAGGTGCGGTTTGCCTTGCATGGGGCTGGTGGTCTCCTGGGAATATTTTGCAGCTCTGATCATTTCTCCGGCTCGAAGAAATGCACAGAGAGAGAACTTGGGAATTAAAAGTTTCCAGTTAAGGAACTTGAGGGCTGAGATAGCTGCGATGAAGTGCATTATGAATGCACTGAGATGCCAGGCAACACCCCCAGAGAGATTTGGAGAGAGAGGTGGGATGTACCCTGCTGCTGCCGAAGGAGCAAGCAAAGCACCCAGATGTGAATAAGCTCTTTCATGGGACATTTCTGAAGCGCAGCCACACCAAGACTCGGGCCAGCACAGGCTGGCACATCACTGGCCGAGGGTCCCAAAGAGCTGCCCCCCTCACCGGGCACACGGGTCCATCAGCATGGATGCTCTGGATGCTCTGCCCCAGAGCGAACAAGCAGGCGCTTGCTCTGCTCCATGCTGCTCAGACTTGCCCCTGCTTCCTTCAGAAAGCCATTTGCAAAGGTCCTTGGGGACTTTTTGTTGTTCTTCTAGCCCCATTGTGAAGGTACCAAATATGTTCCTATTGTCTAATTTTCAAATGGTTTGTGTTATCTTTGCTGCTTCTTTTTCTGGATTATCCTTGTGTCCCCCTACCTTTCTGCCCTGGATAATTGAGAGCTGGCGGTGTGCCCGTAGCGTTCCTGTTTAAGGGCCAAAATGGGAATGAGAATAAATGCTTCTAAGTATTGTTTTGAAGCAAATAAGTAATTTACTCATAATAGCTCTTCGCCTGGCATTACACTGGCAATCTCCCGCAGGTTTTGCAGGAGGAGCGAGCAGTTGTGAGAGGTTGGAAGAGCCGTGCAACTTGGGGAATGCTTAGCCTGTGGGTATGATGGGTGGAAGGAATTCACAGATTTGGAAGAGCGCTCCTACTTCTGTAAAGGGACTTTATCCAGCAGTCTGTGGCAGTGCTGCATTTCATAGATTTGCTAGCCCTAAATTCCAAAAATATCCCTGTCTACCAGGAATATAGCTGGAGGTGGCAAAGGTGAAGGCTTGCCCCTGCAGACAAGGCAGGTCTGCTTTACCTTGTGCTTTTGAGTAAGACATCTTCTGGAGCAGCCAGCTGACCAAAACACAGTATACATCCACATTGTCTTCTCAGCTCAATAGAAATCCTTCAGCATTATCACAGCTCCATCTATTCTTTTTCCTGAAGAGATATGGAAAAGCAAAAAGCATTTAGGGTGCTCTTTTGCCTGAAGCATTCGATACAGAGATGTGTCCCTATCTATTTGGCATCAGTAGGGCAATAGCATCTTGCAGGAGACAAGCAGAACAACTTGGAATGAATAACCTGAGCCTAGTACTAATTTTCTCTTTTCTCTCTCCTTGTAGGGATCCTGTTTACGATGCTGGTATTTGGACCAGCCTGTGGATTTATCTTGGGCTCCTTCTGTACCAAAATCTATGTGGATGCTGTCTTCATTGACACAAGTAAGGAGAACTGGGTTTGGTTTCAAATCAAATATGCTAATGTGTCAGCGGGACAAAAACATTGATGCTCACAAGCAGGAAACTGCTTCTCGTTCCATCTTGAGTGCCTCTTGCACATATGAGTGTTGCTTTTAGCAGGGTTTCATGACAGGGATTCAAAAATTTTCAGCTCTATCCCTATCAGTAACAGATTCACAGTAGCTAAAATTTGTTCGCTTCCATGGGCTGCGAGATGAGTTTCAGCCCAGCTCTTAGAGGACACCTTAAAATACCACTGTGGCAGAGCACACCGGCTAGCCATGGACATAGTCTTGCCAGGGAAGCTGTGTCCAGAGCACAGGGTGAAATCTGGAGAGCTGCCACCCCCAGGACCTGGGAGACTCTCTGATGGTGGCATACCAGTAAGACCCATGCCCAGCACCTTCTGCAAATGACAGGTTCAGTCTCACAGTGTTATTGCTTTTTCCCAAAGGAGTGCTAATTATTGCTCACCTTGACTCTGCACTTGGGTTAAAGAAAATTGTTTGCAAATTGTCTTTTTGTTCATTAAGAAAAAAAATACTCAAATTCTGCTTTTATTGCTACTTGCACTGTGTGCTCTTTGCCATTAGAGGGCAATGTGTCACAGGCTGTTCTCCGCTGCTCTGCTGCGCTTTGGCTATAGGCTGCAAACCTGGTGCTTCATTCTTTGCCCTCAGTTGTTCAGATCCTTTTTCTGCAGTTCTCAGCTCCATCTGATCCCACAGGCTCTTATCCTGCTGCAGGGGTCTTGTCCTCTTTGAGAGTGCATTCCAGTTCTATGATGTTGCAAATACATTTTCATAGGATGCGTTTGGATGGAGTTGAACCTCGCAGGACTCAGAAAGGAATTGTGCAAATCTGGAAAAGTGCTACAGCCTTTTCTTGGTCTCACATGCACATGTCAGCTGAAGAAATCTAAATAATATCAAACAAACAGGAAAGAAGTTATCTTTTTTTGATGAACACCACAGGGCCCCTTTTAAGTCCTTGGCTTTAGCAAAGATATGCCAAAGTCTGGTCCTGTAGGCAGAGAAGCTTGTTTGAATCCTGTTGCATATTTGACCATTAAGTATAATTTACTCCAAAAAATGAATGAGCAGAAGGACATATATTTTCTTCCAGTAGCTGAAGCTGTGGAACTCCTCACTGTAGGGTGTTAAAAGTCTACAAATGGATTAAAAAACAACTGGATGAGTTTATAGCGGGGAAAAAAAGAACATGACACCACATCTAGCTTAGAAAGCCCCCAAGCCACAAATCACAAGAATAATATTAGGTATATGATGACTTTATTCTTGTGGACTTTCTGGGCATCTGCAGCTGTTTACCTTCAGAGGCAAGATGCTGGCCTAGCTAAAAAGTTAATTTGATGTGATCTGGCCGCTTTTAACATAAAATATCGCTCCTTATTTACAGCTCAAAAAAGCCCCAGACATATACGGATCCACGGAGGAGAACGGTGGAGCATTATCACTGAGAAGCCTGGAGGGGCTGTGGCTCAGCAGGTCATAGGGAGGGTGCAGCTGGCTTTGGCTGTGGTCCATTGCTGTCATGTGAAGGCTGGGGCACACATGGCCTCCATCTATTTTTATATGGGAATGGGAAAGGGTTTCCCCGTTCCAGCTGGCTCTGCCCTGCGGCTCAGGGCGGCACAAGGAGACTGAGTGCCAGAGGGTTGAGCCCTGTCCTGCTCCCTGTTTTGGACAGGATGTGTGGGAAGCCAGGGCACGCTGCTGCGGTGCCCTCTGTACAGGACCTGTTTTTGGGAAGGGGATATGAAGAAGACCTTGGTTTACATAGCTCTTCACACGACTCTGTTCCCAGGAACCTGAAAAAAATGCACTCCAGGCAGGAAGAAATAACAGCAGAAGAATCCAATCCCTCCAAAACACTATTTTTCAAACTTTATATGTATTTGAGAGCTACATGTTATTTTCCCTAAGGAGAAAAGAGTTTCCTTCCGTCTGTGCTTGAGAGACAACTTGATTGCCTCACTTGAGACAGATTTTTCAGAGTGGTGGTAACCAGACAGACTTCATGAACGGAGGAGCTTGTTATTCCAGCCACACAGACCCGGGTCTCCCCTGGGAGTCAGCGCTGGGCACCCTCCACCAGCTTGTTGAGCAGCTGTGGCAGTGAGGCGGCTGCTAGGAACACAGTTTCTTCTCTCCTGCTGCTTATTTTTATTTCCCCAAACTGACTCCAGAGCCTTCTTTTTCCTTATCTCCACTGAGTGATGGCCTACAGGATACTCTTGCCTTCTACTTCGCTTTTCTTCATTTTCTGATGATTTCTCTACCATTCTGAGCCCATTTGATGCAGTGGGTGGGTTTCTTTTCCAATATTTCAGACTCTTTCACCCTCCACACAGTCACAGGTGCCCATAAAGCCCAAATGCCCATCTCTCCTTTGCTGAAAAAGACTGTGAATTCAAAGCAGGGAGAGCGTTGGCCTCCTGGGAAAAGAGGGTAAGCCAGGATGGAGATGCAATGTCCTTGCCTGTGCTGCTTCTTCTCCATGCAGGCCTTTGTTCCAGTAGGTATGCCAGCTGTGTGTGCGTATTTGACATGCTGGGACAGTGATCTCCAAAACCTCAGTGCCAGCATGGGGGACACTGTCAGGTACATGGCAGCTTCTTAGAGGTGGCAGAGCCAAAGACACTGGAGAGAAGCTCTGATTACAGGGTGTTGCAGAAGCTGGATGTACCATCTAGATAGACAAGGTGATGGGTTGCTTGTCCTAAGGACCTCTTGGATGTGGAGGTCATTATGCACTGGTGGCTCACACGGTGTGGGTGTGGGATGCACTGTGAGTCCCCACCTTGTGTCTGGGAGCCCCTCACCAGCCAACAAAGCCCCCAACAACCATCTTCCAGCCTACACATCATTAACACTGTAATCTTCCGCTCCCTGCAACCAAGCCAGTGACATGTGTGTGTGTGCCCTTGCAGGTAAGCTGGACATAACCCCGGACGACCCTCGGTGGATTGGTGCATGGTGGGGAGGCTTCCTGCTGTGTGGTGCCTTACTCTTCTTCTCGTCCCTGCCAATGTTCGGGTTCCCGCAGTCCTTGCCCCCGAGGCCAGAGCACGCTGGGGAGAGCGAGCAGGCCATGCTTCCCGAGAGGGACTACGAGAGACCCAAGCCGAGCAACGGGGTCCTGCGGCACGCGCTGGACGGGGAGAGCAGCACGACCTGCTTCCAGCAGCTGCGAGGTGAGACACTGGCTCTTGACACATTTTCTGTGAGAATCATCAACAGGTTAACAGCTGGCAGGTTTTATAATTGGTCTCTGATTTGGGCTATCTATCTCTACCCCCAAAGAAATCCCCCAAACCCCTCAGTATCCTGAAATTTCAGTCCCTAGCTTCTAATTATCTCTGGCATTGTCCTCATTTTAAAGAGAGGCTTTGTTCCACTTGAAAGGTTTGTTTTTTTTTTTAAACTACAAAGCTTCAGAAATGCATGATAGTCCTGTAGAGTTGCTAAAAAAATGAAGGGGAACACAATTGCCAAAGCAATTTGTGAACTTGTCTCCAGTCTACTGTCCTGCTCCCTTCTGCCTCCCAAAACAGAGAGCAAGCCAGCAAGGGTGGTTAAAAGAAATCGGGAGCTCCTGGCATTTGAGCTGCAGCTCCAGATACAAAGCAATGAGTGCTGGGCATCACCACAGCTCTTAAACTGTCATGGGGAAGAGGTAGATACCAGCCCAGAGTAGCAGCAAAGTGGCAGGGCAGAGCATGGCTTGTAGCAAATTAGAGTAGAAAACCCCATGTCATGTCCTGTGATGGAAATGGCCCTGGCTCTAATTAAGGTCAGCTAAGACTCCAGCATTTTGAGGGAGAGTGTGGGCAGAGATCCTTTCTGTAAGCTGCACTGGAAAATCCTTCATCTAAGAGGGTGGTTCTATAGCACTGGTGGTTGCTTCCCACTCTCTGTCACTGTGGCAGAGCAGGTTTCATTACTACCTAATGTATTTTGATAAATGAGGACAAAACCATTTACTCCCTGTGCAGTCTCCTTAATTGGGTGTTGAATGAGGTACAGGTGGGAAGAAAAAAGAGACTTCGGGGAAAAAAGTGTTTTCTTAAATATATAAATGCCTTGAATAGTTGATGTGGTTGTTCATTAAGGGAAGGTCAAAGATGTGAAATTTTGACTTGAGAAAATTCAAAAGAAAGGTAAAGGGATAAATTGTTTGAAAATTTGTCAGTAAAATTAATTTCTTCATCCTTTCATCCCTGTTGCAAGGATTTCTCAGGTTTGAGGAATGGGCTTTTCCCATGGTATGTCCATCTGGATAATGTGGCTTTTGTCATGAACTCATCAGAGCATCTGCTTCTGTCCACTGAGTTTTTGGAATGGGCATTGGAATTTTTGCAGGTTTTCATACAGAGAAATGAAAGAATACGTCATGTCCTTGCTGCACAGAGGGGCAGCAGTTCTGCCTGAGGATAGTGCTGAGCAAGCTGAGTTTCTTGCCCTCAGGGAGGCCCTGTGGGGCTTGCTAGAGCATCTATTGCTCATTGAAGTGGAGAAATTAAACTGCCACATCCATAAGCTTCAAAGTATTGATTACATCAGGGGCACCAGTCTTCCACATTAGCCTTCTCGTTGCAGGTAACCCCATTTCGAATCAGTCGGTATTCCAAAAGTCTCTTTGTAGATGGACTTTGAGATACAATTTACATCACATCAAATAAGACAGAGAATGACCTTTTTAGTTATGCTTTTGAGGCTGTCATAGACAACACGGTGTTGGTAGCTGACATCTCCTTTCAAGTCCCTTGCCACTATTGTCACAGTCGAACATCATCAAGAGTTGTGTTTGCTAAAGTGCCCGCCTGGAGGAGATGTTCAGGCACATACCACAAGGGAAGGCAAACATGCCTCACTCATTCCTGGGGAGCAGTATTTAAGGTGGCGGGTTGACTCTTCCTGTGTGTATACAGTATTTTGCCAGCAGCTTAAATATTCATTCCTATGTGGCAGGACCCAGTATCCTTAATTTGTTTGTTGACTGTATAAAGTTTTGTTTGGGGAAAGTTAGACTGTTTAGCCTTTTTCCTAGGATAAAAAGGACTGGTAATTACATACAGAGGTTAAAAAATACATATGTGCATGCACAGTCATGTCTTCTGTCCTATCTTAGACTTTGGGGTTTGCATGTATTTGTGAAGCTGAATGGCAGAAGATGTACCTGTACACGGAGGTGTGGATGGAAATGCTCATCAGGGTTTGTGTGGCCACAACTCCCGACTCCTTTTTAGCAAGTGCTGTCTTTGCAGCTCAGGCCTGGGTAGGTGTGTGCCGGGCATAAGTCCGTGGATGGTGTGGATTGTCCATCTCTTTGTGCACAGTGAAGAGGAAGAGTTGGTTCCCTGGACTGATTGTGCGAACACACTGTGTATCAACAGTGCATCCTTAGAGTCTGAGCTGAAGCTCCTTTTCGGCCATTGAAGGGGTTTGATTTTTTTTTTTTTTTTTTTTTCCCTCCCAAACCTTGCAGTGACTGTTGCAAGTGAGTGGACGTGGTGGGAAAGGAAGCAGGGTGGTGTCAGTTGGGGACATGCTCCCAGCTGGGTGACGGCTGTCAGCTAGTGACATGGCATGGCTGGCACGTGGGAGGATGCTCGAGACGCTACAAGATCTGCTGAAAGACAGTGAGAGGCAGAGCTGGGAGAGATTCCTTGTCTGTCTTTAGCCTTAGCCTGCAGAAAAGCTAGGACTTTTATAAATCTAAAAGCAAACAGCTCAAAGTGTCAAAAAGTCTTTTAAATCTCTATCAAGATCTAAACAGGAGGGAGGGCCCAGCTTTTGGGAAGCCACGGCATCTCCTCCTATGGGGTATTTTCATGCCAGAAAAAGCAGCATCCTTAAGAGGAACTTCAAACTTGAAACGAAAACCATACCTTTGAACGGCACAAGATTTTATAAATCTAAAAGCAAACAGCTCAAAGTGTCAAAAAGTCTTTTAAATCTCTATCAAGATCTAAACAGGAGGGAGGGCCCAGCTTTTGGGAAGCCACGGCATCTCCTCCTATGGGGTATTTTCATGCCAGAAAAAGCAGCATCCTTAAGAGGAACTTCAAACTTGAAACGAAAACCATACCTTTGAACGGCACAAGATGAAGAGGCAATCAAAGGCATTTTTTTTTAGCTCCGACAGGGTCATGGCGGCTCAGGCAGGAAAGCTTTGGGACATTCCTGGGAGGTGCTTACCATTGCTAAACTGGCATATGAATGCTGCATCACTTTACCTGATTAGTATTTAAGTTAAGCAACGCAACTCTGTGTGGGAGCACAGGGAAGTGAAGGATTGATAGCAGGGAGAGGATGGATAAATGCTGCCATCGCTCTTTGCTCTCGGCTGGCAGCCTGGCAGGGTTGTTCCTGCGTTCTCTGTATGGTCTGTGAAAGCACTTCAGGCGTGGGCTGCCACAGTCCTTGCTGTCCTGGGGGCACAGCTTTGCTTTCCTACCTCTGGTCTGCTTTGGGGACCTCTCTGCTATTCAGGGTCGGAGATGATGCTCGGCTGTGTCAGGGCACCTGTGCCCTCTGCTCGTGTCTGCCCAGCATCTGCCCTCTCACTCGCTGTTAACATGCTGCCTCTAACCCAACACCTGCTCCAGGACGTGCTTGGAAATATTTTGCTAAAATAATTGTTTTTTCATACAGAAATGTCACTTCTACTGAATTGAGCGGTCAGTTCTGATGAAATTTGGTTTCAAAATGCTTCCTTGGCTTTATCTTTAACACCCCAGAAACATTCTGCTCTAAATGCATTTTGTTTTGCGATGGTTTAAACTAGAAATTCATTACATTCTGCCTGTCTGTCTAGTGAGAGAGATTAAAAACCTAAAAGGATTGAAATTGATATGGAATCTTTCAGGTTTGGAGAGAGAAGCTCATTCACAAGGAATTAAAAGAAAACTCACTGTGGAATTAAATGAATTTCAAAACTGCAAATTCCCTAGATTTGGAACCATTTTGGTTTCTGTCCAGCTTCATTTCCAAGAGCATAGGAGAGCTCAGATGTACAGCTGACAGCTGTCTTGTCTTCTGTTCGGTTCCTTCCTGCTCTGCGTACCAATCTGCTGCATACCTAGAGAGGGAGCTGCTCTGAATCCTGGATTTCCCTCCCCAAAAGTTCTCTCTGGGAGCAGACACGTAGCACTGGGCCAGAAGCTCCTAGCTGTGCAGGGGGGTCCGAGGCCCTGGAGAGCCTGTAGTCCTTGGTGGGAGATCATAGGATTGAGCAGGATTAATGGCTAACAGGATTAGTTTTAAACTCATGACAGTAGCAAGTGATAGTGACAACCTTTTGAAGAGGTCTCCATCTGTACCTTCATTCACGGCCTTTTTGCCTTTGGGTCTTGCCTTTTTGGATATGGGTCTTGGCTCTCTACCAACATCTAAAAGGCTTGTTGAGAAATTCTAATCTTAGGTAAGTGGATGGTGGGTGATCATAAAAGGCCCCACATCAGGTCCCATCAGTCTCCGAGTTTCCTTTGGCTTGGATTTCATGAGGGTGCAGGCTTTGTTGGCAGGTTCTTCTTGGCTGTTTCAAAGCCAGCATCCTTGTTGTCAGAAGCTTTGATTAATTCAGAAAGGTCTTCAGCCTGCAGCCTTTAGGGCAGAAGCTGAGCAGCTCCTGAGGTCAGGCAGAGTGTGTCTGTCTCCGAAAAGATACCATGCCTGGCCATGACCTCCATGATGCGGGTGAGGGAGCTTTATGTCCCCCTGTGAAGTTGAGCAAAGGTGGTTGCTGGAGGCAAGATTATAGAATAGAAGGACCTGCTTTCCATGCATGAAAATGCTACTGTTGCTTCAAGTTTGTGTGTGTCAGGAAGCCTCTTTGACATAGCTGTTACCTTTTTCCTTCATATCCTTTGTGATACTAATTTTGCCAAGGCCACGTGGACTTTGGCATGTTAAACTCACCTGAGAGATCTTCAGCTCCTCTTGCCTCATCTTCTCTTTTATAGGAGCTGCCTCTTTCCAGGACATCTCTTCTTCTTGCTGCCTGCACTATTTCTTCATCCCTTGTTCCTCAAGCCAGGTGGAGATTTTGCCTTTTTTTTTCCATTCAGACCTGAGGTTTGCTGCCTACATTGCTATTAGAAAGTAGTATTTTGGCTCAATGCTGTATTTCGCCTTTCCCTCACCGCACTGTCCTAGGTGGACTGGGCTGTAAACCTCCCTCTAATTTACTACTTTGCTTTCTGTGTTCCTCATCTTTACTGCAAATTGAAAACATGTCTCTGTAGGGTGCTCCAACTGGAAAAAGGGGCCTTGGTGATTGTAATGTTCCAAACAATTCATTTCAAGCACCAACGTGATGATTACAGTTTGTCGTTTCTGGAGAGTAGTTAAACCTCATGTAATGAGGTTGCCAATTATCCCTGGTACTCCCTGATGTTTAGTGACAAATCAAAGCTACTTGGTGTACATAAGTGTGTTTGCTTGTCAAGCCCGTGGCTTGTCACCCACAGCTGGCCCCACAGTAGGAGATAGGGAGGATGTTGGATGCCTTGGCACGGGTGTTGCTTGGGGTGTTAAAAGGTGGGAAGTTAGGGGGATTGGCAGGGGTGTTGGAGAGCTTTAGGACATCCTCCCGGGTTCCCTCCAACCTATAGATGATCCTGTGACCAACGCTGCACGTGGATGGTCTGAAGAGTTGGGTTTTAAGTACTTCAGCAGTGAAAAGAGGCTGAGGTTTCTTATTCTTCTAAGCGTATCTTGCCATGGCAATGAGAATCGCTTTTCTGCCGTCGTTTCTGTAGCATATTGGGTGCACTGGGACAAGGATGCTAAATGAGTTGGCCCTTCTGAGCGTGGGAGGGTTAGTCTTTCTGTGCCATGTCTGATATAGCTCGTGGGTTCTCCAAGTAGATTTTTGAGACTCTCTTGAATCCAAAAGACCTTTACCTTCCGCCATTTGGCGAATGGGCTTCAACCTCAGATTTATAGCTCCAAAGTGCTGCTACAAAGCGTTCAGCTAACTTTTGGGCCAACAAGGTTCAGGGTAACACTTACTATGACTTTTGCTGGGATCGGCTCCAGTGAAGAAGCGCCATGCTTAGCTGTTGTGTTCCCCAGGGCTTTACTGTCCCCATCAGACATTTTCCATTCCCCCTTCATACCCAGCACCATATGCCAGGCAGCTGAAAGCACGTCACTCTAGTCTATTGAGAGATTTTTAAACTTCACTGCTGACTTTTAATCTTGTTCCCAGAGGTATTTCACCCCAAGAACTGAGACAGATAAGGCAGCAGCAGGTGTCAAATGATTCATCTTAACGGGTGGCAGTAGCAAGATGAAAGGATATTCATTCCTATGGGGAGCCTCCTGTCATTTCCCTTAGAAAATGAAAGGGAACGAGCTGGCCCTGGCTGAGGAAATGGTGGAGGCTGCCAGGCATTGCCTGTGTTGCCTCTGCACTCTTTGCAATGGGTTTTGTGTTACATCCTTCAGCTGGTACAGAGCCTTGTTGCAGTAGATGGTGGTCAAACGTGCTGTGGAGGACAGGATCTGTCCCAGAAAACTCACACCCAGACACACAAGGAGGAGAAGCAATGATGAAGTGATGGGACTTGTAGCCCAACACTGCCAGGCAAGGCAGTCACAAGGGTCTCCTCTCTTGTGTGAGATGGTGCAATAACTCTGCATAATTTTTGCTTTCCTTCCCTAAGTACAAAGGATGGATCTTGACCTTGGTAATGCATGATGGTTTGGTACCAGCCTTGCCAACTTCAGAAAGAAATGTCCATGATCTTTAACTCCCTCCTCCAAAAGACAGGCTGTCATCGTTATTATTTGGTGGATAAAGTTAGAGATAGACCTTTGTGTCTTTGCATTTGAATTGGCACAAAGCTACATCTTGAGGAATCCATTAATCTTGAACAAATTGAACTCCAGAGGCACAACAGGCATTAATATCTTAAATATGGCTTTCCAAGCTCAACGCTGCCAAGTCCACCTTTGCATTTTCCCTCCTTTTCCTGGCAAGAAGGGGAAATTCTGTAGGTGGCCGCTAAAGAACTGAAGGAGTCAGCAGGTGGCTTCTGAGATCTGTCCACACCTGAATCCCCCTACCTCCATTCCTCCCTCACGGTATTTTTTTTTTCCTCTTCCCTGCTTCTCCCCCCCTCCCCCCCATCATTCTACTAAAAAATACTATGCCTCCTGCACCTTTATTATGTTCAGCAAATCCTCAGGAAGCAAGAATTTTATGCAGCATGAAAAAAAATTTGTGATACAAAGAGACCAGAAACTGTGGAGTGGCCCCTTCCAAAAAGGTTGGATCAAACCTAATTATAACCCTTTTTTTTTCCCTCCCCAAAGAAAGAACCAAGGGGACCCAAGCAGAGCCTTGACAAAGAGCTATGCATTTACTTGCTGAGGCCAGTGCAATTCGATTTTGCACCCAAGAAAGCCCTAAGGGAAAACAGAAGCCAACACCAGAGATATCTGTCATCTGCCAGACCCTGGTACGCCATAGGGCATGTGGGGGATGGATTTTCAAAATGCAAATAGGGGTCCATTGAGGCTTCACTACACTTCAGCGAGGTAATTTTCAAACTTAATGATTTTCACATTTAATTCAGGGAGAAATTAGTCATCAGGTATTGAGACAAAGCAAGGCTCTCTTCTGTACTGGGATGCTCTCCTCTTCAAGCTGTGTTATCTCGGCAATAATTAAAATGTTCGCTGAAGTAGAAAATGTGCTATCTGATTCATTAGCCAGATTTCCCTTTGTAAGGTAACTCATGTTTGCTTATCCGAAATAGAGATGGGCTTGGAGAAGAGGACTCTGGACGCTAATGATTCGGGAGGGAGGAGCAAGGGATCATGAAACTAGAGCAAGTGTGTGTGCGTCTCACACAATGAATAGCTCAGCGTGTCTTCTTCCATCATTGCAGCCACCAAGGCTGGTAGGGTCTGCATGGAAAGTGTTGCTTGACTGGTGAAGCTCTGGTTTAAGAGAAGATGCAGGCTAACATCCCTGTCCCAGGCATGAGGTCCCTTATGCCCATGGTGGCCATGGCCCCAAGCGAAGCAGGAGAATTTCAGCTTGCACCCAAACGTGCTGCAAGAAGGTGTCCCTCTGCAAGCGAGCCAGTGTCATATGGGAATAAGAAAATGAAGCTAATCTGGATGGCAGGAGAAGGCCAAGTGTGAGCTGGGTTATTTTGTGTCTAAAAGCTTGCAAGAATTTGTGTGGTGCCGAGTGCAGTACTCACAACACCCATTGGCTGGCTCAGCATTGTTCATGGGGAGCAGGTAGGGAAAAGAGAAGGAGAAAGAGAATACTAGGCTTTGGTTGACCTCCCTGTGGGATAAACAAAAGTGATATTGGAAAACACTGATCCTTCAGAATTTCAGAATCATCTGTAAGATGTAAACGTAATGACAGGTGACTTCTTTTTGCACCCTTCTGGTATCTGAATCTTTAGATGACACTGTTGTGGTGTTTCGCTTTGTTCTGGTGTTGCCACATTTCAACCAGCTTGTCTGTGCAGCATAGAAAATTACTCCTGATTTGAAGTGAGTTTGTCCTGCAGGAGAGCAGCAAGGCATTTCCAGCACCTCAAGTAGAGCCTACACAAAAACGCCTCTCTGTTTTTCCTCTCTTCTAGTGATCCCCAAAGTAACTAAGCACTTGCTCTCCAATCCTGTCTTCACCTGTATCATCCTCGCGGCCTGCATGGAGATCGCAGTGGTGGCCGGCTTTGCCGCCTTCCTGGGAAAGTACCTGGAGCAGCAGTTCAACCTTACCACCTCATCTGCCAACCAGCTCCTGGGTAAGTAACCACAGGGGCCACCAAATCTCCAGAGTACAAAGGCATTTAAAAGTGTCCAGCATGGCTGGTGATCACAACCAGGCTCACTGGTTAAGCTGCTCAGAAAGTTGCTTGCCCAACATCTAGAAATGTGTCTGTGAGTGGGAGGGCTGTGCTCCAGCTGTGCCCTGGCTGCAGAGCCCGGAGCAGACCTCTGACATTCTTCCTCCTTGACTGCTCTCTCCACTGCAGTCTGCTGCAATCACTTCCCCTGTAGCCGAACCTGTTGTGTGAGAAGTGGTATGATACAGGATATATGAAAGTCTGTGATGGCCCTGAAGTACAGCAGAAGTCCCAACCAGACTGGGCCATCAATTTGCCCAGGACTGCAGTTGCTTGCCGAGCAACAGGGCTGCCCACTGAACTGCTTCTCTCATGGTTCAGCTATCCCAGAGTTCTCCAACCCATCTCCATTTGGGTTAGGAAGCCCAGTTTCTCCTGCCAGTCCCTCCTTTCCCTTTGGACTGGAAATGATAGGATTGCAATCAGCAGTTCAAATAGCCAAACTAGTGCAGCCTGGTTGTCTTTCAAATGCCCCTTCTCTCTGACCATGCTGTGCTGCCATGGTTTCCCATATATATATATATTTCTCAACTTTCAGTTGAGAAATCAGGACACTGATGCACAGGCAGGATCTTCATTTATTTTCTCCTGCTGCTCATTCCCAAGCAGGCCCAGCAATTTGTTTATGACAGCCATTCTCTCAGCAGCACCCAATTAAGATATCTGTGAGGTGATCTTGGATGATCTGCAACCACAGCTCGCCAGATGGGCAGCTGGCGGTGATCTGACAAAAACTGAGACATCATGAAATGGATGGATCTTAATATCAAAATACGGAGCTTGCAAGCTGCTCTCCTGACAGTTATTTATTTTCTCATTGAACTCATTGATATCTTGTGGGTTTGGCCTGGTTTTCCAAAAGCAACAATCCCCTTCGGTTAATCTTGCCTCCCCCAGCAACACAGGAACTCACTGGTGAATTTTGATAGGATTTGACATAAGGGCAGAGGTCTCAAAGATGTTAGGGTCTTCCATCTTTCCTGAAAATTAAAGGCTTGGCAAAGGAAAGCAACTTCACTCTTGACCCACTGAGAGAAGGAAAACCACTCTGCTGTTTGATGGGGGATGCCTGGCCAGTCAGCATGTGTGTACAGCTGGATGGTCGGCAAAGAAGGAATCACCCGTGAGCCAGAGCGTATCCTGCCTCTGACCTAGCAGTGGGAAAGGAGACTTTGATACTTCCACGGTCCTCACGACAACTTGTTTAATTTAAACAAAGTTGCTGCCAGTTTTCACAGGTGGTATTTGTGGCCATCCAGAAAATGCCAGGATTTGGATGCAATTCTAAGCTTAGCCCAGGTAGGTAAGGTCTGGAGTATAACTGGCAGCAAAGGTGTAAAAGTGAACCCAGACAAGCTTAGTGTGATAATGCCTTTCTGTGCCTGGAAAGTGAGTCACTTCTGGCAGTGATTTTGCATCTCACAGTTTAAGAAGATTCTTTAAGGGAGACTTCATATTTTCAAATGTGACTATTGCCTGATCTCTGAGGATTCGACTGCTGTGAAGTATACCAAGCAGGGCTCATCCAAAGCCTCTAGACACCTCAGAAAATTCTGACTTTATTTGTCTGTGAACTGTTGGAGGAAGCTTTAGCGATGCTCTTGCTTGGGTTAGGGTGGGCTGATCTCAGCAATTTTAGCATCTCCCTCCGGTATGTACAAGAATAGGAAGAAGACCCCAGTTCCTCTGTGCAAGGCAGCATACCCGTTTGCATCTGTTCCTCTCTTTTTGGGCAACGCTAGCTTGGTGCTATTCCAGCAGTTGGTTATTACAAGGATTCCCCAGGTTAGTGCACAGACGTCTCTCCTGGAAAGTAAAAAGCTGTAATAGTGTGGTTCACTGAGCCTCGCTCAGACTTCTTGCTAACTGATTTTTCCTCTTGCAGGGATGACAGCAATCCCATGTGCATGTCTGGGCATATTCCTGGGTGGCCTCTTGGTGAAGAAGCTCAGCCTATCTGCTCTGGGAGCCATCAGGATGGCCATGCTGGTGAACCTGGTGTCCACGGCTTGCTACGTGTCTTTCCTGTTCCTGGGATGCGACACAGGACCTGTGGCAGGGGTTACTGTTCCCTATGGAAACAAGTGAGTCCCTAGAGAGTTTCAGGGTCTCATGCAGCCTTAGCAACATAAATGCCATGTTGTTGTCCTTGATGGGCAGCCTTCAGGCAGTGCTGGCCCTTAGACAGGCATCTAGAGCAAGCATATAGAAGGCAATGTTGTATAGGGCTCTTGGGAGGTTTTCATGCCACTCATTGCTGTGAGAGTTGAGTACCTGTAGCTGACACCAGAGTTTTGTTGAAATTCTTCAATCTGAATTGAAAGGTGCCAGACCTGCTTCAGCACCAATGGCTACTTATGTAGCATTGGGTCTACTGCACCATCTGGTTTCTCCTGGCAGCAAGGGACATGCCCTGCTTTGTATGTTTCTTTAAGTGCCTGAGGGGAATTTGTAGAAGCAGGTTTTAGATGCTTGGAAATTCAGAGAGTATGCGTGGCTCCAGGCCTGTTTTGATGGGAGAAATGAGGCGCATGGTGCCTTGTAGCATTCACAAGGACTTGGAGAGAGTTGTTCTGTATTTTCTTTCCTGGTGCTCCTCGGTATGCAGTGGCAACTCTTTAGAAGATGACAACTTCAGGCTCTCAGCTCCTCATAGTTACTGTTATAGAAATATATGGAGCAATCTCTGCAGCACCTCTTTGGGTTTCCTTGGGGCTTTGTGTTGGAGTAACAAGGCAGCCCAAGCCTCGCATTAGATTCCCCATTGGAGAGGGATAATGGCCTGTCCCAGGAAGAGTCTGTAGCCTGGATTTCTTAAAGGTGGGACCCAGCTAGCCTGCTTACTGCTTTTTGTAATTTGTTTGCCTTAACTACCTGCCTTCAAAGCCATCTTTGTGTGGCACCAGTTGGAAAAGCTGGCTAATATCATTACAGTCACGGCTGATATCATTTCTCTTTCTGTTTCTCTTACAGCTCAACTCCAACCTCATCTCTGGACCCATATTCCCCCTGCAATAACAACTGTGAATGCCAAACTGATTCCTTCACTCCAGTCTGTGGGGCAGATGGGGTCACATACTTATCTGCCTGCTTTGCTGGCTGCAGCAGCACGGTGAGTGGGCTTTCCTTGGGACCTCCCACCTCTAGGAACAATTCTGTGAGCATGAGTGCGTGACATTAGTGTGTATCTGGTAGAGTAGCTCATTTACAGCCAGCAGTGGTTACACCCCCAAAAGCTAACCTCATACCTCAGATGGGCCTGAGCCGCTGTCGTTTTTCACTGTTTCATAAATCCCCGCTGACTCTGGCAGCAGTTTGCCAGGGTCACCCACAGAGCCAGGTGGGATTTCCCATCATCATAGTCCTCTGGTCTTTCTCCTCAGCATGGAAGCAGGGGAACACAAGAGGAGAGCTGCATGGTTGTCCACTGGCAGAACCCAGATCCTCTGCAAGAGCTTGCTAGCCTGGGCTGTGGCGCCAGCTTCTCTTTTCTCCTGCGTCTCCCCATCTCCCTGCTTCTCCACCTGCCCATGTTTACCCTGCCCAATGCTTTTATTCTTTTTCCTCTTGCTTTTGTCCTGAATCTGGTTCCTAGACACATATGACCGGATCCTGGTTTTATTCACCCTTGTTTAAGCTTTCCTTCCACTCCTCTTGCTCTCTCT
>NW_009259044.1:3989647-4003787 GCF_000687185.1 Egretta garzetta | reverse complement strand
CGGCAGCAGCAAGAGCAGTTGTCAAGGGAGCAGAGACTCCATCCAAAGACATTCTGCATTTTTCAGTTCTCCATATCTAAGAGTTTATTTCCTTTAGAAAACTCCTAAAAGACCAAACTATCTCTGTGTAAAGAAGACGTAGGGAATTTTTAACAATATCTTAAAAGCCTGCTTTTCCATTTTTTGCTGCTGAAATGCTAATGTCTTTTGGCTAAGCTGAAAATGAGTGTTTGCTGGTCCTGTGGGTGGGAACTGGTGGTGTTCCTGCAGTCCTTGCTCCCTGCCCAGGGCTGTGCCAGACATGGTGACCGCTGCCACGCTGCCTGTGTGGAGCCCATGGGAGGTCAGCCTGGTCACAGTGACCGTTTGTGGCTGGAGGGACATCGGTCCACAGCTTCATCCTTCCTTTTTGGGGAGACATCAGGCCTCCCTTCCTGCCCTAAAGAGACAAACCACCTGTGAGTGGCAGCAAGCAGAGGTGCAACTTTACTGCTAGCCAATGCAGCCTCATGTGCCAGATGACCTGGGAGCTCATTCTGCTTAAACCTCTTCTCAATTCCCACTCCAGCCTCAGAGACGTAGGCATCCCTTTGAAATACCACAGTTCCAGGGTGCTTTCAGCAACCCCACAAGGGACTCCCACAAGTGGGGCACATGCAAAGGTGTTACCTCCTGCCCTCTTTCTCTTCCTCCCAACAAGAGACAAGTCAACACCTGGGGCGGCAACACGATCATTTTAACAAGAAACCACCTTGTACAGGGTACACAGAATAGTGTCTCGCCAGTTCACTGAGCCCTTAGCAAGAATACAGCTGGTGTGGTCCGTGGCTGGAGTGCAGGAGCAACCTCCCCGCTGTGTGGTTCAGGGCAAAGCTCTGGCTCCTCTGGAAGGAGCACAGTAATGAAAATTCAGCTCTGCCCCTTCTGTCTGCAGCTGCCTGACCTCATGCGCTGTAAGAGCAAACCTCTGAGCAAAAACCTCACGCTCCCTCACCCTCTCTCTTACTCATTCTTTCTTATTTTGCCTTTTTGTCATCATCTTGGGGTTCTTTTCATTGCTCTGTTTTGTGGGGGTTTTTGCAGTAACATTTTGAACACAAATTAGTGAAGCAATAGCATCCTCTGGAAAGGGCATTATCAAGAATTATGGACCAGTTTGGCCATGCAATGGCCCTGAGGCAAAGCCAAATTGCCAAACCAGGTTTTAAACCCATAATCCAGGTAATGACCTGTCTAGAGGGTCTTGTGAATGTTATATGCTTGTGATGAGCCAAGGGTTGCTTTTTACTGGGACATAAAATTCTCTGAATGCTTTATTTAACTTTACTGCATTGGACGTTTCTGACTGCCTCTCTCCGCTTTTCCTTTGTGAACAATTTCTAAAAGCAATGAGTAGTTCAGGTTTTTTTCTTTTTGTTTCTTCTCTCTTACTGAGCTGGTTGCAGAGGTGCACCTATCCAGAAAACTGTAGGAGTATCAGTGCTGGTAGGCAGAGAGCTGGCACCCTCAGGAATTTCTCTTTGAAGCCATTCCTGGGAGCGACCCTTGCGTACAAAGCCTTTGACTGTGCTTCTTGTTTGTTTTGATGCCATTGCTTCTCTCAATCTCCCCTTTTGGCTGGAGATGCATGAATTCCGGCCTGGCATTACCATGCTGGCATCTCACAGCTTCGCACTGAAGTACCAGCCTGTCCCTTCCCTGTCAGAGCCAGGGTTTAAAAAAATGAGTAATTAAAAACGTGGGTAATTTGCATAGATAATTACCCCAAACTCAGGATGCTGTTACAGGTGCAAACTCTGCATCTGTGCAGCTTCACATGCACACGGTAAATTTGGGTGTGCAAGCTGCTGGGCAGAGGCTGTGATAATGTGTGGTTGAATGCAGTGGGGTTGTAGACAAGGGAATCTATAGCAATTTGGCATGGGTAGCAGAAAGTTGCCTCTCCACAGGACAAAGGTAAAACTCCATCTTTGATGTTTCCTTGTTTGATGTCTGTGAGTTGTACAGCATGTCAGTAATAAAAGATCAAAGATCTCCCAGGTAAGAATGAGGTGCAGCACTAAGCAAGCAGATGTAGTTGGTAGAAGCTCACTACTTTGGGCTAGCACCTTGGTGCAAAATGATTGAAAAAGCAGACTGAGGGGTGAAGTTTCAGGCAATGGAGGTGGGGTCCTGCCTCCTGGTTTGTTCACCAGGTATAAAACCACACCAATGGGAGGAGAAGCTGCCCCACCATTGCCAGAAACAGGTACTTTCTCTCCGTTGATGAGAGCCTGTGGGAAATAAGCAGCTGGTTCTGCGTGTTTGCTGTGATGGGAATTCTGTCCCAGGATATTTCAGTGCAGGTATGCACTTTACTGGACTTAGATGGCTTTTAATCCACAGGGCTGTGTCCAGGCTGGTTGCTAGCAATGCACTGCAGTAAGAGCCAAAACCTACAAATCCCTGTTGTCTCTGTGCAAACACCGCTGCAGTGGTGCTAATTGTCACCATCTCGAAGCCTTCAGGTGGCAGCTTCTAACTCAGAGCACAGGAATTTGTTATGTTAATTATTGCTAGCTAGCTGGAAAGGCACCTGCATGTCTACTCCAGCTCTCCTGGAGTTCTGCACTGCGGTCTCTCTTGCCCTCAGCGCGCTTATTTGGAAGAAAATCATTTGACTCCTATGCAGAAGAAAGAGATTGGTGTCAGAAAGGCTGGAGTAGCATCCCCGTGGATCCTTATCTTTGGAGGCAGTGAACCAGAAAGTATGCTTTTGTACGGTCCTAAGGGGACCGCAGCAGAAAAGCAAAGGAATTTCTGCTTGAACGTGGTAGAGGGTAAGGGGAGGAGATATAGCTGCTTTTCAATATGTTTTATTTTATGGCGTTACTCCTCTTACAAACATGTGACCTGCAAACCCAGCGGGCTGTTGAAGACAAACCATGAATCATTTATGATCGTTTCATTCTGTATTCGTTAAGGGATTTCTTGGTAGTATTGTGTGCCTTAATTGCACTGACATCCCCCGCTCAGAAATTCAGGAGGGCGAGTTGGAAAATAAGAAAAAAAAATCCCTAAATCTGTGACTGGCAGACAAAGCTTCTTTTCACATCCTGCACTTGCTGGAGAGATCAAAGAAAAATGCAGTCGTTTAGCCCTCCTTCTGATCACATATTGATAAAGTTTATCTCGCCTGACTTCAGCTTTTAGCTCAACACAAATCCCTCTGAACCAGATGTCATTTATTAGCCCTGTAGTGCACTTGAGTCCAGCAGTGTCTGTGCTGCCAAGCTGTGATATTTCAGCTCTTGGTGAGCCACAGCACCCATCGTGAGTGGCTTCTTCCCGGGATTCAGGATGTTGGAAGCAGGCACCAAACCCACAGCCAACAGCAGGGCTGCAGATTTACCTGCTTTTAATGTACTTCAGTTTAATTGCAACAGCCAAGAGGATGGAGGTAAATAAGAAAGTAATTAGAACCATAATTTGGGCATCTTCCTTGTCACAGGGACACAGGTTGTTTCTTTATTCTCCTCCAAAGGGGTATAACTTGGTAATAATTTTGTCGCAGTGACATTTATGGGAGAGACTTGAAAGGAGCAGAAGAAAAGAAGCAAGCCAAGGGACGGCTTTCCCTTGCTAGTAGCATGCATCAGAGCTGATATGCTTTTGAAATCCTTTCCAAACCCCCCTCAAATAAGCACTTAGGAGTTACTTAATTGACCATTAGAGGATTCAGAATTGTTGTTGGCAAGCCCTCATTACAGAGGGCAGGTGGTGGGGACTGCAGCTCTCGCTTCCCCTGAACCCATGTGCTCCTCCTCAGAACCTCAGTGGCTGTTCATGCCTCACCTCGGTCCCTGCCGAAAATGCCACCGTTGTTCCCGGCAAATGCCCCAGTCCCGGCTGCGAAGAGGCCTTCTTGACATTCCTCTGCGTGATGTGCGTTTGCAGCATGATCGGGGCCATGGCGCAGACGCCGTCCGTCATCATACTCATCAGGTAGGACTGCTGCTGGGAGGATGCGATGAGCTCGCAGGGTGGGGGTGGGAGCAGGGCTGGGGGGACTGTTGGGTACCTCTGGGAGCTGCAGGGAGCCAAGGGTCCTGCACAGCTCCTGGCTTCTGCCTTTTTGGCTGCATGTCCCCATATCAATGACTTTGGCTTAAGCAGAGATTCAGTGCATTAGCAAATCCTTCTTTGACTAAGCACTCCCTGGTGGAGACACCTTGAAAGAGCTGCCTATATTTTCAAAAGATTTTGAACCTCCTCAGCAAATGAGGAGCTATGGGCACAGGCTTTCTTGTGCTGCCTTTACATGCAGGCAGGAATTGGGGATGTGAAAGCTCGAGCAGTCCTGCCTGAATTTCAGCCCCATTGTCTCAAACTTTAATTAAATAATTTTCTCTTTAAGCCACTATTTTGCTTGGTATCACCTGGTTTGTCTATGGCATGGCCCCACCGAGTTCAGTGCCTAGAGTACTGGCCTGCTAGAGAGAATACGGGAATTGCTCAAGTACAGCTTTGGTAAAATGGGAATGAGGAGGGACCAGGCTTGCAAACACAGAAGATCCCTGCAGGGATGCTGCAGAGAAAGGTGGCGGGCTTATTCTTACCAAGGCTGGGATTAGCCTGGGAAGGGAAATACGGATGTGCAGCTTCCAGTCCAGGCAGTAAGGTCGTTACAACTGCATCAGGAAAGGGGCAGAATTGCAGCCCCATGTTCTCAGCACGTAATGCCTTAATAAGATAGCTTTAGAGGTGGCCTGGAGATCTTAGAAACATTGAAAAAATGAAAGGCTGCAGCAAAAGCTAGCTTTGGTCAATAGCCCCCTGGCTAGACTTTAACTTCTTTCACCCTGGACCAAGTCCAAGAACAGAAAGAACTTGAAAGTCTGAAGGACATCTCTGAGTTGAGCCAGTATGAATAGGTGAGCGAAAGTAGCTTATTCAAATAATTGACCTTGTGTTATTTCCAGACACATGGAACACTTCACCTTATGATATACGTATATATCTAAGCCCACGTTTATCCAGAATTACTTATCTGTCCGGGCTGTCACTTACTGAGAATAATAACCACAGGCATAAATAGCAGATCCATTCTGCTGCCTGGAAAATTCCAATAAAATTCAATCAATAAGGTCTGTATTAGAAACACACTCTTGAGTGGATCTTGGACAGAACAGCTCTGTGAGGGCATGTCTCCCTGCAGGATACAAAATGAGATATTCCACCTACTAGCGCGTTTCTCTCTTTGCATCTACAGTAGCTAAAGGGAAATCAAATTTCTCATGATAAATATTGTGGCAAAAGTAATTTGAAGTTTGAAGAGTTCTTTGTTCGAGGGAGCTGCCAGCACCTGTAGGATCCTGAATGGATACATCTTAGTGTCGACTTAGATGAGATAAGCCAGTCACCAGCCAGGAAGAAGAATACAAGGGAATAAGAAAAGCAAAGGGAATATTAAAAATATTCAGCTCACAGCTGTAGGAAATAAACAATTCACACATGCAAATTAGTAACTACGCTCCCCTCAGAATCACTGATAGCTACTAAAATGTACAGTGAAGAGCTGTTCACCAAATACCACCTCATGCTCTCTTGCAACTGCCATCTTGGATTGCTAAGAGAAGGATTTGGCATATAAGTGTGTCCCTGGTGTCTATGGCAGTGACAAGTGACATCGGCAGCTCTTATGGTTAATTTTAAAATGAAATTCAGTGTCTACAAATTAAAAGTCTCGTCTAGGCTTTGTTCACTGCTGTAGGCAGTGAGAAAAGGAGATGTCTCCAGATGGCAACTTCTACTCCGCCCTAAGATAGGGGGATTGACTTTGGTCTCAAATAGAAAAAAGTGGATGGAAGGAGACCACCACCGATTAAAAACCCACTGTGAATAATTCACATGATAATCTATTTTTCCATAAAGTAAACTTTAATACTCCTTCTGTTTCCTTCATTTCCCACCCAACTGTAGAATCCTATTTGAGCCAAGCCATTAACCACTGGAACATTTTTCTAAGGGTAGATACTTCCTGGTATAAAGGCTTTATATTGAACCTGAGGGTCTGCCTGAAAACTCTGCTGAAATTCATCCAGAGGTCACAGGCGGCGTGCAGGAGTCATGGTATGGTGTTATGTGCCCTGTGTAATGTCTGAGATGAGGGCAGGTGATCAGAACGATCTTCTCTTAACTTAAAACCTGTTGCTGTTCCTGGCTGTTTTATCGCTATCGTCTGATGCCCCTCCAATGTATTTATACAGAGGACCACCACTGCCACCATGGATGCCCCTAGCAGTGCTTCATGCAGACCTCTGTAAGGAGCTAATGGAAGAGGCAGCTGAGGCCTTGAAAGTTCCCCTGTGTGGTGAATCTATTCATATGGGGATCACTGTCCTGCTTTCTCAGCCTTTATATGCTGTGGGAAATAAAATGCTATTATAAGACTTAAGACCAAATTAATGATTTCTGAAATTCCAAAGGCTTTGCTGAGCCTACCCCAAGAGGATGACTTTAGCCAGTAGCATCCTTGAGCTAAGCGAATTAGAAAGCCATGAATTATTTTTAAAGCACCTTTGAAGGATAACACTAATGCGATAAGAGTGGGTTGTGTTCGTAGCAAAAGACAGTGCAACTGTTGTCTTCCCAGCATAAAAAAAAGTCTGCATGCTAAACTCATGCCCATGGAAACTAGTTTTCTTGAGCGCTTCCTCACTGGGAGGCTGGCTGAACCTTTTGGTCCGTCATCCTCCCTTCCCTCTCTTGTTCCCAGTAGTCTGGGAAGTTTCAGAACAAAAAGTTTTCTCTCCCTCCAATTCTCAACATCTGGAGCCTTGAAAGCATGATGGGGAGCTTGTAAATGATGATTTACTGGGATGGGAATTTCATTTTTTCCCCATCCGACAGCAAGATTAGCTGTTGTTATTAATGACTTAGCTAAATTCCTGAACCTATCACTGATGCAATTACTTTTGGGGCTGTAGGCAGTTCAGGTGAAGGGAGACGAAAACCCCCGTTAATGACTTTTTGAAGAGGTGGTGGTAGCATCCTGGCTGACAGCACAGAATGGCCACGGGGTGTGTTAATCAAAGCAGAACAACAAGAATTGATTTCACTCTCTCCCTCCCTCCTCCCTACAGAACCGTGAGCCCCGAACTCAAGTCTTACGCTTTGGGGGTGCTTTTCCTGCTTCTCCGTTTGCTCGGTAGGTACAAAGACTTCATGTCCTTCTCTCCCATCCTCTCTTCCCTCATGGAAAATTGTATTTTTAACATGTAAAAGTTGATTTCTACTCCATGCAGTGCTGTGGTTGTCATGAGTGGGGTCTGACACAACAGGGCCTGAGCCCCCTCTCTGAAGGATATCACATCAAGGCTCCTGAAGGCACTTTTCCTGACATTTGAATTGTGCTAATGGAAGAAAATGTGGTGTTGCATGAGAAATGACCATTTCTGCCACTGTCCCATGCAACCAGTTACTCTTCTGTAGCTGTTATTAACATGTCAGCAGCTTGCAAAATTACTGCTGTATTGCATATTGCTGAAGTAGAGGGATATGTATTTTCATCCTTTGAGAGACAGGACATGTGTTACATGGTGTGTTTGTCCCTTCCTTCGGGTGTCTCAGAAAAGGGAAACAACGAAGTGAGACAGGCCCAGTCCTCGTATCCTCCTGTGGGTTAATATCCCATTAAAATGCAAATGGCTGTTCCTCTGGACTGGTATGTTCTTCTCATGTATGTATTAAAAGGAACACACTGGGCTGTTACTTGCTTGCTTCTTGTTTCTTGGTGGAGGGTTTTTTACCCTTTTGAAGAGATCACTCATATTTAAAGATCCTGTATCTCAGCTCATTAACCTCAATGATTCAGGGCAAAACCCTCACCGATCCATCGATGTGTGGGTCCATCTCATGCATGGAATTTCTGTGTGTTGTCAGGGTGTCACTTTTTTTGAGCAGGACATGGGCAGTACCTTCCCTGCATGACCCCTCCAAGTCTCAAAGGAATGAGCTGGAGAGTAAAATTCCATCTCCTAGGCTGCTGCAAGAAACTAGAAAGTAAGGCACCAAAAATCCCACAGTACCATACATTGCTTTGAATAAGTGACCTCATTTATTTACTTGTTTTTTGTAATACCTCATTGCCCTTTAGCTGGAAGGGAAATGATGGTCCCAGACCAGTTTATGATACAGCCAATTAGATTTTCATTGCTTTTGATGAAGTAGCTGCAGTCATACAGAAAGCTCCATCCAGTGATCTTATCCAGAGCTCAGAGAACTCAAAGGGAAGCTTCAGGGTTGACTTGAGTCAGCTCTGGTTCGAGCCTTGCAAAGACAGCATTTTCTTTAGCTGTTGGGGCTGCCATCGGGTTTTGGCCTGTCTTCAGCTGTCGCTGGCTGAATGCAGTGTCAGCAGGCAAGTGTGCAAGGAGGATGGCTCTGGGCTGTTGTTTCCAAAAGAAAAGGTACTTAAGGGGCGAGGTTTTCTCTCTTTTCTCTTTTTCTTTCAAAAGAGAAACCTCTGGAGATAGCAGCATCTTGAATTCCTCTAAAACCAGGTTCACACATGTATGCTTAGTTGAAGAGAACTTTTTTTTTTCTTCCAATAAGAAGCCATAGTAAGAATTTAAACTCAAATCTTTGTATGTTACTCTGTCACTAAGGAATTCCCATGAAATAAGACAATACATCCTGAAGCATATCAGCAATGTAGCTTGAACCCATAGGAAACCAAGAGAAAGGTACTTTTGTATATGAGCAAGGGTATCCAAATTTTGCCTGTAACAGGCTGAGGTTTGAGAATAGCTTTACTGATTTATTTTAAAAGCTTTTCAGTTCACCTTTAAGCTTTGACTTAAGAAGAGAGTGATAATAGCTGCTTCTTGAACCAAAGGAGAGTATTAAATGTAGGAAGTATGAGACCCAGAGGTGCAATCGTAGCTAATAGATTTCAGTAAGACAGAAGCAGCTTTTTTATACAGCCCTACAGTTTCTGCAGTGAAATATATATATATAGCAGAAATTTTTGCAACACTTTGCAGTAAGAGGTAAAACATGATTGAATCTCTTTAATATTCACTGTAATAACATGAAACACAACTGAATTCTCCCGGTATCCTCCTGGATGTATTATCTCGTTCCATAGGAATTCTGCTATGAGAGGGCAGCATAATAGTGTCTTCATATAAAAGCATTACTGCAGTTTCTCAGAGACAAGGGTAAAGTAATGCCATTGGAGCCAAAGGTTTAGGATGGAAATACCTGGAACTGGAAAAAATGTTGGACTTGTAAGATCCTGGATGCATCCTTTCTAGATGGTATTCACCGTACATGTTAGCAAAGCCTCCGCTTACCAGGGCACTTCCTTTTGTTTTTCCTACAAGTCCATGTGGTTTGCCTCTCTTCTTCCAACACAACAAAACCACCGTGTTTCTCTCTCAGATGGACTTTCCAAACTGCAGTGCAGCCCCTCGGCTCCCTTGTCTCAGAGGGTCTAGGCACTGAGTTGTTCCTACGTGTCTCTTATCCTCCCCTCTGGTAAATATGACCTGAAACACTCATTGGTTGCTAGAAGTTTTTCATATATTTTTTCTTTTAAGGTTTCCACATCCATGCCTGCATTCACATAGGTGTAGCCTTGGAATTCAGTGAAACAGGTCCTTCCTCAAGTCTTACACAGAACAATTTCCAGGCCAAATTAATTTTGAAACCTGGAAAGCCAGCTGAAGCCAGCAGATGGGGATGATAGCTCTCTCTGAAGTTCAGCCTATGCATCTTCAAAGCTTTGTATCAACATCTCTCAGCATGGTAACAAGTAGGGGCTCACACCTCAAAATGATGATCCAAATGCAGTTTACTCTTAGTCCAGAAAGCGTGCGGCTCCTGCCTCCTCGGTCACCACCACATCTGGGTGTTCCCCCCTTAGAAGGCATCCAACGCCACTGCAACACTGGGCACGCAAACTGCATTCAGCAGCAGAATGTCTTTGTTTCTGGCAGGACCCCAGTTGAATTTTTAAACTCTAGGTTGAGTGTGGGGTTGTCCACAGGTTTTAAAAAAAAAAAAAAAGGATCTCTTAACTTAGAAGCAGAACCAGCCCGGTCTGGAATTTCCAGTCATTGAAATGAGAAACAGGGAGCTGGTGCTGACATTTTTTCCAGAACATAACCAGGTTTTTAGATGTGATGACTGGAACTAGTGTTTCTAACAAAAATGTTGTCTTCCTTTTGTATCATCTGGTTTTATTTACTACATTTGTGCTATTAATTACTGGTTAAAATGAGTACCAAAAGCCCATGTAGCCTTTCTTAACTCCTGTGTTTATTAACATATAAGGAAGATCAAACAAAATCTGCAGAGCTTTAGTCATCGACAAAGTAAAATAAAAAGATCTCAGTTAGCACAGGAAACAGTGAAGACAGCCAATTTATTTGTAGTCTTAGGATATATGTCATGAATGTCACTATTTTGTTCATGACAGGCTGAAGGAAGGTGTCTTTTTTTAAGCCTGGAAATCCAGATTAATGATGAAACTAGATACAAGATTAAACACTTTCCTGTCTAGAAACTGCAGTCCTTGTGTCTGTTTGTCTAGTCATGTATTTATAGAGTCCCAGGCATCACAGCATCTACAAATGGAGTGATACTGTTGAGGGTGTGTTGTGCCCACCGGCTCTTCGGGTTCAGTAGATACGATGCTCTTCTTCACTTGCTGTCTTAACCTACAGCAATGATGTTATCGATCGGGGGGGGGTTTCCAGGGTTTATCTGCTTCCAGCCTCCCCCCATAAACATAGCAGAAGGAAGATAAATGGTTTACATGTGTAGAACATCCATTTCTTCTGAGCACGGCACGCTCAATGCACGTGTACTGGCTGGGGAGTGCAAAGCTGGAACGTGGATGTCCTAACCACCATCAGGGTAATGTGGAACAGGGGTACTCTGCAATATCCCTGTAGGATGCGGAAAAGTAGAGAAGAAAAACATTGCCTTTATTAGTTAAATGAGATTGGAGTGATTACTTTGCTTTAAGATTGCAGCTCTGCTGCAAACTATGATTGAGAAATGCTCATCAGTAGTTAGCTGCAGTGGCTGTGGGAGAATCCTGCTGTGATACTTCCTTTAATGGTGCACTCAAATTTTCCCTTCTTTTCAGATTTAATCTTTGGCATCTATTAGAGACCATTGTTTATTTTCTTTAGACCCAGAGAAAACCACCTTCTGTGTCAGGGAAAGGTCCAAAACTAGACCTCAGTGCCCCAGCTGATTTCATGCTCTGAACTGGAGTCCTATGACATCCTTCAGGTGAACACCCCAGAGTGCAGAATTACCAATATCTAAACAGGGAGCAAGCTGCAGGGCTGTCCTCCTCCTCTTTCATTTACCCCTCCACTCAGTCTCATTAGGCAAACGAGAAGCTTAATAAAAGCCACTTACACTTGAGTAAAATGCTTCCTGCATGTTGATATCAGCAGGATTTTTTTTCCGTAGATGTTGAGTCCAAGATAAAAACTCATCCACAGACTTTGTTTAGGTTGATTTAGAACTTAAAAAATTAGACTCGCAGGCTGCAGCTGGGACCATTAACCTTGATCAAGTATCCTCTCTTTCCATTCACTGCAATCACGTCTTCTCTCTTTATCATAAGGATCATAAAAGCATGATTTCTCTTTCTTGTTTTGACAGGTTTTATCCCACCTCCACTGATCTTTGGGGCTGGAATTGACTCCACATGTCTGTTCTGGAGCACATTCTGTGGCGAGCAAGGAGCCTGCGCGCTATACGACAACGTGGTCTATAGATACCTGTATGTTAGTATTGCTATAGCCCTGAAGTCTTTTGCATTCATCTTGTATACAACCACCTGGCAGTGCTTGAGGAAAAACTATAAAAGATACATCAAGAACCACGAAGGTGGTCTCAGCACTAGTGAGTTTTTTGCCTCTACTCTCACCCTAGACAATCTGGGGCGGGACTCGGTGCCCCCAAATCAATCACATAGGACAAAATTTATCTATAACCTTGAAGATCATGAGTGGTGTGAAAATATGGAGTCTGTTTTATAGTGACTGTGGAGGGGTGAACTATATTAATAATACAAGGGTCCTTTTTAATAAAAACAAGCAGAGAGCACAAATGAAGAAACACAACTGCAAAACAACAACGACAACACAGGAAACTTTTGTCTTTTTCTCAAAGTCAGACCCAGCCAAGATTCTTGAGAACAGCATCTTTTAATGGGATCACTTGTGACATCCTTGCGGGATGATGGAGAAAGCAGGGAGTCGCTGTGGCTGGGGACCAGCCCCTTTGATGACAGTACAGGCTTCCAAGAACAGCATCTGCAGAGGTTCATCGGAGAGCTCAGCAAACGGACAGGCTTGGGCCATGAGGCATATAGAGAAAGCAAGGTGATAACGGCGATGCTGGAATAGGTGTTTGCGGTTGCAGGCGGGTCCCAGGGATGTGTGGAGCCCCGCAGCACGGGCTGAAGGGTTAGCTGGCCTGGGTGCTGTTCAAACCCGCTGCGCTCTGTGATGGCAAAGAAGGAGCGGTGCTGGAGTTCCACCAGTCACACTCTGTCACCAGCCACGAGTCCACGATAAATACCTTGAAAGCTGCTGGAAACCTTCCAGGTGGCGAGCAATCCTGTCAGAGGTATCAGAGTCCTTCCAGCCGAGGCTTATTCGCAGATCGCAGCTTTGTGCTTGTCTGTGAATAGCTGTGCTCAGATCTCTCAAACCCAGTAAAGTTCAAGACATCTGCTGGGATGATGGAGAAAGCGGGGAGTCGCTGGGGCTGGGTCCCAGCCCCTTTGATGACAGTACAGGCTTCCAAGAACAGCATCTGCAGAGGTTCATCGGAGAGCTCAGCAAACAGACAGGCTTGGGCCATGAGGCATATAGAGAAAGCAAGGTGATAACGGCGATGCTGGAATAGGTGTTTGCGGTTGCAGGCGGGTCCCAGGGATGTGTGGAGCCCCGCAGCACGGGCTGAAGGGTTAGCTGGCCTGGGTGCTGTTCAAACCCGCTGCGCTCTGTGATGGCAAAGAAGGAGCGGTGCTGGAGTTCCACCAGTCACACTCTGTCACCAGCCACGAGTCCACGATAAATACCTTGAAAGCTGCTGGAAACCTTCCAGGTGGCGAGCAATCCTGTCAGAGGTATCAGAGTCCTTCCAGCCGAGGCTTATTCGCAGATCGCAGCTTTGTGCTTGTCTGTGAATAGCTGTGCTCAGATCTCTCAAACCCAGTAAAGTTCAAGACATTTGCTCACACTTGCCAAATGTGCTGTCATTTTTAAAGGGGGATGAATTCCAAATACTTGTCTGTGTAGTCCTCTAATAAGGTTTTTTTTTTTTAAAATTATTTTCAAATCTATGTTAACCCTTAAATCGCTGACACTTTTCCATAGGGAGGATTTATTTATGCTAGTTTGGGGAAGGATCCTGTTTAATTCACCCAAACATAATGTGACTCAAGGGGTTTGTTTAATCCTCTGCGTTTTTTATCATACGCCTTCATTCTAATATGCTACCAAGCCAATGAAGACACATAATATGTTTTTAAAAAAGAGAACGAATGCACTGTGTCTCTATAAAAACAATTGTCAGTTGGAGAATTATAGATAATATGATGATTTACATAATATAGTTTTTTCATATTCTATGTGACTCAGTGAATACATATATATATATGAAGAGGCTGTTTATGTCCTCTCCAGTTTTTAAAGATATATATATATATAATTTGCAATCTAGAAATTGTGTGGTGGATGTTTTCTTTAAAGTAAGTGTGCGTGTGTGTGTGTGTGTACAAGATGAAAGGAATCCTGACCTTAATCCTGCAACCCTCACACTTTATTTTTTTTTTCACCTGAGAAATTCCACTGGCTTCAGTGGAAGCCATGTGAGGAAGGTGGAATAATCTCCCCTCCTGGAGGCCACGTTTTGCCCTTAGATGCGCAAATAGTGTTCCTATGGAAGGCTGGGTTGTGGGAGCAGAGGCTGGCCAGCACTGAGCACGTCTGAAATTTTCATTCAGATCCTTAAGCGGTACCCATGCAGGAGCAGATTTGGCTTTGCTTTTGCAATGCAGTTTCATCTAAGCCTGCAAAAATAATGGGGAAGCTTTCATCTGATTTCAAGAAGCATCAGG
>NW_009259044.1:3957955-3989574 GCF_000687185.1 Egretta garzetta | reverse complement strand
GATGAGTTTTCCCCAGGAACCAGACCCATTTCCAATGGACTAAATGTCAGAAGGGTTTTAAGGGTTAGCATCGTAATCAAAAAGCTCCTTTTTTTTTTTGTTTGTATTCTGAAGCTGTTGTGAACTTGCAGATGCTAAGAGAAGTAACCTGGCATGTTGAACCGAATGCTGGACATCACTTCCACGCAGCTGGCGGAGGGGCTGATCTTCCCCAAGTCCTTGTCCATTGCTGGCAGTGGACACCCCAGAGCTGGCACAATTACAGAGGCTTGATAACTTGCCACTCATGTTCAACACCTTTTCAGCAGACTTTGCTCTTACCTAGGCATTGAAACATGGGTGTGGAGTATCAAACTGCTTCCCCTTGACTTCACGTGTGTGTTTGTAATTTATGCACAGCATTATATGTTCAGCAACCATAAGGGCAAAAAAAAAAAAAAGGGTGTATCAAATAAACTCCACTGTGCCAAATACTCAACAAAACTGTAACTGCAGATACTCGATTCTTGGTTTTCAGCCATGTTAAGAATCACTTGATTAATGAAGGAGTTTAAGGAAAAAAAAATAAGTTATTAAGCTATGCAGTGCCATTGTTGTGTTGGGTGGTAAATGATGCTTTTTAGACCATTAGGATTGGTTTAGTATATCCTGTCTGCTAAAATAGAGATACTGCATCCATAAAACAATGAATTTAAAAAAGGCACAGGGTGTGCAACTGTCTCATAAAATACATCTAATTGTCAAGTATAAGCCTTTGAAATCATTCTGTACAGTTCTCTTCATTCTGAAAATTTATTGCTTCGACTGCTGTCTTTTCAAATGTTAGCTCATAATTTTGTACTATACACACACATTCAGACTCGAACACAAATGTCACAGAATAGAACCTTTCTAAAAGCCTGATTGCTTGAAATTCTATAACCCCTTTCACAATTTCATTTTTTTTCCCCTCTGAAAGTCCAAGGTGAAGGAGAATAGCATGTAGCATGCTGACGTGATGCAAAACAAACTCCTGGTGTTCAAGAGCTGTAGTTTGTCAGTACAGTCAAAAGTCCCCCTTGACTTGAGTTATAGAAACAGGATTCCAGGGCACTTAACATTTTCGTTTTTATTTTTGCTTATTTTTTTCATTTCATCTCTTCTCTTGGTATGTATGGGAGATGCAGTTGAATGAGGTTATGTGCATTATTTTTCAACCGTAACTTAAAATTCCTGCATGATTGTTGCTTTATTTCTTTTGATAATGTGACTTTTGAAAAGCTCTCTCCCCATGCCACTCTTTTTTTTTTTTTTTCTTTTTTAAGGCTTTACCAGACGCCTGCATCATGAAGGGCTTTACTGTCAGAGCTTTAGTTTAACGAAAACACACAGACCAAAACTTTCATCCATCCCAGCAGGCTCTTTGTTTTTTCTGATTTCAAAACCACAAGCCACTTTTGCCTGCGACCCAATTTTTGTTACAGAATAAGAAATGAAGAGTCTCAGACATCCTCCCGCTTCCCAAATTGCAGTATGGGCCTTCACCTGTCAGCACTTTGCTTCCATCCCGCAACTGCCTTAACCATGCAGAAGACTTAAGAACAGGGATGGAGTTAGGAAAATGCCCATTCCTGGGAACAGAAAGAGGGGCATGGTCTGAGCTGTGCTGTCCAGATCCGATGTTGGAAATTTTTTCTCCATATTCAGGGGCATTGAAATTCAGGGTTTTGTTGAGACCTCAGTCTCAGCAGAAATGTTACTTTGACATTTCCAAGCACTGTGTTCCCTGCATGGCTGTCTGCTAAGGAATGGGATGTTGGAGATACAAACTACCTGAGATTTAGCAGTCTCTATGGGATTGACCAGTTGCCTTGCATAACTTCAGGTTGGGCTTTCCTTTCCCTTGCACAGATACCACCTTGGCATAGCCCCAGTGGAATCAAAAGGGGACCCCAATCTAAAATTGGTGCAGATGACACTAGAATCGGTCCCATCGTTTTCTTTGCATCCTTGTTAACAAGGGGATGCGTTTTCAAAACCTTCTTTTTATACATGTTGAAATCACACATTTTTTCTGACTTTTCCCAGCACATCTTGGATGTATAAGTGGGACTGAAAAGGCTATCGCTTGAATTATCTAGACAAACCTTCCATTCCTTGGGAATTCAACTAAGAAGGGCCTCACACTGCCATACCACTGCACTGAACAACTTGGTGCTGCTATTTTTAATCTCAGTTGGGTCTCACCTTGCTGGGAAGGCGAAAAGGGAAAGATGCAGAGAGGAATTAGCTTCAATTAGCTGAGTTAACTGTGCCTCAGAATGCTTCAGAATTGCACTGTTGCTCTGCAGACATTTGGAAAGTGATTGAAGTATTTCCAAATGGCTGAGATGCATTGGCAATTTTTTCTTGGAAAAAAAAAATTAAAATTAAGGGAATGAATGAGATTTGGATTCCCTCCTATCCCCATCAGAGTTTTATGTTCATCAAATTGCTGTTGGAGGCAATGTACTTCAGGTTTACCTTTGTGTCTCAGTCAGATACATTTTTTTTCTCAGTAAATGAGGTCCTGGGAGACAGAAGGGTGGCTCCATCTTGTAACCAGCAGTTTCACTCCGCAGCAAACCCATGGCAACCTGAAGGCTACCAGCACTGTGAAGCCTTAGCCCCAGAGTCAGCCACCTCTGTTGCTGCCATGTGAGGGTTCCTCGCAGCTGGGTGTGTTGAGCTCAGTGTCTTCTTCAGACTTGGACAATCTTGGTGTGATGTTTGTTTTATTCTTGGCAGGTGACATGGGAATTGTCAGTATTAAAGACATATGCAAATGCTTCACTGGACTGATGTGATAACAGCTCTATTCCTTTATTCACAAGGGGTTCCAGACTTACTCCCGCTCTGCCTTTAGACACAGCCATGCTCATCTATCCCTCTAATTTCACGTGAGCTATCTTTGCAGACAGAAGCAGGTTTGTTGTTGTTCTCTCTCTAGATCTGATGAATGCCTGCAAGGTTCACAGGCTTTCTGTGTGTAGGGCAGAGCACCTCTGAATACAAGCAATAATAATGACCTGTTCCCATTTGCATTAGGAGTTTTTGCTTTTCTTACCTAAATCTGAGTTCACCTCTCCCAACATCCCATGCTGGTGCTGTGACTGGCCTTTTTTGTTGGCAGCAACTCCAGGAGACGGGCACCCAAGATGTAATTGGTGTGAAGGTAGGCAGCAGTTTATTAAGATGGGCAATCATGTGATGGAAGACTTTGGCGTGAGCCAGGCTCAGCTTCGGTTATCTGATGGCTGAGATTGATCCAAGGAGGAAAGGAACAACCAGGGCGTTGTGGCTGAGCCCCCTGGAGTCCCTTAAAGGTTTATCCACCCTTCCGTGCTCCTGGATAGACCTACCTGCCCTACCTCCCCAAGACCCACGGTTTGACTCTATTTCTTCCAAACTGACCATCAGCTTCCTTTCTCCAGCCACAGTTCTTCCTTCTTCCCAATGGCAAAGCACAGCTTGGCTCTACCAAGTCGATACGAGGTGTTCAGAGTTACTGACTGGCATTTAAATCTGCCTGGGATGCCAGCAGGTCTCACTTAGTATTACATATGCTCAAAATATTATGATTTGTTCCGCTTTTATACACTAAATCTATTACTTCTAGGCTGCAAATGATGTTTTCTGTCATTCCATTGACATTTCTAGCCAATCTGAGTCTTAATACAATTGCTTCACTGAAAAATGGCCTTTCAGCGGTTCTTAGACATTAGGTACTTCCTTATTAACTAGTGATGCCAAGTAAAATCTTTGGCCGTTGTCTGTTCCCTGAATCCAGTGGAGCAGAAGGAGGCTCTGTCTACCCAGAAGCAATACCAGTGTTTTCTCTGACAGAGTATGAACATGGCCTGCTTCCCTTTCAGCTTCAGTCTTGCCATAGCTGCTCGGCTGTGAGCATGCCTTGGTCCCGAAAGGACACAGGGAATTCAGGAGAAGCCGCATGGACAGAGGAATCCATTTAAGTGGCTGCAAGACTGGGACCGTAGGTTGTAGCGTATACGCTGTTTCGCTTGTCAAAATCTTGCTTCAGTCTCTATTTGTTTGATGAAAGGAATGACTCCAGGGATGGGGCCTTTGGGATGCTATGAGTCTGTGATGCTTCCCCCACTTTCTTCGGATTGAGTGTGGCAGAGCAGAGTGTCACACCGTAGGAAGGAAAAGATGAGCAATACCCAGACAGTTTGTAGTGCTGGGCTTGTTCTACACACAGTTGGTGCCTGCAAATGGCAAAAAGCAATAAGAAACTTGTCAAGACCAACTCAGCAAATCATTATAGCAACTTCATGAATTAATTTTCCCTTTTATTTCTTCCTTGCGAATTCCTGAGAAAACCAAGAAGATGCCTCCAGTGTACTTGCAAGGTCGTTCCTGCGTATCATCTGTGGTCTGGAGGGGTTTGGAAACGCTTTCTTATAATTCATGTGTGTTGGCTTGTTCTGACTGGACATAGAAGTCATGGGGGATATTTCTGCTCCCGGAGGTTCCTAGGCTGGAATTTTCTCATCAGTACAAATATTTAGTTCAAAAGTATGTGATTAGGAATTGAGTAAGAGGATCCATGCTCAATGCCAGCGGGCAGCGCGCCACTGGGCGTACACTGCTCCAGGACAGCCAAAGTGCTGGCTTCCAACTCACAATCCACTTTCCAGGAATATTCTCTCACAGATGCTTGAAATTCTCTGCCTCTCCCAGTGTTCCTACCAGTTAATGCATTCATTTGAGTAATTACTGAGAGCAAACACGAGGAGGGTATGAACCCAGATAAAAACAAATTGGTATTAAGGTGAAACAGGTGGTGCAAATTTTATTTGTGATGTTTGCACAGCTCTTAGATCAGAAGCAAAAATCTCTCGGGAATCGGAGAGTTGCACATGGCCTAACATACCTTAGTTCTTCCCAACTGAATTGCCAGTTGGTAGGACAGCAAAAGGCGTCTTTCCCTGCCACGTTTATCTTAGCCCTTTCCTTTTGCAGTATGGCATCGCACAAATACCAGTGCATTTACCCCTCGATGTGAACTACATCTCAGTGCTGTGTTTTCGGTGCCTCACAACTCTTAATCGCATGAACTTGAAAGGAAAAAATGACCCCTGTTCTTCCCCCGTAAAGCTTTCTGCCCGACCGGCGGAGGATGATCCCTCTTGAAGACTCACAGCCGTTTTCCTAAACTCTCATGCGCAGTGGGACCAAAACGGTGCTCTGTTGCTCGCAGGCGGCCTGTAAGCCATGCTCAGGGGTCTGCAGCTTGCCTGCAGCCCCCCCTTGCCTTCACGGTGTTTCCAGTGCAAAGCACGGTGATGAGGCTCTGCCTAACTGTCCCTGACGAATGTTAAGGGTTGCCAGTGGTCTATGACCACCAAAGTTTGGGAGCCTCCGCGTTAGCACGTGAAAGCAGCTCCCGTCATTTGCTTTTGGGAAGGAGCCGTCTCCGAGCAGGGTTCAGTGGAAAAGTGCAGCAGTGCTGGGACCACACAGCGTTTCAGGCAAAAGGAAGCTCTTGGTTCTCTTCAGTACCGCATCCGTAGGGAAGAGGGGTGAGGATGGGAGTGGGGGAAGAGCTGTGACCTTTTAAAACCCATAGTGCCTACCACTGCAAATGGAACGCTGTATTGTATTATATTATACGTGACTACCGTGTAAATAAAGTACAATAAATGTGGTGTTCGTTAGGATTTTGATACAAGTCAAATGCAGTCTGCAGAAATGTTTTTTTCCCTGCTGTATGTACTTATATCACATTCCAGGCATGGGGACATTTGGGGTCGTGTGAGCTAGGAATGCGTAAATGGCATTAGATGGGAAATGTTTGCCATAAGAAAATGTTAAAATTCCTTTTGGCCTGTACAGATGAGGCACAAGCACCATGTGAAAACCAGCCACAGTGGAGGGAGCGGGGGCAGCTGAAATACAGGAGAGCAGCTCTTGACTTGGAGTGGTTTGTGAGCAGAAGCGACAGTGCTGCCCAGCCAGTCCTTGGCCATGCTTCATTCGTGACGGAGGAAAAGCAAAGTTTTACTTTGGCTGGTTTCTCTTTGCTTGTTTTCCTGATGCAGAGGTTCACCGGGAGCATACGCCTTGCCTGTGTAACCTGGTGATCCTCCACCCTTGAGATCCCTTAGCAGCAGCTACAGCTGAGCAAACTTAAGAGCTTAAAATTCAAAGCAGATTGGGAAAGAGGTTCTCCTGTTCTTGACTCAACCCGCTGACCCCTCTGTGGCTCTGGCAAACATTGAGGGGCGCTTTTTTTGGCTAACAAGAATATTGGGAACTTTTCTTTGTTCCTTAACCCACTCCCTTCTCCATCCTCATGTTTCTCCATGGTGTAATAACAGAATTAACACATTTTGGGGAGGCAGGTCTGCACATGCCCTCCAAATCGCAATGCATCTCTTAACTGGGTTGATGGTGAGAGTTTCTCCGGGCTTCAGAAGCTCGGGACTGCTCTGGCAAGCGTGTGCGGCTGGTGTGGGGATGTAATCTTCCATCGGTGTGCAGAGGTTGCTCCCACATCGATCGTCTTGTTGGAGAAACAAGACCACCCCACGCAGTTTGTCACACCTATGGCTCGAAACTCAACCCACAGAGCTCTGTGCAGGGTCCACAGTACGGCAGGAGCATCTACCTCCCTCCGTACCAGGCCAGTCTGTGATGTTTGTCCCAGGAATCATTGCTGTTCTTCAGAGTCACCTGGGCAGAGCAGCATTTGTGGGTGGGTGTATGTGAAGAAGGTTCTTCCCGCACAGGACACCTCCACAGATGGTCTGTAGAAGCGTGCATGGGACGCGGCTGAGCCCAGGGGCCTCTCCTCTGCCTCGGGCTGCAGGTTGGTCTTTTCCTACGGTGCCCAAGGGGAAGTGGTCCTCAGAAATGTCTTTGCAGTGTGCTGTTTTGACTGCTGGTAATTTTACAGATGTTTAGCAGCACTTCCAAAATAAACCAAAACCTGGTTTGGAAAAGGAAATGTTTCACTGTACCATTGATTAAAAAAAAAAAAAGAAAAGAAAAGAGAAACCACATGCTCGATATATTTTGAGTACTGTGTTCTGTATTTTTGCAGCTTATATTTTCCAGATGAGCAGTTTAGAAATATGTGATGTGAAATACATACTGTAAGTTTGCTGTAAATGATATTAAAAACACTATTTTCATTCTTCTCCTGTCTCACTGGATGATCTCTTTGGTTCCCCCAGCTTGGCTGGGCTGGTACTCTGCTCTGTCTCTCCCTGAAAGTTCTCAGTTTCAGTAAAAGTGAAGTTGAGTTTGGGTTGCAGGTTTGATGTTGAGGTTGAAAGTCTGCTAGAAATGGCACCAGAGCCGAACGTGTTCCCATGCGTATGCAGTGCCTTGGGAGGAGTGAAGAAGTGGTTGTGGCAGGGAAGGAAAGGCAGATTTTTGGAAAGGGCAAGATGAAGTTTAATTAATGTTTGTAGAAAAGCAGAGGGAGAATGAGGACATCTTAGATGGTTGCAGAGTGGGGGAACTTGAACACCTGGAAGACAGCGAGATGAGGAGGAGCTCGGAGGGAACATGAGTTGGGCAGTAAGGAAAAATGCTGGATGTCTCATTGATGACGAATGTGTCTGATGCTCTTTGTGTCAGTTCAGCTGTTGAGGGGAAAAAAAAAAAAAAAGAGCTTTTAGCTAAAATAGCAACAGCTCAGTGAAGTGGCTGAGCCCCGCAAAGCACCCTGAGCCCCTGCAGCTGGTTTTGCTCCGAGAGCTACAGAGGTTTCTCCCTTCATCTCCGTCAAAGCCCCCAGTGCCACAGGGTCAGGCCAGCAGAGTGGCATATTCGTGAGAATGCGATGATTGCCATTTCCACTCGTTCTAGCTGCTGCACCGGTCAGAATAAAAGTAAGCGTTTATTTGACCCATTATTTTTAAATGTTTCAAATCTGTTGTATGAAAAGAAAATCATTTTCTCCTGAGCTGCTACAAAATGACACTAAATGAGGCAATTACATTCAAACCGAGTTGAATATTCAGTTATTCCGTGTTTGTTTCATTTTTTGTCCTTCCTTATTCCAGTTCCCTCTTTTGGAAGGCAGAGGGCAAAACACAGAGTAAAAGTTAGAAAAAAAAACCCTTACATTTTGCTGTGTACGACTTGAATCCAACCGCTGTTGCTTTGAGTTCACTTTCAAACAACAGATGCTTTGGAGAGCAGTTCAGAAGGAGGGAGGGAGGAAGGCTGGAAAAAAAATGTTTTGCTAAATGTCAACAGCAAAGCATCTTTTATTGATTCCATTCTATTGCTTTCCCTCAGCCTTGCCACTGCTGGTGTTGGAGCCCATGCAGTCGCCCTCCGAAGGCACCACTCCCGTTCCCTACAGGTCCCCACTGTCCCCCAGACTGGTGCGCACCCCATCGCACACATCGCACACAGCTTGCCGGGGCCTCCTTTCAGCTGTCCTAGACCTTGCATTTTGCTGCCGCCTCTGACAGAACCCGGTTAATTGGGTATTTACCGAGCTGGATTCTGTTTTGGATGCAGATTATTAACCTTTATGTCACCTAGAAGATATTACACCTGGTAAAGTTAATGTTTCGAGACTGGGAGGTTAATGTGTCAGTGCTCAGCCCTCCCTAATTAGCAGCAGGGCTCTGTGTGTGGCTGTGCTGTGAGCCCTGCTTTAATTAGAAAGGACTTGCAGGTGGGTCATATCAACAGCATAAGTTTATCTGCCTCCTTCAGCCCTCTCTGATGCATCTTCTCCCTGCTGTCTCTGGACCTGTGGTAAGTCTTGCTGATATGGTGGCAGCCCTCTCCAGCCTGGGGCAGGGTGTGATCCTGGTGGCCTGCCCAAGGCCAGCCTGCCCATGGTCTTCTGAGCCTGGGCTTGGTCAAAGGCAGCGATTGGCGATGAAGTCCAGGGAGTTCCAAGCAGAGAAGGTTGTTGTGTGTCTAGGAACGTGCTTAGCAGAAGGTCTTAGCTCTGTACTGAGTTTGCTCAGCTCCTGAAACCTCAGGTGGTCTGCATGGTGCCTCTGAGCTGGTTGACTGGCGTGAAGGTGGTGTTAGGGCTTGAGAGAATTCATTTTGGTTTTGTATTCTGGTGTTCCCGTGCTTGTAACCAGAGCATGCCCTAGGATGTGTGCTTACTAGATTAGGGATCATGCAAAGAGCAATCTGGTGGTTGGGAGTGGAGCATACTGGAAGGATAAAACATGTTGATGGAATGGTGAACTTTTGTACCACAACCTTGTTTGAAGAGCCCTGCTCAGCCAGTCAGGGAAGACAGCCCTGACACGAACAACATGGGATCTAAATTAAATATTTATCCTTGTTCTGGGTTTCCCATCACTCCTGTGACAAATATGGGCCAGGCAGGAGCATGGGGCTTGTGCCTTGCAAGACCAGGAGCTGTCTGTCTTCAGAGAGCTGTTTGCAGCTTGTGTCCTGGCTGACCCTGAGCAGCCCTGGACCCTGCCCTCTCCTCGCTGTGAATCCATAGAGGTCTCTTTGCCAGGAGAAAGGGGTTTCTCTGCGAGAGGCAGCTGCCTGCTGATCCACGGCTCTTCTATTTGTACCTCCTGCTGTATCTCCCTGCTCAGCAGGGACAGATCCTGGCTCATGTGGCCAGTATGAAGCAATGAGATCAGATGGGTACTTTCAGCAGGCTGAAGATTTCTCTTTCAAATCTGGCTTTTAAACAGCAGGTGTGTTCCTGACAGCCACATGCTGGATCGTGTTCCTGTGCCTCGGATGCTGAGACAAAGGGCTTGGGCACATCTGTATTTTGCAGATACCTAGAGGCCTTCAAAACGCTGCCATGCCACCTACCATTCTGTTGTCGTGGTACTGTGGGCCATCACCGCTTTCATAAGCTGAATTCCTCCCCGTTCCCTGCTCCCAAAGGGGCTCCCTGCTTGCCGTATGGCAAAGGACACTTTATGTCGTGGAAGCAGTGGGGAGAGGTGCCTGTGGAGCTCAGTAGATGTAGGAACCTGGCATGAGGCTGCTTTTGCACAGGGCAGAAGGGAAGTGCTCAGCCCGTTCCCAGCTGATGCCATTCCCTGAGCTGTGCTGCGGCAAGACCTCGTCCCTGACACCGGCTGAGGCGTAACCAAGACGAGTGCTCTGCAAACTTTGACAACAGAAGTGCCTCTGATCTACACAACCGATAACCAAATGGAGGCTGATGATAAATGAGGGATAGAGTGGAAAAATGACAAATCTCAGCCTGCTGGGCAGAGGTGTTGCACGCTACCCTGGTTTTAGGAGTCAACATTCCGCAGCATGAGGAGGAATCTCAGTCCCCGGCAGGGATCTCCTCTATAATGTGGGTGATTTCAGCTCTTTCATGATGTGGCCCTTCTTCCAGGCAAACACCTTTGAATTGTGCAGGCAAAGTACAAAAACAAACTGCTAAATGCAGCCAGTCAGAATATTCCCCATGAGGAAAAAACTCATTTCCCTCAAAAACTACGATTCTTTGCGGGAATATCTCCATTCCAGTGGCATTTCATTCAAACAAAATCTTTTGATGAGCTCGCAGGGTCTTGTTGGCATTGGATCGTTTTGAGTTTTCTTTGGGAAATCATAGCTTGAATTCTATCAGGATATAAAATAAATTAGAATATTTGGACTTTTATCAAAATGATATGTTTTCATTGCATTTAAGCAATCTTTTCTGTTTAACATTACACTTCTATGGAAATTTTGAAATTCAATATTTTGTTCTATTTTGAAGTGCATATAGACCTTCTGGAATTTTTTACAGATGCTTCTCACTGCTCCAGACCCCACCAGCACCTACTTTTAGGACATCACTAGCCTGGTGGTTACGTGGGATATGGGGGCAGGCACAGCTGCTGGGGGGGAAATGCAGGAGCATGCAGACACCCAGCAGCAGGCCATGCTCTTGCCAGACAGCGTGAGGATAAATCCTATCCCTAAGCAAGTACGGGGTTACCCATCATTTGGTTTCCTTTTTCCATTGATTCAGCCTTTGAGAGAAGAACTAATGTATTTAAAAATCAAAGCCAATGGTGTGTTTTCCCTGTTAGTCCGGGGCCAATGTTCATTTTAAAATTGGCTTTGTGTCCACTCTTCTGCAAATTTGCGTCTCCCCCTTGGTGCTCCCAGCAGGGGCTGGGAAGATGCTGCCAGCGCTGCCCTGCCAGTGCAATGCTCGAGCTGGGCTCGCCTTCTCACCGGGACCACCAAAGCTGGGGGCAGATCCTGCTCGTGTCCCACTGCCTTTGTGCATGGCTGGGAGGAACACAGCACTGGCTGCACCAGACTACGTAGCTATAGCCGGTATTTTGCAGAACACAGACATGTCGGTAAGAGGATCCCTATTTTAGAGGTGAAAATCCATGAAGGTGAAGGGCAGCTATAGCAGTCTGGTGTTTTCACTGGCCCTGTCGGTAGGGGAAAGCTGAATATGAACCTGAGGAGGATAAAGTGCAGATCAGGAGAGTTTGTTCCCTGTCTGAGGTCCACAGGGCTTGCTGGCTGTCCTGAACATTAGCTCAGCGCATAGACCTTGCTGGCTGCGACAGGGCTTTTCAGCAGAGCCATTCCTCTACCTCTCTGGCTGTTTACTCCATTAGTCACCTCCTTGGCCTTAAATAGAGGGAATTTCAGGTTGTCATTAAAAGCCGTGAGCCTGGGATGATGATGCTCAGTAGAGGTCCCACTTTCACCTTTAGGAGATGGCCAGAAAGAGTAAAAATGGTCTCAATCATACAGCAAGCTAGGAAAATTTCTACTGAGAGGTAGGAGAGAAAAGGGGACAGGGACTGTTATCTTATTCTCAGATGGACTCGTGATGGCAGTGAGGAGTGAATGTGCCTCTAAAGGCTGTGGAATGGCCTGTGCAAAATTATCAGGGGTCCTTGGGCTTCTTCCTGCAGGCAAGTGTGGAAATTTGGCAACCAGAAATTCAGAGGGCTAAGAAATGCTCAGGCTGGAGTGGAGCCTCGTCCTGCTTTTCTCTCTTAGAGGTGGTTTCTGGGATTAAACTTGTTATCTCTCCAGCCCTCTCTTCACATGCAAGGAGAAAGGGACTGCTGATCCGATGGTATGAATGATTGATCTGATGATGCTGTTGTGGCAGCCCTTAGAGGATGCTGAATGCTCCTCTTCCCTGTAGATTAATTAGGAATGCATTTACCTGAAATCCTGGAGACCTCTCTCCTGCAAGCCTTGGGTGTATACAAAGCATATCTTCTCCATTCAGAACATGTACTAATTCCCCACTGAAATCAGTGCTCATCCAGTACGAACACCCACACAACTTCTAAATGCCGCTGGAAAGGAGCAGAGCAACTTGAAAGACATCTAGACTTCTGGATGAAGCCAGAGTCAGAATGCAATCCAGCCTTTGTTGAAATGACATTTGAACAAAAAGGTGTTTGATTTTTTTTTCTTATTTTTATTTTTTCCAATATTGTAAACCTGCTGCTAAACCACAAATGCATATGGAGCTGCAGAAGAGGGTACAGAGCTGCAAACCAGAGCCTGCTCATCCCAGGAATGCACTTTGCAGCTGAAGATGAGGTTTGAGGGGAGTCCCTTTGCCCTTGCATCACGTCTAATCTGTTTTCACTGCAGGTCATAAAGCCTGGTGTGCCGAGCCTTTCAAGTGCCATTAGTTTATGGGCTTGTTAACAGAAAGGATTTTGCTACCTTTCAGGGTCTGATTCTTATTGAACCAGAGATACCTCAGTGTAATTTTGATGGCAGAGGAGAATCAGGTTAATAACGGTTAGGAACGTCTTCTCAGCAAATATTATTTGAGCTGGTTCCTTTTTACCTCCCTCCTTTCCCTGCTCTGTGGTTACCATCACTGGAGTTAGCTGCCTGGCCATGTATTCCTGCAGCTGTATTTAAATGTTGTCACGGCTTGGGTTAAGGCTTTAGAAACAAGCATGGCAGCAGCCTTTGGGGGATGCACTGAGAAGGTGAAGGTGTCGCAACATGCGTGTTTGCTTGGTTTTGCATGTATAGCCCTATACAAAGCTGCAAATGGGAATGCAAGGGTATTTAAAAGCCAGGGGAGACAAAACACGTTGGAATTCTAAAGTATTGTTAGAGCCCAGCAGGCTGTATGATGGTGGAAACATGAGACAATGAAAGGGGGCGTCAGTTAATTAGTTTGTTTAGTTAATATGCAGCTACAATCAAAGCTATTCTGCTGGCAATGCTGCCTTCCAGCGTGGATGGAGTAATTGCTAGAGAGATCTGAAAAGGACAGACGTGGGGTGTGGGTTGTGAACAGAGCTGCCTGTTTCAGCAAGGGCAAGAAACAATATCCAGAGGAAAGGCTTCGCCGGTGTTTGCACCTTCTGGAAGGGCTGGAGTTTGTAGGTAGCTCTTGATCCACGTTATACGTGTTGACTTAGACTTTTTGTAACACTACTTCTGCTGAAGAAGCCTTTTGATGGTTAAAACTTGGAGACAACCTGGCCTGGCATCACTCGCCTTTTATCTCTTCTCTTCCAGTTAAGTGCAAACAAAGCTGGAATGCACCACAAAGAAAAGCTTTGGGTTATTTCTGGGGAAAACAGTCTAAGAACCTACCACCCGCTTTCATTCATCACCTTTCTCGTATGAGGGAGAGAGCAAAGACCTTGCTGATTTCAGTAAGACATTTCTCTTAAAAGGTAACAACCTTTACAGCAGCCTGTGTTTTGATGGGACATTCTTAAGATCTAATGCACTGATATCTAAGACCTTTGCTTTCTTTGGAGAGGTGGAAATGAGCTTTTGCCTTCTAGAAGCTCAGTATAACTAAACAACCTATTGACTTCCCTGCTACAAGGTGTCTGCTTTCTCAAGATGCATTGAACGTGACAGATACTCCTTTGGTCCCTGGCAGTGCAGCATTAACTGTGTCTGTGCACCGCTGCTGCTGAAGGATGCTCTTCCCAATGTCCAAATTGACATGAAGGAACAGAGAGATGCTGTAGCTACACACACTGGAGAAATAGGTCAAAAATAAATGCTTTCAAGAACAGAGTAAATGACTTCACTCTCATCTATACTCCCCAACACACCACTAACTCATCAATATCTCCCTCTCTATGACAACCCTGAGAAAAACAAGACAATTGGAGAGTAAGAGAGGTTATTTAAACAAGTATGCCAAGTGGCTTTCAAAAGTAACTCTTGTTTATTATAGAGCTGCTGGGATTTTTTGGAAGCAATTTGTAGAGCAACAGCTTTAAAAAAAAAAAAAAAATTGAAATCCTGAGCAGCACTGCTCTTTCCAGCTCAGGTTGATCAGAGCTGCAAGTCCCTATGGAGGAGCTGACTGAGTTGAGATGGTGGGAACAGTCTAAGGCAGGCATGTAAGGGTCTTAGAAATGTCTTTTAGACTTCTTCCAGTGCAGATTTTATTCCATCTCTAGTCATTGCTTTTGGCTGGTTGTGTTTCCAAGAGCTGTTGTCTCCTTGGTGTTAGGTCAGCATGGCTTTGGCCAATGGGTCCTGTGGAGTTGCTGTCCATCCCACATAGGAGATGCCCCTGCAAATCAAGACATCTCTGCCCTGAGCTCATAACTTTTCTGTATGAAATACTATGATCTCACTAAGTTTAAATCCCACTTCTGGAGAAGGAAATTCTCTCTGGAGCTGGGCTGTACTGCTCCCTTCTGGCCATCCTGCTGGTAGGTTCAGCTGTCTGGGATATCTTGGGGTCCCTTTGGTGGCCAGGTCCCAAGCTTGGGCACCATGGACAAAATCATCATTAACAATGCACCTCACCAGCTGAACAAGGTGAAAAGCCCCCCCTAAAGATGTTCCCCAGCTTAATAACCTGGAGGGCTCAGCCCAACGGAGGTCACATCCCCACTCACTCCTCTGTGCACGAGGGCAGGAGCGCGCTACTCCGCAGTAACAAAGTTCCTCTTCAGCTTGAACAACTTTATCTTTTCCTTTTTTGTTTAAAGGGCCTAGGTTCAAACACTGCTGCAAGCCTAGACAGGTGGCCATTTCATAGTTACAGTAAATAATTTACAGGACAAATTCAGACCTGTCTCTTGGTCCTGTATTATTCATGAATGAACGGGGCTTGGGTTTTTATGACAATGTTCCTTATTCAAACATGGGCTGTGATGTATCTCGGTCCTTGAGTTCATTTCAATTGCATCTGGCTGTTTGCCAGCCTTTCATTTGTTTTCTGTTTTGCAAAATGTATTACCTAGATCGCATTACTTCTATTTGCTTCTCGAGGGACTGAAACTTTCGTGCGCAGCAGAGAGATTTCTGTGTGGCTGTATAAGCCCCTTTGTAGTGAGGCTTCACTCAAACGCATATTTCTGAGCATTTCCCTTTGCACAATTGTTCTTGCAAACAAAAATATCATTTGTATGAACATTCATGGCAAAGGGCAGAAACATCTCCAAGGAAAACACTCAAGCACCATTTATAGAAATCTTCACAACCACTTCACTGTTGTTTGCTCATTTTGGCTCGCACGAGTCTCGCCCGCGGGGTTTATGGATGTGAGGGTTTGGCTCCCCGGTGACCTCTGGACCGCCTGGTATCACTGAGCATCTCTTAATCCCATTCGTTTTGTTGGAGGTGGTGAGGGTAAAGCTGCAGTCTCCCAGCTGCTCGCTGAGTTTCTGAGGTGCAGAGCATCTTGAGAAGACCGTAAGCCTTCCAACTCAGCTGCTGCATGCTGAAAAACCGGGATTTGCTTCTCAGTCCTTTATACGCTTCCACTTGCCCTTGCTTCCTTCGGCCTTCGCTCCCACCTGTAAAATGGGAATAATAGCAACACAGCCTTCTTCCCCAGGTGCTGTCTCCTTGTCCTATCAACTTACCCTGCAAAAGCTACAAACCACTGATCCCGCGTCATCTTTATGCCCACTCACACAAAGGAACCCTCATCCCAACAATGATAAATAAACTGTGAGAGCATTGGAATGTGAATCCATCCTTTTGTATGCATTTATATACTGCTGAAATACCGTATATAGGGGGATAACTGACCCTGCAGCTCATACGAGTGATTGCCTCCTACAAAGCTGATTCCCTGCCTCTGTACTTGATTGAATAATCGATGGTGCTCAGTTTTCGTTCATCCCCTGAAATAGGCATGTGTATAAAAATAATTTATAACTGCCTGATCCCCTAAAAATAGGCTTGTATAAATTAGTGAGAAATTAAAGATAATATTATCTATTTCTTCTGTGAATGTGTGGTTACAGCCTTGAAAAAATTGCAATCCACGTGAGAAAACTGACTGAGCTTGTGGTTAATGCCCTCTGTCTTAAAAAAAAAAAAAAAAGATTAATTTGCTACTAAGATCCCGTTGGATGAAAAGGGTCATGGGTTATTTACAAACAAGTGTTATTTCTCTAGCTATCATTGCTCAAAACTGCAAGGGGGGGGGGGAAAGACTTTATTGTCCTTACATTTCTTTTTGCATTCAGGGAGGCTCCAATTTATCAGATCTCTGTTTTTAATACCGAATTCCTTTAAAAGCCAGAGGATGTACCAAGCCCCCTCAGGAGGTGACAAGACTGCTGATCTAATTAGGAACGGATTTGGAGCATTGCAGCCTCCTCAGATGACTTCACTGGAAGTTGTGGGTGCAGAGACGCTTTTGAAATTCAATCTGTGCATCCTTTATGTGCGTCTGGTCCAGAGACCTGCAAGGAAGCCTCAGGACTCTGCAGAAAGTGGTGGCATCAGCACAGAACTGGGGGAATTGATTGAAGATAGTTTCAGCTTTCATGTGAGACCAAAGGAAATGCCTTGATCATCTATGATTGTGAGCCATCCTCTGCCATTTCTGACAAGTGCCAGGTGCCAATTCTGAAGTCCTGGCTTAAAACGCCCTGCAGGGACATCTGAATGATTTATCTCTTTGTATGTGGTCATCTTTGTGCTTTTGGGCAGTGAAGCTACTTTGGTTACAGCGGTGCTAATTCTTTTGGGCCCATGGAGCTACTTCCCAGCAGTGCACCGAGGAATTTGGATTTGTAAGGTTTGTTGAGTAGTTGGGGTCCTTGGACAGAACTCTGTCCCAAAACGTAAATACCAAACCCCAGCTGAAAAAGTCGGATAGGGCGTCCTACCCCTTTAGATATTTTGCAGATGTGCAGCGCCATGCAGCTTAGCCATGTTCAGCAGCACTCTTCTTCAGGGCTGTGCAGGGTGGAAAGGATAACGCGAGTCAGGACCAACAGGCATCAGTAGAGACTCGGAGAATGGGGTTTGGAGCAAGGCTGAGGCGAATTGATAGTGTTGCTTGGGGATCTCGGAGTTGAATAAATATAGCAAATCATTTTGCTTCAAACTTAGATGAATGAGCAGAGCTCTGTAGTGTTCCAGGACTGGAGGAGGAGGGCAACCCAGGCACTGTCAGACCGGAGAGCACGGATGATAGCAGGAACAGCCAGAAGGTACGTGTTAGGAGTGAAGTACATCTGCAAGCTGTGGCAAGTGGATTATTTTGTGCAGAACTTTATATATTCCAGCCAGTGCTATTTCTCCCTTCATAAACAGCATCCAAGCAGCAAAGTCAGCAGGCCTTGTGTGTTTGCCCAAGGCCAAATACAGCTCTGCTGTCATCACTGGCAGTAAGGACTACTTGCCTAATTCATACCCAACTGTATACCCACAAAACCACTGAAGTTTCAGGAGCTTTGAGTCCTTTCAATGCTCCTGTGGATTCAGCACAGGAAATCAAAATCCAACACTGTACGCAAACATCTTGTGCTTTCTGCAGCTGCTCTGCTAACCAGATTAGGTTCCCCTGCTACCTTATTCATTCTGTGCTCATTAAAGCTAAATTTAGAAATGAAGGCAACTCTTCTCCCCTCTGGGAAAGGTAGTAGGGAGAGTCCTTGTTGTAAGAAGCCATGAGGAGGCAGAAATAGCATCGAGATTTTCTCTCCTTTGAGATGGAAGCGTGCATGGTTCTGCTGAGGTGGAGAAACAAACTTGAGCCCTGTTTCCTCCTGCCTAGGATATTTGTTGGGCCCTGGGTCTAAAGAAATTTGTACAAGTTGTTGTTGAAAGGATGCAGAAAGAGGTTACTCTGGCCCAAATCACAGGCATGCAGCAGTGGTAAGAGATGTTGTTTGCACTGGCCAAGTCTAGTGGAGTGGTAACTTGCTGCTGAGTTTGGACCTTGGGCTTATCTCCAGTGTTACCCTGGCAGATGGACAGCAGGTTCCAGATTTCAGCTGAAGAGATTCATGAGGGTTTCTGCCTCTCATTGACCTTTATAGTGAAACATGTCAGCTTTTCATGAAAAACTGAGTGGTGTAAAATCTGCCTTCAGGTTCTTATGAGCAGGAATCAGCAGGCAAGTGGCCCAAAGCGAGCTGAGCTTGGCGTGCAGTGTCTGCTCCTCTGATACCCAACCACACCGGGCATCCCTACAGCTGTGCCTTTGCTAGCAGCACAGCTGGAGTGAGATGGAAGAGCTCAGGTCTTCTGGTAGTCAAATGCCATCACGGTAGTGGGTAACCTCAGAAGGATCCCAGAAAACTGAGTGAATAGGTAAATCTGATCTTCAGTAGAACTGACCGTAATAAATCTAGGGGAAAATAACCTGAGCCATCTCTACGTGCGCTGAGCTTGGACTGGGCATAGCCGGACTTGCTCTTGACAGTTCTCCAATATCATTAGTTCAATGTGCAATGGCAGCCAAAAAAAGCTTGCAAAATATTGGACATCATCAGGAAAGCTATTGAGAGCAAGGCATTTTCTTGTTTTGCCTCCATACAAGACCTTGGGATACCCCCACCCTGGGAGTGGGATATCGCTGGATGGGGATATCGACTCCAGGTACTTGGCTTTGCCTTGCAGCTGTGCACAGCTGCTGGGTGCTGTTTTCACGGAGCAAATTGGGGAAAGGATGGGTTAATCTTGGCTTTGAGAGAGAGGGCAGCCAAGCCTGGAAATGGTACCATACCTTATGACATTCATAGAGGCTCTGACCAGGAGAAATGGACTGTTGCTAGCTGTTAAACCTCAGAAGGTGGAAGAAGCTTGTCAAAAGGCAAGCTCGGTGTCTGCATCCGTACAGGATCCCGGAGGCCTGGTTGGAAGGGCTGCTCCTTACCCAAAAGATACAGGTGAGAGCCAGACCCTCTGCCACTGCTGAGGCTCCTGCAATGCGGCTGTGCTATGCAGAATCACAGGCAGCATCTTTTAGGAGCAAAAATGACATGTTTGACCATCATGGGAGGAAAAAATAGCAAGGAGGTCCGTCAGCGCTCAATTAATGAAATATTTCCCTGTGGAGAGATCTGTGCACAGCTTTCTGCCAGGGACCCTGGCAATGCCAAGAATGAGACATGGGATCAGCACCTCTTCCAGAGCTGAGAAACAGAAACCCAGCAGACAAACGGAGCCATCTCCACTGGTAACTTCCAAGGGAAGTTGCACTTATTGGCATAACTTGTTAGGCAGCAAAAGTTAGAGCAAAGGATATTGTTGGGTGAATAATGTCTTAAGCCCAGGTTTTACTAATAATTTCCAGTTTATCTCATGGCCAGGGGGAGGAGGCCAGTGCAGACCCTCTCGTTCAGCTTTTTCCAGGTTAGCCTGAAGGCGCACATTTTGACTCATGCGTAGCAGCAGATTTAAGTTGAAGGCAGCGGCTGGGACCACCTGAGCCCTGTGCCCACCCTCTGTGGGAGGCTGCGTCCCCCCAGGCAGGGACAGCAGATCGTTCCCAGCACACCACATCTTTTGGCCATGTGCTCTCGATTCACTGATCGTAGTTTCAGTGCACCTTCACCGCGAGGCTGAAAGCTTCCCTGGCTCGGGAGCTGGGTTGCAACGGGACAGGCATCCCTGGCTTGGTGCTTGACGGCTGGAGAAGCAGCAGCTTCCCACCATCTGGTTTTGATCTGCTGCTGTAAGCTGCCCAGAGCCTTTCAGCAGCCTGGAGTTTTCTTATTGTGTGATGAACTTCCTCCTGGTTCATTTACACTTGGTTGGCACTGGCCTGCAAGATGGGCTGCGAGTGCCAATGTGATTCCTTTGGGGGGAGAAAAAAATCTGCCTTGACTTCCAGGCAGACATACTGATTTTATTTCTAGAAAATAGAGCTATAAACCCAGCTTATGCCAAACAAACACTATGCAATGTCTGTATTAAGCTGGGGTGGGGGAAGTTATGTCAAAAGAAGATTATATTTGTCACTCACCTGTCTGAGTGCTGGGAAATGCTCTTTTTTTTTTAAAGTATCGAGTGCTTGATTTCATCCTGCCTGTATCCTGGCCTCGCTTTTTGCTCAGACGAATCCTGATCTCAAGCCTGCAGAACTCAGTAGAAAAATATTTCCTTTACAGCTCAGCGCGTAGGTCTGTAGCAAGAAAAAGCTGTGGGCAAAGTTGCCTTACAGGCAAATATAGGAACATTTTTTTGGCGGTTTATGCCCTCAGTAGAGCATGTATAGCAAGAAAGAGTAAGCTAAAAAATCATGTCTTTAACTGTCCATCTACCTGACAGGCCCCTAGATAGGCACATTAGAAACCTGATGGATAAAATAGACGGGGCAGCAGTAGCAGGCTGCTAAATTACATAAAGTGCAGCCACACATAGCAGGCACAAAAAAAGGAAGGACAGCTTAAAAAAAATTATAGCTTAAGTATCCATTTCTAGACCAGTACTTGTGATGCTTGCAAACAGATCTATCATTTGAGTCCAAAAGAGATGAACTATTTATTTAGCATGAAGATTGCCCCCGGCAATTGTGAATCGAAGGTTATCTAATGTCTTTGCCATAGGCTGTAAGCATCTGGACAGTTAGCATATGCAAGGGAATTACTCACAGATAAGCATCCAGTAATTTATACAGAGCATTCCAGATAGAAACCTCTTCCATATCAATTTCTGCCTGCTCTATAAACTGCTCCAATTTATCAAGCTGGATAAATTCACAGGGGGGCAATGAGGGTGTGCTGAGATCTGTGTATACTTTATCAGTTAATATTCACTGAGGTCCTTTTGACATGATTGGAGTAAATCTTTCTCTCCTTTTCTTTGGTTATGACCAGTCTATAATCTTCCAGGCTAAACACCATTTCCATGAATGAAGAATAATACTGAGACATAGGGGGGGAAAAAATAATACATAGAGCAAATGCATTTCATCTCACTTTGGAGGTAATGAGACAGTTTAGTGTGACATGTCATTTAAAACCAGGTCTTTCTTTTTAATAGATTCAGTATCCCTGAAGAAGTGACTGACAGATCAGTGCATGACATATATTTCTCCCAGGGGAAAAAAAAAAAAAAAAATTTGAGGTCGACACAACCAGGGAGGCGGCAGAGTCGCGGTGATCTTCAGGAAGACAAAGGGGTGAGCCTTTCTCCAGCAGGTAAATAACACAGACCTGAAGTTGCGCACATGAAGCGAGAAGTTTCAAACCCAGTGTCTGTTTGATCAGGAGGTGCCTGTGTCCTTTAGCTGCAACCTGTAAGAGGTTCCCTGCCCAGTCTGCAGTGGAGGCAGCCCCAGCAACGCGCCCCGAGCAGGAAAATACCCCAAAGTTCATCCTTTGTCTGCAACCTGCTGCCGTTTGCCAGAAAATTCCTGCGCTGTGTCTTGTTTTCCCTCTGGCTGCCATGGGAATCTTGGCTGAGGGAGCGTTTGAGGTTTTCTTTGGCTGTGAAAATCTCCCGAGACTGGGAGTCTACTGAGGGCTGCGTGGGTCCCAGCAGCTTCATTTCGTGCAGGCTGCCCACAGCCCACTCCAGGCTATCCAAACCCGTTTGCTCAAACCAGGCAGATGCTTCCCTCCTTCTGAGTGTGAGCGAGGACTTCGGAGCACATCACAAATGGAGACGGCTCCTGTCTCGTATACCAAAGGTGTATCATCACCATGATCCCAGGCGTGAGAGATGTTGCCACAATCTTGGATAAAGTCCATACACGTCTCTTAAAAAAAAAAAGCACATAATGAGTCCTGGCGTGCGCGTACTGAAGGCCATCTGTTAATGTGATCTGTTGCCAATTTGTAGAGCTAGGAACCAGTCTCTGCAGGTCACGGACGCCAAGATGAGATGGGCTTAGAAAAGGCACTTGCAGAATGTGCTAATGGCCACTGTTTATCAGAAAAATCTCCCTAGCAATGAATGCCATCAAAGAGAGGACCGTGCTGGTATTTGGGACCACATCAGCTGGTACTGGTGGAACATTCCTGCCATTTCCTGATGTCTCTGCCCCTGCAGTGAAAACTGGAAAATTATAATCTTTTGTAAACATAGCAAGAAGTGAACTTCTAACCAACCTACTCTATAAGTTATTTTGGTATTTTTCCTTCTGCTGCATGACTAGCTCTCCGTCGTGGGGTGAAGCTGGAGAGGATACCCAAGCATCCCTAGGAGCAAGAACAACGCAGCTTACAGGATGGATAAAAAGCTATTTTCACTTGTGGCAAGCACAAAAGCCACCCTGACCTGTTCACTGGCCATCTCTGGACCCTCATTTGCAGGACACCCTTGGAGTAGGAGGCTTCTACCCCCTTGCTAATCTCCAAAGTACTGGACCTAAAGCTAAATAAGGAGGAATGAGCCAAGGTTACAGCTACCAGGTACTTTAAAAAAAAAAATAAATAAAGTATATTGTTGATTAAAAGGGCCCTAAGCAAATCAGATTTCCTAATCAGTGCCTGGTAAAGTCATCATCATCATACATTTGCATAAGCAGGATGTTTTATGCATTGTTTTTCTTTGAGCAGGTACCTCCTCATTTGTGTGCGCTTGCCGATGTGCTCTCTTAACCTGCCACAGGCTTCCCCAAAGCTAGTGCCTGTGAATGCTTCTCAGATAATAATTAGGCGTATTCACCCCCTCTACTTCCTTTTCCCAACAAAGACTTGAAAAATGCAACCTGATTTTATTTTTTTTTTTTCAGTTTTATCTCTTTTTCTTCCTTGTTCAGGTACTGGCTGCATGGAGGGCAGGTGCTTTTTATCAAAAGACAAGGAGTCGTCTTCTCCTTAGGAACTGTTTATGTGCCTTCCACAACACCAAATTGAGAAAATAGATTACCTCTCAGAAAGCCATCTGTTTCAGCATCCTGTGAACTCTCAGGTTGGTTCTTGCATTTTATAAGATATTTGAATCCTCCTGTGACTTCTTCCTCTCACCCGTCTGCCTGTCATAAAAATTATTCTGAAGGTTCAGTGCACCCATTCAGGCATGACAGCACCTGAATTTCCAACGCTGTTTTAGGGTTGCGTTATTAAAAAACCAAAGCATCACACCCAAAACCCCTTCCTTCTTATTAGGCTTCTAAGATGGATGAGCACAGATTAATGGAAACTGCATGAGAAAATGAGGAGAGGTGGAAATTTGGGAATTTTCCTTTTAATTATTGGATAGTAAACCAACACTTTCAGTCCCTAAACCACAAATTATGGGAAGAAATTGGTTTCCATAGACGAGTCTATAGCTTTCCAATGAAAAACTGAAATTTTGGGAAGGGTGTGTTTTGGTGAGAACACGAAGAGAAGGGTTCCAGCCTGCCCCAGCTCCCATGTCTTGCTTGTGTACACACCGCGAGCTGCAGAGCTACTGGCACTTTCTCAGAATAAGTTGTTATTGGGGAATGTGGAGAATCTCTAAACTCTTCTTACAGCCCACTCGGAGTCTTGGAAAGCTCATTTGCTCCAATTACATTTTCTTAATTTGCTCACCCTCCTCTATTCATGTCAGAGCCATTTAGTCTCTCCTTAAAATCCAAGTGGATGTAAGATGGACTAATGCCAAAAAAGCACTCATTGTATACCAAAAATACCAGATAAATAGTTTTCCCAGCTTTAACACAATACATCCTCTGCAGTAAAATAGAGTGTTTAAAAAGCGTTTAAAGATGCTCAAAATAGAGTTGTCACAAAGCACGTAGAAATTACTATTAATTTAAACACGTTGATTATTTTTGGAGTCATTAGTTGATGCAAGGGATATGATAATGGGATACAAAACTTTCCCCTCTGGATCATGGGTTATGCTGTGATCCAGAGAATTAGTGACTAAAGTAATTAACAGCCGCTCTCTGTTCAGTGCTGTAACTGAAATAGGATTAAGCTTGTCCATCTGACTCCAAACAGACCAGTGTCTCCATTACCAAAGCCACCAGCACAATTACCACTAATGGACATCTCCTCCGGAAGAGATATGGCATGAGCGCAGCAATTTTCTCTGTAGAAAAGTTACTTAATTGGTAAATTTTCATCCTGGAATCTAATTGGGTCACTTTTCACTGCAAGAAAGGCTGGGAGTAATGTTCTGCAGTGCTGTGAGGAGCAACACAAGCATGGATGAGGGAGATGTGGACATGTTTTGTGAGCTGGGGGATGGCCTGGATGATGGCCTGGAGAGCTGGACGCTGTTCCTACCCCGGTGTGCAACCCTGGGTGAGCTCCATCATCCCTCTGGGGCTGTGTCCCTTCATAGCCTTGCTCTCCTCAAGTCAGGCCAGGAGCTATTTGCAACAGGGAGACCCTTATGCCCCGTACACCCTTGCTCCCAACACAAGACATTTGCAGTTCACCTTCCTCCTGCCCGATCCAGCAGCGACCGCCTAACGGGGCCATTATTTTCATCTCTAATTGAGTGGTTTCTCTCTTCCTTCCTTTTTTTTTTTTTTAAAGAAGTGTTGCTGAAATCAGCAATTTAAAAAAATAAGACAAATAGATGAGCTGAAGCATCCTGAGCAGAAGTGCCAGCCCTGTTATTTTTAGCAGGGTCCCCCATGGCTTGGAGCTGCAGCAGGCAGGAGGTCCTGGGAGGTGACCCACCAAGTCCTGGGGGCAGGCACGGGCTGCTAGCAGTTCGGCAGGCGGAATGACCACCAGTCAAACAAATGTGTTTTGCTTTCCCTCAGATAAAAAAAAAAAAACCCTGTCGTACCTCTGCAGCCCTCTCAGCCAGGGAGATGCCAGCACTTCGATTAAGCCACGCTGGGTGGTGCCCGCATTATTGTCTGTTTTACAGGCAGAGAAACCAAGATGCAGGGAGATTAATTGACTTGCTCAGATGAGGTGAGACCAGAGAGAAACCCCAGAAGCATAATTGTGTGCACTAACTCTTATTGCCAGCACATCCATTCACGGCCGGAAGAGGCATCTGGAGGAGCAGGGGATGTAGAGGCATCCCCAGAACAAAGCCAGAAGCCATGACTGATGGTGCCAGCAAGGTAGGAAATGAGGCTCCTCTTTGTGTTGTGTTATAAGCCTCAGCAGCCTTGTTCTGGGACTGCCTGATATCCTGAGCATTGTTTGAAGTGTAGGAATAGCAAAAAAAAAAACCAAACAATTTTTTTTAATTAAAAAAAAAAAAGAAATGAGCTGAGCAGCCCAGCCCTCGGCCCCATCCTGAGCCCACACTCTCCAGGCTGGAGGCACCGCTGCATCGCTTCTGCCCCTCTGGAGCAGCTCCAGAGCTGCGTCAGAGTTAATCTTCCAACTTAAGTATTTTGCCTCCTCCCAGGTGAAAGAGAGGAGGTTTTGTTATAGCGGCAGGATCTCACTGAGCCAAAAGTAACACAAAACCCGCTCGCCTTGTAAACACAGCACAGCAGAAGCCGGGCATCTTTGGGAGGGAGCCGTCAGACACGCGGCATCGCTGCTGCCCGCCCGGCCCTTTGTGCAGGGAAGGTTTTAACGCTGCTTTGGCAGGATAAGGAGCTTTTGTCACCGTTATTAAGCAAAGCCAATCACCGTGCTGCCGAGCATCTCTGCAGGCTGCAAACATGCCTTGTAACCAATGGGATATCTAAGCTTACACTTGCACTTAGGGGGTGCTTTGTTCTCCGTTGCTGAATTGAGGTAGAAAGGAAGGAGAGAGGTGTTTTCTCTTCCCATTCAGAGCAGATGATAGAAGAGGCAAAAGTGAATATCAGCCCTTTTGTCCACAGCAATAAGAAGTGATGGACGGTGGCCCCTTGTATCCCAGTGGAGAGCTGGTGTCGCTGGGAGCTTCACAGAGGTTTGTCCCCATCTGAAATCCCGAGTTCTGCTGTGCAAAATGGATTTTGCGAGAGCTCTGCCACTGTTGCTGCAGGGGCTGTGACAATGCAGGAGTGCTGGTTTTCACTGTACAGTATAATAATGAATGAATAAATTGATAGCAATTAGGGCAGGGTTTTTATTGATTGACACATCCCAAGGCAAACACTACATTTATTGCCAGGAGTAAAACATACCCCACCATATACCCCAATAGCCACAGAGCCATAATTTGATAGCATTAATATACGATATGGTGGATCACGGCACTGCCTGCTCGCATGGTCCAGCTCCACACAGAGTAGTGCAAAACCTCCCAGAAGATGACGTTGGTCTGTCTGAACGCAGCAGCTGGAAGCACTGTATGAAGCTCCTGAGAGACTTTCCCAGAGGCCAAAACATTTCATTACGTGGCTGGTCATGGTTTTTCAATACAAGATTTTGCAGAGGAGCTTGCTCTTCCCTTTCACCCTTGCAAACCATTCCCCCTTCCCCTCTGCCTGTAGTGCCCCTTCCTTCCGCTCTTGCCATACGGGATTTTGTCACCATTCCCTTCAGGTTGCCTTTCCATGGGTTTCATGGTTCACGATCATCAGTCATCATTTGGTTTGGACAATTCTTGTCTCTATTCTCCATTCCCCCCAACTTCCCCTTTGTTCCCCTCAAAAGCAAACACTCAAATCTGTTCCTTTTTTGATAAAGCCCCTAGCACACCGCTCTGACACCTCATGCTCAGCGTACGTTATCTTTTTTTTCCTTCTGCCCACTGTCTTTCTTCACTGTCCATTCTACTCAGCAGGATATATCCACGTGGCAAGAACAGAGTTCTTAACTCAGGTTTAGTAATTGGAATTAGCCAGCATCTGGTTTAGTTCAGGTAAGCAAGCAGCTTTCAATTCCAGGTTTCTCTGCAGGTGTCTCTACCATTCTCTCACATCTTTTTTCATTTCTTTATTAAAGCAAGTCCTGGCTTTTTTTGCTTCTTACCACAGCTTCTTTTCTATTCAGTTAAATTCCCTTTTCCTGCCTGACAATACCCTTTGCTTCCCAGAGGCCATTCCTCGATCTGTTCTTCCACTATCCTGCGCCTTCCTTGGATTCCTTCTCCCGATTTCTGTCTTCCTCCGTGGATGACAGCTTTGTAGAGGGACACCCCTGGGAGGTTTGTGCTATCCGGTGTCGGCGCAAGCTGCTCTAGCAGCGCTTGGTGCCCAGCTGAGCAACCACCAGCTCTTCTTGGCAGTGACAAGGTGAAGGCTTTTGGACACTGCAGTCTGCAGGGTTATCTTTGCTAGGAGCGTTTGCAATACTCGTCAGGGAATAATTTGTTTTAAGTCAGGTTTCAGCAGGGCTGTGGTGGAAGCACAGGATGCGGGCCAGTTGCCTGGCACAGATCAGCAGAGGAAAACTCCTCGTGCCAAGACCTAGAGCTTCCCACCGGGGTCAGACTCTAGCTAATTGCTGCGTGCCCTACAGGAGAGGTGCGAGAGCATCAGCATTTTACAGTCGGGCAAGCCGAGGCTTTGCACTGCTGGTTTTCCTCTTAGGCCGCTCGTCACAAGCCAAGGCGGGCAGGACATAAAGCAGCGAAAACAAAGGGAAGATGTTGGGAACCTGATCAGAAGAGGAGCAACAAAAGAAGGTGCACGTGGCCTCTGAGAGACAACTCCAACAAAAATCCCCACCTTCCTCTTCCCCTGACCAAAGGCACATCTGAGAGCCACAGTCCCTTTATCATGTTGAAGCAGTAGGTGGTTTGGTTTTGTTTTTTTTTTTTAATTTTTAATGGACATGTTTCTGATTTACTTCTGTAGGCTGGTGACTCAGATACTTTTTTTTTTAGTAATTTCTTGTGCTGTGGCCCCACAGCCACGCACCTGAGACTGGTCCTTACTGGATGTACGTGAGGGCTGTCATCTGTGGCCCCACAGCAACTCATAGATGCATTGCAAAGACTTTGTCTTTAAATAAGGTGCCTGTGAAGAACAGATGTAACACATGCACCAGCAAAACTCTGTTCTCCCTGCCCCTCTTCTCTCCCATATGGGTAACCCAAGCTCATCTGCTCCTGGATCAATTTTGGTCTACTGTCCCAGATCAGGTCAGGGATCCTCCTTACTTTCCCATTTCGGCAATAAAAATTTAAAATAAACATCTGCAGCATCTAATCCTTTGTAATTCCCTTAGCTGGCTCTTGCTCACAGCCACAGTGAGGAAAAAAGGAAAAAAAAAAAAGTGAATTTCATAGGCTTAATGCTGGGTTTGATGTGCTCCAGCAGCAAACCCCACCTTGAAAGTTAATTCCAGTGTCTGTCCAGGGTATCCTTTCAAGTCTTGGTTGAACAACTCCAGCTGTGAATTTGACTCCACCTCTCCAACTCAGCCTGACTTCTGAGCACTTGTTATTTTAGATCAAACTATCAAGCTACTCATCCTACCCTTATGTCTAAACATTGATCAGGTTGTAAACAGATACTCTGAGAGTGTTCAAAAACTCTGTTGGAATAGAAATAGGGCATTGCAGCAGAAAACATGAACTACCAGCACGAAGCTGTAGCTAAGAGTACAAATATGAGCCATGAATGAATAAGGAAAGAGATTATAAGTAGTGCAGAGATGTTACATTTAAATGCAATGTCAGTGAGATCAGTTTTGGTACTTTTTTCAGTCTGGGCACCTAAAACTCAAAGAAAGACGCTGGAAAAATTGGACAGAGTTCCAGGAATGATTTAAGATCTCAAAACCCTGCTTTATTCTGAGATGCTTAAACCCTAATCTATTCAGTTCATCCACCAGAATGCAAAGAGCTCGCTCAGTCACCGTCTGCAGCTTCCCACTTGGGTTAGAGATTGCTCACATTTACGGCTCTTTAATCTTCTCGCAGTGGGAACTGATCCGGGATACACCCAGACTAGCAATATGGTATACTTAAGCAATGCAGGTAAATAAGCCTTTCAACAGCTGACCTACAGATGTGATGAAGTGTCTGTCACTTGAGATCTTTAAATCAAGGCTTAACATCTCTTTAGGGGGCATGGTGTAGCACAGGCAGGACTTATAGGCATGCCTGCAGTGTAGATTCTGCTGGAAGAGGTTCTGCGGTCTGGTTAACAAATGCTGTATAAATAAATTAGCACAGTCGTTGCTTCAGGCCTTAAAAAATCTATTAATACTTTCAATACCTGATTTTTGAAATAATCATGCCTTCCTCTTACAAACCACAAGCCTGAAACTGCAGTCAGATGATGAGTTAATTATGCTTGAGAACAGCGCTGGATTGTACAACTGAGAAATCCGAGGCAACAAAAACTTAATTGGCTTTTCCAAGGGCATCCAGCAAATCACTGGTAAAGCCAGGCACTGAACCTAGGGGAGCTGGGGCTGCCTCCCTGCGCTCACTGCAGCTCGTGCTTCCAGCTGCTAATAAAAGCGGTGGCGTTGAGTGAGAAGCGAGGGCCTTTGAAATCTCCTGAAGGGCATGGCTTTGACTTGGCGTTATCCGATTCTGTGCCAGGGGGATATCTCCCCGGTGACAGTCCGTCAATGGTAATTGATGAGCCTGGCTCCTGACTCAAACGTGCCGTATCTGATCACCCCACCCCTGACCTCCTCTTCTGATGGACAGCCTTTTATTTGGATGGAGGAGAAGTGGCCACGTTCTGGCACCCCGCACCTCAATTTTAGCAGCTGAACGGGCCTGCCATCTCATCCTGCTTTTTTTGGGGTTTTTTTTGACCATATAAATTGTTGTGTTTAAGATCGTTTGATTTATTTTCCAGATCCACTCAGTCATCAGAGGTTAAACAGCCCTTGGTTTCTCTATTAAAGAAGTCAGCAATTAGTCCCCTCACTCTAAGTGAGAGTCAGGAGGGCGTGCGGCAACCTTGTCCCCAAAACTGCTGCGAGAGGGTGGCACAAACACCCCAATGCCTTCGTACAGCTCCACAACCATCGCCCACCTTGGAGAAAGGGATTTCTTTCCACCATGCAAGCAGCTGAGTGAACATCCCCAAGGGGCCCAGCTAAATATCTGCTCTGAACAAAAGCTGGGGGGAAAAGCTGCGAGGTTGGCAAGCGTCGCTGCAGCCCAGGCAGGCGCCCGGGGGCGGCTTTGTGGAAGGACAGTGCTGGGAGCTCGGCTAGCACATGTCGCCGCTGCCTGGCAAACCCAGCGGAGGAGAAAATGTCATAGAATTGGCCTGTCAAAATGACGAAGCTGAAAAAGCTTCCACGAAGCCAGAGCGGTGCAGAAATTCAAGCTGTCGACAAAATGCTTGAAGGAGCCTGCTGGGACCGGAGCCCATGAGCGCGTCGAAACCTGGGGAGGGAAAACACTGGCCCCATCCCACAGCGCTTCTCCTGGTCTGGCCGGGAAAGTCCCTCCCATACATTTTATTTTTTGTTTGTTGGTTTGTTTCCAGGCTGATTATTAAAGTGAAAGGCAGACGTTAGCTCCTCTGACCGCTATGGAGACCGTTCCTCAGCTTACCACAACCTCCCTGCTGCGAAGGTAATTTTTTCCAGTGGGTCCATATTTTTCCCTGGCATGCTGCCATGCACCCACCTGAACCTGTCCATCTTTGCCCTTGATATTTTATATTTTTTCAGATAGATTTCCCCTTAGTACCTTCTTGCTTAGTCATCGTTCAGCCAGCACAGGTAGCTCTACCTCGTCTGTCACCATAAATCACCCCCTCCAGAGCTGAGTATTTTTCACTCCCCTTCCGTGAGCTCTCTTCAGTTTATCAATATCTTCTGAAACTGGACTTTAACCATGTTCTAGCCTCCGCTGCAGCCGCTGGGGATGACTTTGAAATGGTTTGGAAAACAAACAAACCAACCAAACTTGTGGCTGTTGCAAACAGCCCCTGGGTTGACCAAATCCCTTAGGACTGTGAAAACCTTTGAAAATAAACCCTTGAAGAGTTCCTCTTGAGGGAAGAAAGGGGAGCTCAGTGTGTCATTCCTGACCCAGAATTCCTGGTTTGATTCTTTAGGATCCCAGGGCATATTCAGGTCCTCAAAAACTTTAGGTCCTCAAAGCCCACTGAATCCTAAAGTAAAAGGAAGAGCCTAGCTGCTTTTGAAGATCATAGCTTCAGGCTCTCTGTGCCTCAGCCATTCAGCTTGGAGCTGAAATAAGATAGTCATTGATTTGAGATTAAACACAGTTTCCCAGGAGGTTAACCAAAAGCAACAAGCTCTCCAGGGAGTCTCCATGGCTTGGTGGCAGGATGGGTACCATGGGGAAGGAGGACGGTGGTCACACAGAGAGAACTGAGGAAAGTGATGAAATGTCCCAAGCTGTATTAGGTTGGGTGATGCAAAGTTCCCGTCCGGCTTCTCCGTGAATCTGTAAGATGGAGCTAGCAACAACCCCTTCCCCACATGGCTTTTTGAAGAATAAAGACAGCCAGGCAATGGATGGTAAAGTAATCAGGGCTCTTCTAGATCTGTGAGATCGTTAGATTGACTGTGCCCCCGCGAAAGCAGCAGAATCATTTTGTGCAAGACTGGTGATAAATTGAATGCGAAGGCTCATGCAGCCCGTCTATTAACAGCTGGCCTCTGCAAAGGCTGCAGAAACAAATGCTGCAAATGAAGTCGTGAGATGATCTCTCTTCACAGAAAAAAGAACTTCTCTCTTTC
>NW_009259044.1:3947806-3957943 GCF_000687185.1 Egretta garzetta | reverse complement strand
CTCTTGGAGACCAAGGTCCATCAAAAGGCAAATGTAACAGCAGCTTTTTTAAAGCTGTTGTTTTTCAGCAATGCCACCTCGCTCACCTGTTGGCTCTTCAGCTTGTTGGAAACGGGGTTAAATCTAGGAGGTGAAAAACAAAAAAACAACCTGAGAGTGCTCATCCACCAGGACAAACGATGAGCATCAGATGGCAAAACAGACGACATCCAATGTCAGCTCTCCCCTCCATCCTCTGTCTGAGCCAGCCAATTCCCTCCAAACGACAAAAATATATGCTATTTTTGCCTCCCTGATTAGTTTGTTTCAGTAAATCCCACTTCACAGATAGACCCAGCTTGCTTTAATTAGCTTTGGCACATTGACAACGAGAGGGAAGAAAACACCACAGGACAGTGCTGTCCGGACACACATCACCAAGCAGTGACAAAAATAAACCATTTTGCTACATAACAGCTAAGTGCTTCCTGACTGCCTGCTTTTATCCCTGTAAGCCTTCCACCTAGCTGGTGAAATTAGTCTGACCAATCCAACACTTTATGAACAAAATCTATTTTTCATCTCGTACTAGTAAAATGTTCTAAGCCCAACAAATTCAGTGGCCATTTGGAGTCGGTTTTTCTTTGATTTTTTTTTTTCTTTTTTTTTTACCCTTCACCATCTCTCCTTGGTTCCCACATCCCATAGTATCTTTTATCTCCTGCCTGTTCAGGGCAATCCGGTCATTGCTAGGCAACATGTCATCATAAATATTTCATCGGCAGTGGAGCATTCAGAGCTGCGGCCAAAAATCTTTAACTGGAGCCGCCCCCCCCAGCCCCTTTTGCTTGCGTACCCTCAGGGGTGCACATCTGCAGCAGCGCACACCGGCTCTCGATGCCGCGCGGCGAAGGGATGACCAGGGCTAAGGCAAGCCAGGAGCATGGCTGGGAGGCGGCGTGGGCTTCTCACCTTGCATCGTGCCTGACTCTGTTCACGGGGTTTGTTGCAGGCTGCCCTTTATTTGCAGCAGCTGGAGGAAGCTGGTGCACCCTGCCCTGTGCAACATCTGGGGGTTTCGACATTAGCCTTCAGAAGCAGGTTTGGGCAATTTGATGACAATTTCGTGCCTGTGTATGGCTAACGGAGGAGAACCGGGGTGGGAAGACAGAGGATGGGTGCTTGTAGATGAACACCAGGTTCCTGACGCTGCTAGGAGAGCACGTACCATCTTGCAACAAAGCAAAATACAAATCCAACTGTGCAGTGCTATAGGCATGTTCGTCCTTACTTCCAGGGCTTCCAGAGCCCTCTATCCCAAAATAGCCACATCTCTCATAACTTTCACTCCCTCTCTGCTTCTCCTCGGAGAAGAATCCCAACTGAAAGGTGTCATCTAAGAAACGCCACCAATTGAAGCTCTGGAGCTGACTGACGAGCTCTTGCTGGGAAGTTGCATCATTTTGTCAATAGAGCCTTAACTGCGGAGAGAGTTCTCCCTCACGCAGTTGTCTGTCACGCTGTCATTTTTTCACGGTTACCTTATCTAAAATGAACCTGGCCTGCCCGTCTTTCCATGGCTCTGTGGCTGATTATTGCTGCTGTAAGAACTACTGTGTCAGTGTTGGGAGCCTGGCATTAAAAGTGGGACCATTCTACCTGGTGGGCTGCCTGCTCCCCTGTTTCTCAACCATGCATGGAGAATGTGGGTCCAGAATCCCTGGTGACCCCCAAAAGGATTTGTGTTGGCTGGTCTCTGTTCAGCAGCTGCCTGGGACTACGGTAACGGATGGATCATCACAAGAAAGCAGCCACATGGTGACCTCCTTATGGCAGAGGTTACCTACATATGCCAAAGAAGATGCATTAAGAGGGTGCCTTTAGGTGGCAAAAAACAGCCTGGGGGTGAGAATTTCAGCATCTTGGAAGACAGGTCAATAAGATGTAGCTGTTTCCAGTTACTGCTGATTTTTTCAAGCAGCAAAGGGATCCAGCTTGCGTCCCACCAAGGTCCAAACTCAGGTTGAGGCCTTACAGGGAAATACCCTTTATACTGTATGTAAAGCGAAGTCCTGCTGCCCTAAAAAGCAACCTATATATTCATTCCCTTAGCTGATGATCTGGAAAAAGGTTTTGTGGTACCCTGTAAGGTCTCAGCCCTGCTCCAGAGGAAGATGGCCACCCTCCTCCTCTGCTCCCAGGGGACACTTGGCATGGTCAACCAAGACCTTTCCTCCAGGCTGCTCTGCTTTAAAGCCCTTACCTCAGCCTCCCTGCAAAACCGAGCTATGCCTTTGAGGCACCAGCTCATCCAAGATTTGCTCGATGCATGGAAGAGGAATGGGAATTTGTCAGATTAACAGAGTACTCTTCTGTCTAGACTCCCTGTCGAGCCAAATACAATCTTAAAACAAATGACCTACTGCAACAGACTAATGCTCACGCCTGGATGTTAACAGGAGTAAAGACGAGGGCAAGGAGGTATTTTGAGTTTATCTATTTGCTTTCTTCTTGCCCTATGAAGTGAACTTGTGGCTGTTTATGTAGATCTGATGGTGCAGAGTTTTGCCTGCTAGAAGAGCCAGCTCAGCACTTGAGACGTGCTGCCTCCCATGGGGGTGGGAAAACCATTACTCAGGCAACAGTGCTGTAGCTCTGATTGGGATGCTTTCATCACATCTGCCTGCGATCATCAATCAAGATTTTTATTTCTTTGCAAGCCAAGAAATAGGTGAGGTTGGAAGAACTCCTCTGGAGATACTGTTAGCGGAAAGAAGCAAACAAGAAGGATATGACTATATTTCTAAGGATGTGGGAAGCGTAATGATTTCTGATCAAAACCCCAGCATTTTGCAGCTCTGTGATTTTTTTTATTTTAAATGCTTTAAGGGAATTTTATTGCCAGACAAAGTGCCCAATACTCAGGCATATAGAAGGGGTCTGATGCAAAGCCACATTTTTATTAAGTGAAAGATACGGAGACAGGGAATTAATTCTTTCGCAGTCATTCTCTAAGCTCTCAAGGGCAGTGCCAGTGGTACCTCCTGGATGTCCCTAGCTAAATGGCACCAGCTGATCTCAGTCTAGCTAAGAGTCAGCTTGTTAGTGAGAGTATTTCACCCTTGCCCGCAGGATATCAAGCTCCCAGAATGGCAACGCCACAGTGAATGTAAGGGGAGGCTTGAGGCTGCGCTAAGACATGACTCACCTATGCTGCAGACAAAGTGTCTCCAAGTGTGGTCTTCTGATGTGGCCAGAAAGTGCCTGCCTGGCCCACCTGGGACCTGCCTGGCCCACCTGGGACCTGCCTGGCACCAGGCAGGGCTCTTGCGGGCTACTGGGGAGGTGGCTGTGTATGCAGAAACCATGAGGGATGTGATGCTCGCCCTGTCAGGCTTCACCCCTGAATTTGATGGTGCTGTGCTAACAACTGAAGCAGTAAGTCTGTATTTCTGGTGTGTTGTTGATCCTGCCAGTCTTCCTCCTCACCTCCTCAAGGCTGTCGGGGAGTGCAGCAAGACGTGCTGAGGTGGCACAGCCCAGCATGGCTGTTCTTTGCAATCTTTTGTCTTTACAGTTTCAGCAATGAGCAAAGGGGACATTAGACCTCATCACCCCGTTCTTAAAATTAAGCAAAGGCGTGTCTCCATGGTGCAAAGGTGGAAGAGACAGTAAAGTAGCCCTGTGGGTGAGAAATAATATCTGTTAACTTCCAGGGAGCTCCATGTGCATGCAGCTTGGATGCCAATAGTGCAGATGCTGCCTGACTCGGAGCTGGCTGATGCAGCTCTGCAGAGCACTGAATTGTGGTGTATAGATGTGGCCATGGTGACAGTGGTAAAATGCCAGCAACCCGGGCAGCTGCGAAGCTTTGATGGGCTCCTCTCAGTCTGCCAGTTCACGCTGAGGGATGGGAACAGAGCTCCTGAGTGCGGGGAGAAGCACACAGCACTGTCCTGACCACATCGGGACGTGGATGGTGATGCTGACGTGGGGCTCATCTGTCCTGGGAGTGCTCTGGTGGTAGGGAATGGCCTTTAGGAGTCATGGTAAGCCATTAGGCTATGGGGGGGGCTCTTGGGATTAATTGCAATCAGCCAATAAGATGGTCCTTGTCCAGCATCAGTCAAAGGCATCTTTTATTATCTGATTAGTTTCCAAAATTTGTCAAAATGATATCTGGAGATCCTGAACTTCCCTGGAAAGGACAAGGCTGTGAACAGAACATTTGTGGTGGTTTTGGGTTTTTTTTAATAAGGATGTAAGAATGGTTGTACTCAGCCGAACAAGCGTCGGCTTTGCTCCGTTTCTGTCTGTAACAGGGATCAGCTCCAGAAGGTTTTAGTATAGGGCGAGAGGAAACATCTCTCTCTGTCCTTTCACCTTTAGGCAGTAGTAGCGTGTGCACTTCTTTGGGCAGTGTTTAAATCTTTCTTTTTAATGGCTCTTGACAGTTTTTTCTGGCCATGAATATTTCTGGCCTCCGTGTAATCCTGTGGCAGTATATTCCAGTTTAACTATATGCAGCGAACGCTTATTTGCTTGACTCTGCAATTTGAGAGTTTTGTTTGACCCCTGGTTCTTCTGCTGCAAGAACAGTGAATAATTGTTTCCTATTCCCCTTCCCTCTGGCACGCTTTGATACAATTCCAGTTGCCCCCTGATTTTCCTGCGTAGCTATGCTGCCATCCATAGCCGTGCTTCATCTGCCTCGTGCAGGTAGCAGCAAGCAGCGGCAGCGGAGGGATGTGGATGTTGCCACAGGTCAGCAGACCATGAGTTTGCATAGTTTACACAACTGTCTGTTCCATCGGACCTCCACCATCGTTGTTGTCCATGCTGGATACATCAAACCTGGCACAGATATGCCTCCCAAGATTACAGTCCATCTCCATTAGATAGGGCAGAATTCCAGTTCAAAGAGTTGCTCTTCCAGTGGTGGTGGGGGCCGAGATGTGAAGCTCTATTAGCATGACATAAAGGTGTGCTGAAGGCCCAGCTGGTATTTGAAGATTCAGCCTGGGTGTTGACTGCTAACAGCATCTCAACATGGGAATTGCACACTCTGAAAACCCCTAATTTTCAGAAGTACCCGATGACTCCATGCTACCTTTAGCTGACTTTAAAAATGAATCCAGCCTGGAAGTAGTCTGCAAGCACACAGCCTATTATTGCCACCACTTTTTCTTTTTTCCCCCTGTACAATACCAGGAAGAATTAAAGGCACTGGTAGGTTTTTGCCCCAAGCAATCATATATAATATATATATTGCAGGGTTGAATCCCTGCTTGCCTACTTTTGTATTGTCAGAAACTCAGCTGAAGTCAACACTTAGCTTTGCAGAGTGGAATCAGCCTCAAAATACCCACAGCAATCTGCATGTTGACACCCCTGGAGTTAAATGCCTCCAGATAGCGAGGGCGATGCATGGCTGAACCCATCCCCTGTCTCAGCTGGAGAAGCCAGCCATGAATCAGCACGGCTTAATGAACGCTGTGCTGAGGATTATGCATGGATTCAGGAGGTAGCATCCAAATTCTCCACCAGAAATGAACTGATTGCTTTGATTTTTCATTTTTTTTGAAAGCTGCAAACTAAGGGAGTTCTCCCTGGGAGTTCAGAGGAGTATTTTTGTGTCAGGATTTTGGTTATGTTACAACATTTGATTTGGGACGGCAGTCTCACCTGCTGCTAACTTTTTGTAATAGCAAAATACAGGCTTACAATGAGGTCACTATCCACCAAAATTTCTGTTTAAATTGTCACCTTTAATTAAATCATTTCATGTATTCAGAGGACTTGCCAGTTCCTGTACAGTCTCTTTGAAGGGATTTTTTTTTTTTCCAAATATTAGACCATTAGACAAATGGTTTCATTTTATGCCAGCTGAGCTCATCTCTCAGAAGAAACACAAGAGTTTTTTGTTTCCCCTAATTATGGGGCACAGGAAGGTGCTGGGAATGACGTGGTCTCACTGAGCAAGGAATGGCATGTGATGCAGGCTCCTCAGGAGAGGGCACTGGAGAAGGACATGGTGCCTAGCCATGTAGCACCTTTGAATAGGGGAGAGCAGAAAAATTCTGGATGGAAAAGTGCCCCTTGGTTCCGTGGTCCATCTTTATTCTGTCTGGTCTGGAGTCACCCTGATATAATCTCCAGTGGTTTTGTCCCTTCCAGTTGCAGGGTTATGTCCATTTCCATCAGTTGTAACAATATTCCTTCATTGACTTCTCCCATTCAGCTTGGATTCATTTGGTTTCATCTCACCCCACCAGTGATTTTTCTTCCTTTCCCTAAAGAAAAACCTAAGCAGGGCAGTTCAGGAGACTATATCGGCAGGAAGAGATGGAGTAAGAAGGGCACTAAAGCACTGGCATAACTGAGGAGAGAGCTCAAAGCTGGTATCAGGGAAACGGAGAGCTTATTCCTGTGACCAGGCCATGTTTGATGTCAGTATTCCCCAAGTTCCTCTTGGCTGTGGTGGCCGAGTCCCTCATTGCTGCCTCACCAGACCAGTGATATTTTCCAAGGACCAGCGGCTCAGCTGGCGGACAAGAGGCAGAAGGTCTTGGCTGTAAAACAAGTGCCCTCCATCGCTGCAGCGTCGGGGAGGAGGGGTGGCATCCTCGCTGCTAAGGTGAAGTCAAACACCACTTGGCAAACAGACTGACTTCCACCAGGAGAAGAACATCCTTATTTGTTACAAGAAAGGAAAAACCTCTTTAGCCACATCAGTGAAGCAATGTCCAAGTGTTCTCTTTAATCCTCCTTAATCATGGTGTTGCTGATTAACATTTGAATAGAGCTTCTAATTAGAAAGGAGAGACACACACAACTTCACCCTGCTGAGGAGGTGAATTCTCAGCTCCTACCACTCATCCTGCATACGCAGCGCTGATTAGGCCTTGAATGGGACAATGATTAAAGAGGCCAGTGCCACTCGGCAACCTCTCAATAGCATAGCTACGTTCAAGGATTTATTTTCAACTAAGACTTGAATAAATGTTTTGCAAATGTGAGCCACTCCTGCCGAACGGGAAGAGCTTTTAAACACTTCTGAAGCACTATTCCATCTTTTTCCTTGCTTTATCACCCTGATCTCTGCCTGTGTAGAACGTGCCCAGTTTGACCATAATGTATTTCAATTAGGATCGTGGTTTAAGCATATGTATTTCACTTGTTCATCCATTGCATTATTCAAAAAGCAGCTGAAGCCTGGTTAAACCCTGAAAAGTGTACTATTGAAAAATAACTTCTACCTTCTTGGGCAGAAGTGATTTGTTTAAGTTCTTCTATCCATTATATAATTTATTACACATATTAATTTGCAGTCGGCCTAACCGAAGTCAGGGCTCTGTTGTGCTAGGAATTATCCACGTTCAAAGATGACCATAGTTCTAATCTCCTAGGAGTTTTTGATCCCTGCTTGAGTCAATTGTATCAATCCACTTAGAAAGACAGCTTTTCTATGCCTATCCCCATTACAGAGCTGGGGAACAAAATGATCACGATTGACCTAACCCTTACTGGAAATGGGTGTACAGCCAGATGCTCACTAGGACCTCCTGGTTACAGAGCGCTGGCAGATTCCTGCTACCATGGTTTAAGAAATTATGGCCTCTGGCTGTTTTGCTGCCTATCTGCCAAAGCTTCTCTCCCCTCAGCTGAACACCTCGGCCTCTTCTGCACGCAGGTCTGTATCTTGCAACACGTGGTGATGGTGGCTTTGAAGAAGGATGCCAGAACCTGCTTGGGCGCAGCTGAGGTCCAGGTCCACATTCCCATCTGAGGAGGAGGCGGCAACATCTTAAACCACTGCAGCAACATTCACATAAACCCACCTTACAGGTACCTTTCTCTCCCAAAGATGCTGACTTGGGATGTTGGGAGACTTCCTGCAGCACAATGCACTGTGCGTGTATTTTTTCCTGTAGACATTAATTTGGGTAAAGAGAGATGGAAAGTGTTTTGTGGCCTGCAGCATGTGGAACAGATGCTTTGTGGACCCTTCTGCACTAAATTCCCTTCATTGTCCTCATTTTCCTAAATAGATCCACAAAATCATCCTTCTCTTGGAACTAAAGACATTTTCATAAATGGGACCTTGACAATATTTTCCATCCAGGTACCCAAAATTAGGCTTTGTGATACAAGTAGGCTCATTATGAGGAGGAACTGAGCTCTTGTAGCTTGCAATCATTACCAGCCTAGTGGAACAGAGGCAGAAGCAGGTGAAAAGGGAGAGGCAAAGCTCGCAGTGTAAGATCAATGGATCCGATTCATCTTTGGGGAAGAAGTAGAGATGTTTTACATAGAGCTATGGAAAGAAATAATCTCTAAGGGATCCTTCACTTCAGAAGTGTCTTTTCTGTAGTGCTGGGCTATAGGCATTTAAATAGGCAAGAAGGCAGCTAGACAGCTTTTGGGGTTGGTTTTTTTTTTTCTAGCCCATCACAAAAGCAACTTTGTAATAGGTGTTTGGTGAGTGAATTGTGACTGGTAGCACTTGGGAATGGATATTCAGCTTTCACTGTGCTGGAACTACCAGCTGTGCCCACTCCATGTGAAAGCTCAGCAGAAGCACGGTCAGCTCCACATCCCACCCTCTCCCCGTTTGTAGGCAGACGCCAGCAGTAGATGCACCTCCAAAGAGTGTCTTGGAGTCCATAGAATCATAGAATCACTTTGGTTGGAAAAGACCTTTCAGATCACCAAGTCCAACTGTTGACCTAACCCTGCCATCCCACCACTAAGCCCTGTCCCTAAGCAACTAACCCCTGAGCCTGCTCTGAAGAACTCGTCTGCAGCTGCACATGCAGCGCCTCTCTCTTGGCTCTGCAACGAGGTCTGGTCTTGAAGGTGCCAGCACAGCTGGACCCACCAGACAGCAAAGACCTCACCAGTAAATAATGGTGGTTCACCTCTTTGCCATTTATCTTGTCTGGCTTCTGGAGTGGTTGACTGAGTATCACAGTATTTTTGAAATCGGGACAGTGAGCGCTGTCTGGGTCTGAGAGCCTGTATCACCCCCATCAAGCTAAAATCAGAGCTACAGCCCTCAGCTAGAAATCCCTCTGAGGAAATGTCCTAAGCTGACTGTGAGGTGACCTCTGTGGCCGAGAGATTCCTTGTCAGGACCTGCCAGCCACGCCACTGAGGCTCATTAGGGAGGGAGGGAGACGGTGCTCCCTTGGCTTGGGCCATCACTCGGTGCCACAGGAGCTCCAGGTGGCCTCAAATGTCTGCAACTGTCAGAGCAAAATGGAAAATTGTTTGATCGACTTGATGTTTAACTTCCCACAGCAGCAGCACGGGAGGAGGGAGGAGGAAGAAGGAGAGAAGAGAAAGGCAGGGGAGGAAGGGCACAATTTGTTCGAAGACCCTTTTTGAAGTGAAAAGCAAAGCGAGGTGGCACCCACCCACATTTAGAGCTTATCTGCAGAAGCCTGAGTTCGCATGCTCCAGTAATGATCGTCGTATAAACGCAAAGACATCTCTGCCATTTAGCAGCTGTTTCCTGGATTTCAAGATAGTTTGTTCCTATGGGCTAAAGAGTGACAAACTCCCGCCCAAGTGCGGCAGAAAGACATGCCAAAAGGCCTCTCCTCGGGCCCTGTCTGTCCCCTGAGAGCTCCCCCGCTAACTGGATTTGCATCCAGCCTTCCAGCTCTGGGACTGCTGATGCTCAACAGCCGAGTGGAGAAAGGAGTTTGGAAAGACCACGATATGCTGGAAACGCACTGGCTTCCTCCAGGTCTGCTCTTGGGATGCTCGCACGCCTCAGCACCCCGCCTGCCTAGAAGCGGTCCTGATAACCCGCCGTGGGTGGGTGAATCCCCATGGTGATGCCTCGTGTGAGGGCAAGAGCCCGCTGAGTCCTGCGCTCAGCACATCACCTCTCCAGATATGTGTGGCTTTGGGGGTCCTGGTGTCCCCGATTGACATTCAAAATTCCCAGTGACTTCTTTCCCCTTCCATTAACTTCCTAGCGTCCCAGCTATTCTGGGATTATGCCCTGTCAGGACCGAGGGCTATTCTTGGACCACTCTGCTTATCACACTCAGCAACAGCAGCCTTCACTGACAGCTCCTGCTGTTGCAATGCAAGGAGGGGCAGGCAGGAATAAATTTCCAAGCCACAGCCATGCGGAGGGGGGAA
>NW_009259044.1:3934652-3947783 GCF_000687185.1 Egretta garzetta | reverse complement strand
AGAGATTTTGGAGTTTAATGTTTCTGAAGGCAAAATCACCAGCTGTTGAAGAATTGATGGAGCAGTGAAAAGTTGCTTGCTTCCGACTAGAAATAAGGAGAGCTTCAGGCGTGTGATGAGGTGGAAGGTCTCTGTCTTAACCATTCTGCACCCACTATGCATGCAAGGATGCTTTTAGTGACAAACTTGCTCTCTTTAGGAAGGAACATGTTTCCAGCCCATGCTAACAGGGAACCAAATTACTACCCACTGGTACCGGGAGAAGGTATGAAATAAATTGGTCGGGGGAAACCTTACTTTTAAAAGTCAAAAATAACGTGGCATATAATGTAAAGGACAAAGTTGAGCATTGAAGGCTAGTGACTCATATGCAATATAAATTCAAGTGTCATAACAGAGCAATAGTAGAGCAAATTGCTGCAAAATGGAGGACCTGGTAGGTAGCAGCAGGATATTGAAGACAAAGCTCACATAGTGATTTTAACATGTTTTGAAACCTGCTGCCATAGCTTGTTTTTGATTGCTGTGATTTTATTTGGGTTTGTTAGAGTGTCAGATGCTCAGGCTCTCTGTGTAGGCGAGGGGTGTATTCAGCTTATACTCTTTGCACAACCACATCAACAATAACCTAATAAATAATAACTAATAAACCCAAGGTTTAATTATGTGAAAGCCTGAGCATGTTATTAACAGAGCAATCCTCCCAGGAGCAGAGGCAGCCAGAGGAAGGATGAAAGAAGAGGACGTGCAAGGAACTGGTGTTAAAATAGCTGCTTTGCTGCCATTTCGTTGAGTTCCTTAGGTACGTGCGTGCCATGGTCAACTTGGCAAATCGCTCGGTACAAGACATTAAAAACACAACAAAATGCCTTAAAATGTTGGGAACAGGACTACAGGTACCCCAGAGGGAGAACAAATGAGCGCACCTCAATACTAGGGAGCATTTTTGGTTCAATCCAACTGCAGCTGGTCAGAAACGCCTGCATAAGGGTTTTTCTCTTGTTTCCTAGCTCTAGGTAGGCTCGGATGCGGAGGGGGAGGATATGTCTATATTGCTGGAGGCATGCTCCAGGACAGAACAGGGCATGAGAGCCTCCAAGTCCTGACCTCGGAAAGTGCAATTCCCAGGCTTTGGCATTTTGATATAGCCTGTTACGAAGAGAAGAGTGATTAGAGAAACCCCAGTAGGTCCTGCCTGTCGTTAAAGCCGTGTCTAAAGGCAGGAGAAGATGGAGCTAAAGTTACTGTGGTCCTGTTGCACACTGGATTGGGTTTTTCTCTCCCATCCTGCTCGTGCCATCGGTTGAGCTTTGCACAAGCAAGAAGTAGCAGCTCTGGTTCTTTCTTCATCACAGCCAGGACAGCCAAGTGGTCCAGGCTCGTCCCGGCCCTGCTGCTCAGCTTCGATGCAGGAAGGTAACGTTTTTATTCCACGCCACTTTACCAGGCACGCTTTCAAACCTAATTAAGCTTAGCGTTATCATTGTTTTTATCACATTAAGATCCCACTTGGCTCTCAGCAGCACAGACCACAAAGTCAACACTGCATCTTTAAACAGAAACAACAGATTTTGGTTCAATTAAAAATTCATTAAAATGTAAATTAGTTTGTAGGGTTTTTTCCTTCTAATGCCTATTCAGTGTGGCACTCTAATGGTGCAAAGCATTAAGGAGAGGTTAACTGGAAGCACGGAGACAAATTGCTCTCCATATACTCACCTGCTTAAGTGATCTTGGACGAGAATTTAACCCTTTTCCCTCATCTGCCAAGGTTTCCACCTTACACCAATAGTTTGTTATGATCTTTCTCTGCCCTGCTTTCTTAGGTCTAAACTGAATAACTGGACCTTATCCTGCAGCTTTGCTTTTCCTTCTCCTTTGCAATTTCCCCTACAGCTCTCGGGGAATTCTTTTTTCCAACAAGACCTACCCTGAAAGCCAATTGTTTCCTCCCAAACTCTGTTAGATGCGCCAAAATAAATTTCCTGGATGTTTCCCTTCCAGCGGCTACACAAGATACGGTGATTTAACCACATACTTATTAAATCATTTGTCGCTTCTAATGCACTATGGACCACGTGTGAGCATTATTATTATTTTCCTTATCATTGTAAACTCAGTCGCTATTGCAAGTTCATTAGGTGTCGTTAATTGCTAATAACACATTCAGAACGTATGGTAAATGCAATTTAATTGAGAACTAATTAACTTGTTATAGTTATCTCATTACATGCCAATTAAACTTTTTAACATTCCTTTTCAGTAGATAAAGGAACAGTTAACATCCCAGGGACCAAATTCAGAGCTGGTGTAAGGGGGGGAGGGGGGGAGGGCAGCTGTGCTGCCTTCATCTGTAATGCGTTTGCTGACAAGGGGTTTGCTTCGCGTCTTGCATTTCTGTAAGATTAAGGGAAACCAAGGGAGTTCAGGTTAATTTAGTGTGTCTCTGAAGAGGCTAAGAACTTGGAAAAAAATGCCTCTGATGGTGGTTTTATGTTTCATGAGAGGAACCGAAGGACCGGGGCCAGGAATTTCTGCTCTGTGGCTGAATCAATCTACGGGTTTTGGTAAACCAACCTCCTGCTTTTCCCACATCTGCAAATTACAGGGGGGAATATTTACATACTACGCCCGATCCAGAGTTCATGCAAAAGCATCCCTTGATCGTGGGCTTTGGATCAGCATCCTTGTGCTATGTAACTTCGGGGCACTCTCTCCAAACAACCCCCAGCTGATGGCACACAGGAGAGTTCAAGGCAGCGTGATTGACTCTACCTGCCCCCTACCAGCTCTGTGATCAAATCGCATTTGCCTAGTTTATGTTTCTCCCCTTTCTCTGCATGAAAGTGTCAAGCAAACAAAGGAGAGAGAAGTAATGGAGGAAAAAAAGCAAAGCCATGTGAGTACAAAGTGTTTCCCAAAGACACAAAATAAGCAGCTGGATAACATTGGGAACAATACTGCCTTTAATCTTTGAGATAACCAGGTTCAGTCGTCTTCCGTGTTACTAGTAAAATCTGCGGCTTTAAAAAAAATAAAAATATCAACCTGTAACTGAACCATTAAGTTCACAGTGTCACTGTAATGTTGGCTTCAAAATGAAAACAAAATCTTTGAAAGTATGAAGAATTCAAGAGGCTCTTATTAAAGTTAGAGGTAACTATTCTGGCACTGTTGAAGTGCAGGATAAAGTCGCTGAAAGGATTGATGATTAATATCAGTTTTATTTGCCCAAATAAACTGTGTGAGAAGCTTGGAAAATATGTGAAGGGAGAAGGGGGCAGGTTCAGTGGGCAGCTACCCAAGGCTTTGACCCAAGCAACTCTCAGGCTCTGGAATGGGCTGCCCAGGGAGGTGGTCGAGTCCTCATCCCTGGAGGTATTTAAAAGAAGGGCAGATGAGGTGCTTAGGGACATGGTTTAGTGGTGGGATGGCAGGGTTAGGTTAAAGGTTGGACTCGAAGATCTTAAAGGTCTTTTCCAACCAAAGTGATCCTATGATTCTAACTTTCCCCAGATCAAGGAGTCACTGCTACATGGGGTGGGAAATGAAGTCCAAGAGTGTGACTACTGTGCCACTGGTACCTCAGTGCAACACAGTGAGAGTCACCCGACAAGAATCAAACCAGTTTGGGTGTAAAGAGTTAGCATGGACCGATGCCTTTTGTTGGGGTGCAGAATCATCCCCCCAGACCAGGTGTTATTGCAGGTCCAGGTGTTGATTCATCTGCAGTGAGCGCAATCCATGGGCTGCCAGGGCATGGATATATGAAAAAGCGTCAGGAAAATGAAGCTAGAGCAGGGAGGCAGAGCGAGCTGTTTGCGTCCTTCAAAGGAAAGGAAAGGAGTGCCTGTGAAGATGAACCTTAATTTAAACCACAGGGAAGAAGAGCGTTAATACAACACCCATCTCCTGCAGCTTTTCCAATAAGGGTTATAACACAACAAAAGCGGCTGAAGAGGCTTTTCTCACAGAATTTCCTAACCAGCTTTGTAAAGCCAAGAAGGCAAAACTCTTCTGGAGACCTTTCATGTTCTTAGTTTGCTGAATCCAAACATTTACGCGTGCCTTCCGTAACCATTGGTGTTTAAACAGATAGCACTCCTCGAGTGGAAAGGGTGGGTGTGATGCGGTGTGAGGGAGGTTACTCGTACGTATCAGAAGCCTCAAGAACTCTTCAGCACTTCTATCCAGGATGGGCTAAGATGGCAACGCTTGCATGGTGAATGTGTTTTAATGGTGTTTTCATTGTGTGCTTTTACTATGCGGTTACAAGCTGCTAGAATGGAAACGGAGTGATAAAGCTTGCTTGATTATTATACTCACATACATAAACTGAAATTATTTTTTTCCGCTAGGAATCTACGAACAACAGACACGTTTGATCGGGATGCAAGTCCATTAAATCCACTCCTGCAGTAATTAAGTGTAGCTCCTCAAGTCAAGTCAATGTTGATGCTTCTGAGCCTTCTTCAAGTCATCAGACCCCCAGCTTTGCACAGCTGGAGAGGCAGCTGGGACATTGGGTGCCCTGTGTCCCCACAGATCTCCAGGAGCCTCAGGCCAGCAGGGTTACCTCCTTCTGAAATCCCCAAAGCTGAAGCAGAAGCTAAATTCAGAAACAAAATGGGGTGGCCCAGGCTTTTCTTTAAGATCTTGTTGCTGATGAGGTCTAATTTAGACATCAGAGTCCAGAGCTCTAAAGTGAGACTGAGTCCTCATTTAGGGCTTAATATTTTGTGATGTGAAAGGTCTGACGAGTGCTAATGAATACCCCGTGTTCCCCCTTGCTCCCCCCAGCATGGTGCAGCCTCCTGCAATGCTGCTGCAGGTCCTGCTTGTGACTGCACCATCCTGGTGAAATCCAGGGTTTGTTCCAGCCCAAAGAGAAGTTGAACCGCTTTGATACCATCTATTTATGGTGGCCACAGTAATGGGCTTTTCATCAGGAGCTGCAGGGACTCAGCGCCTTGCAGAATCAGACCTTTCAGCGAGTTCAGTTAATCTTGGTGCAGTTCCTTCATGCAATACTGTACTTTATAAACATTCCCGTCTGCCGATGCAAGTGTTCATCAGCCCAATGAGCATCGCGACTGGTTTCAGCTGACACAGATTCTGCCTTTTTTTGTGCTATATCGGAGGCCTATTCTCTGCAATGCTCCTTTCATCGCTCACCTACCCTGGAGACGGCAGCTCGCTGTGAACTGTCTCCCAGGCATCTTGGTGCAAGCAGAGCCTTTCCTCCCCCAGACCCGAGATGGCTATCAGCATCCAAAATTCCCTGCGGAGGCCCTTGCCTGAACTGGCCGGACTGGGAGGAAAGCGTGGTGAGATGTGCGCTGGGAGAGGAAACACCCCGGCTTTCAAGGAAGCAAACCCAAGAATCTTCCTGTAAATTATTTATAGAAAGAACCAAGGGAAATTTTTCTTGTTCCTCCAGCTAAAGCTCTCTCATTCCCTGACTAATTGTTCAATAACCTCACAAGGAGTGGAAGCATTTCCCCACCCTCTGTAGATTTTATGCCTCATATTGTTGCTCGCTAAATATATGCGGGCACACCGCTTACTGCAGCATGCAGGCTCATGATCTTTGCATGGCTTCTTCCCCTCTAGGAATGCCATAAATAAATCATTAGGTCAGGAAGGCTGTTACATGCCTGTGGTCTCTCTCCCCCACGCTGGCTCTTTTTCTTTCTCCTTACTCCATCTACATTTGTACAGAGCACTTAAACCTGCCAGGAGTGTTATGTGCAGTCTCCCTCTTCTGCTGGGATCTCGCTGTGCTAGGTGCAACCCGGCAGCAGATGAATCATTCGTATTTCTCGCCGCAGAGGACACTAATGATCTAAGATCAGCATAAACAAAAAAAGAAAAAAAAAAAAATCACATTTAGGCACAAGCTTCGCTAAAGTTTTCCTTCCCGAGGAACAGGCTCGCTGAACTGCCACGTCAGGTTTCCAAAGAGGTGGGTTTTCAAGCGCGTGGTGCTGCACAACTGGGGTCATCCATTCAAAAACTTTAATTTAGGATCCAGAATGGGAGTTTGGCATTGAAAATATCCTGTCCCAGCTGCTCCTACTGTGACTGGAGTGTTCGCAATGCCCGAAGAGCTTTTTGGGTAAAACATAGGTGATTTTTCCTTGGTCTCGGCCACAAAGAGGTGAGCTCTAGGCAAAGAAGTTCTGCCCTTGCTCCTGCAGGAGGAGCTAACCTGGGGGCCATGCGCTCCCCGCAGCTTCTGGCTAGAGCTCTTTGGGGGAAATCCCCCTGCCCTACTTCGCTCTTTCAAAATTCCTCTTATTCTGAAGCCTAAGCAATTTGCTCAGCAGCTCTGCCCACCACAAAGGACACAAAGAATGAGAAATATTCGTATAAAAGAGGAGAAAAAAAGCATTTATTATTGATGGGGGGCAAAATGGCAGTCGCTGTAGATAGAAATCAAGTGCCTTTCTAGAGCCAAAATGAGGTATCACATTAAAGACCTTTTGCACAGCAGTTTTTTTAGCTGTTAGCAAGAGGTGGAGAGAAGAAAAAGTTACATTCCTTGCATTGCCCCTTAAGATTTTGTCATTTTTGCTAAACGGAACATATTGTTGAATCTCATGTTTTCCTTGCAGAAAAGTTCTCATTTGCAAAGGACCATGTGTGCATGCGATTTTTTTTTCTTTTTTTGGTTGTTTTAATTGCTGTTGTAATCTGCCCATTTTGCAAAGATTTAGATCAAAATTTTCCCAAGGACCATAAGAAGACCAGGAAAAAGCCAGACAGCCTTCTTGCAGGTTTTCTCAGGTGTGCTCATCACTAAGGTGATAGATTCTTGAGTGGTTAGTAGCACTGTTGTCTTTATTTGGGTGGCCCCAAAAGAGGGTCATCAAGATTCCCTCCTCCTTGTTTATCTATTCTGGTGCCATCTTCTCCAGCTCTCTTTTTCACTCTGACTTCTCAGAGGCAAGAAGTTAATCTTGCAAGAAACCCCTTCCCATACCTCGTGGTGCCTATACGCAGCTTATTTCTTCATCCCCCATGTAGGATTGTTTATCCAAACTAGGTAGATTTACCTCCTCGACACAATTGTGGAGAGTAATTGGGTTTCTGTCAAGTACAGGACAAGATTAATCAAGCCTGCCAACTTGAAACAGGCCAAAACTAGAGTCAAATATGACCTGTGCTTTCAGGGCCATGAAAAGCAGACAGAAGTACTGTAATGAAGGTACGCAACAGAAACAAACCTAAAAGAAATGCTTCATCTTAGCAGCTTTGAACTGGGATAAGAGAGAAAATCCAAACCCCGATGAGGTCTCAGTTTGGCATCTGAAACTTGTATCTGTTTATCAGACACCTAAAATCTACCATTGTAAGTGAGAAATACTTACCAGTTTGGAATTATCTTGGGGGGGATGCGTTGTTAAATTAAAATCATTGCTGGTTGTATGCAAGAAATGTGCATGCGTCGTATGCAACCGAGCACATATGCATATTCTGAGTCATTGAAAATACGGCCTTGCTGCGTTAATTATTTCTCTATGGGGTGGGAAGAACAAGGGCACGTGTGGATTAGGGTAGAGGCAGGGAACAAGGCAGGTAACCTGTGCCGTTTCTGTTTCAGGACTATCAGCAAAAGGTTTCTTTGTCCCTCTGATGGCAGCGCAAGACAAATGTCGCAAGTGCAGGTTTGCAGGCAAGGTTGGGACAGCTTGGATCGGCCTGGAGAGCCGACACTGGGATTGACCTTTGGGCCCTCACTCCTTCTGGCTGTGGAGTTTCACCCAGGTTGATGGAGATGCAGCAACCACCTACGCTCTTCGAAGTTGAAGCGTGTTTCAGCCCTTTCTTCTCCCACTTTCTGCCTTGGGCACCACGGTGGCCTTCAGCATATCAAGGATAGGCAAAACATACCCAGGTTTGAGACATCCCACCCCCAAAAGAGGGTCCCCCCACGACGTGTGTGTGTACATCCACATGTGCGCACACAGCACTGCCACCCAGTGGCTTGCTAACCACAAGGGGGGGGGGGGGGGGTGCAAACTTGTTTTATGTTTCTTTTTTTTTTTTTCCCCAAATGCCATTAATATGGTATAAAAACTTCATACAGGCACGTACTCAGCTCTGCCTTCCCAACCTGGAGGAGCCTGGCTTAGCAGGCAGGCACGGCCAGGCTGTAAAAGTGTGCCAGCTGTGCAGCCGCAATTGGAAATATCAATACCTTAGCATCGGGTTCAGATAACAGGCAATTTGCAATTGTCACACATATTCTACCTTCTCCTTTTTTTGTGCGTGCATGGTTAATTGTGAGGGGGAGGACGGCAGACCTTATCTCTCGCGACTAGTGGTGGCAAAACTGAAAAATTGTTTTCATTACCAGGTGGAAGGCTTTTCACATGCAAATTATCAATATCATTGTCAATGTGGCATTTTTATTAATCCAAACCAGCTTATCTGACCAAAAAGAAAGCAAGATCATTCTTGTTTTATATCAAACATTTTGCTCTGACAATGGCGAGTCATATTTGATGAAATGTTGCATGGATCACACCATTTTTGCAATTTACTGCAGGAGAGAAAGAAATAGAAAGGCCTAATGGATGAGGTTGGGTTTGGGGATTTTTCGGTGGGTTTAGGTTTGGGGTTTTTTTGCTTTTGCTCTTTTTCTCTTTAGGATGCCAGTCAAATGATGCCAGTTTACGTAAGCGTTTTAACTTCTCTTCTTCAACATCAAAGAAACTGATATGGTTTTATAGATGTGAATATTTTTGTCTCTCTATTGTGTGCACTTCCCCTTCAGACACTGGGAAAATAAGGTCACGTTCCCTACTGAGTCCATCCTTTTCTATTGATTTTACTTTCTTAAAATCCTAATAGAGCTTGAAATTAATACAGTTTCATTTTCTTCTCCCTGTCTTGTGAACCACTGAAGCCCTCTTGTTGCTGCTACACCACCCTGGGTATAAAGAAAATTATAGACTTGGAGTCCTCCTTCCAATGGCAAAAATCCCCAAGAAGCGAAAATCGGGGGGGGGGGGTGGCTCTTCCTCCAAGGAAAGCAAAGGCTCTCCCTTCCAGCCTGAGAGATGAGGAGCAGGGATGCTTCTTCGCTCGGTTCAACAGGGGACAGACCACAGAAAGTTACAGACCCCTCTGATGTGGCTAAGTTCACCTTGACTGACATTAGGACATGTCTAAATGCCTCTCCTAGGGCTGTGTCTCAGTGCTGTCTGCTTCTTAAAAGCAAACCATATTCATATCACCCTGCCTACACCAAACACCAATTTGTCCAGCACTTGGGAGTCCTTCAGTAAGATTCACAGCTCTTCCAGGAGGCAGGTGAATGCACTTTATTAATGGACCTAGCTGCTTCAGGATCCAGGTGGAAAACATTTTCCCAAGGGTAAGTAAAGCCAAGCGAGGAGACTGACAGCTCTGGAAGATGCTTGGTTACCACCAGTGTTCCTCCATCCACGAGCAAAGAGGCTGTGGACTCCTGATGCTGGAGTGGTACCCTCTGATCCAGCAAGAGCATTCAGGAGAAGATGGAGGGCATCAAACTTACTGAATCAGCATCCTTCCTTCCTGCTAATGAACTTACTGAGGAGGAAAAGACACTTCATGCCCCTCGGGAGTCGCCTGACTTTTGCGGGAGGGACTGAGGGTTTCACTGGAGAAAGCACCTCGAGGCAGGTTCGTTGCCAATAACGAGGCAATGAAATGTCGTGACCCTGGTTAATACAGGCTCCCGTTCGTCATGCCCGTTCATCACACCAGAGTACTGTTTAGCTGTATAAAAAGGGCTGTAAACTTTGTTCATTTTGGCTGACAGATATGATAAAGGTTATGTGTGTTTCACAGCATTACGAATTTGATGAAGAAAGGTCCCCTGAGACCTCTGGCTGCACCAGGTCTTAACATTCGTCATAGCATGGCAAAGACCTCCTGGGTCATCTTCCCTGCCCTTCCTTTGCTTGTCCAGGAGCCACTACCTTTCTCGATGGTGCTTCTCACATAAATTAAAAGCATTTTAAATACGTATTATTTTTCTACTCCATGTGCATCTGTGCCTTTCATACCCACATCTTAAATTCATCACCTCTCTGCCAGTTGTTTGTAAACATCCCTAGGTGTTTAACTCTTATTCTCTGAATCCTCTGAGCTATTGTTGGTGAATATGGCTATTACATATTCCCGATATTTCTCAAAGGTCAAAAGAAAATATAAAAATGTCATTTCGTTTCTCTTCTCCCTTCAAAGCAGCAGAATGCAATATTGTTCTGGTGCAGTTACTTTTGCTGTTATGCTAAGATTTTTTTTTCAGTACACCTTATTGTATTTACTGCAAATGTTCTGGATACAGAATTATTTCCTCAAATTATTAGGAACTAGAAGATATAATAGCCTTTTATTCTGTTTCAGAACATATTACTCTACCACAACAGTCTATTTGCGACAGTTTGCTCTCATCTTCCTGCAACCCATCTTACAAATGAGACATAAAATTGAGGCTCCGGATGCTTATGGACCCAATCCTGCAACATTTATGCACCTGGTTAAGCTGAATCATGTGAGGATTCATAGCGGGTTGAACGTGCAGAATCACTAACACTTGAGGAACTACGGCAATTGCTCCAAAGCAGTTTGCAGTTCTTCAGGATAGAGAGGAATGCATGAAGCCAGGGTGCATTATCTCCTCCTCCCCCAGATCTGGCCAGGATGCTCTAAAGGATGGACTTGGAGCGAATGCAGAATAAAATGTCCTCTCCTGCAGTCACTACCTATTATATTCATTTCTTTCTATCGCTACAGTAAGACTCCCGATCGTGCAGAATTTAGCCCTCAGCCGTGCAACAGGATCTCCAGGTTTTCATGGCAGAGTCACACTTGGCGATGTTATACAGCCTCGTTAATTGATTACAAAATAATTCAGCAAGCTCCACGGTTCCTGCGTCTTCTAGATAGCTTGTTGCCTCCTCCTTCAAAACCGGCTGTACTTCAAGGTCCTGGTCCCTGCGTTTGAAGCCTGATCAGCTGAAGAATGACCTTTCTCTTCGACCTACATCTTTCAGAGGAATAAAGCAACAGATGACACCAAGTACAGGATTCACAGAGCTCTTTGTGCAAGCCCCTAGCAGTGGAGCTCTCCAGTGAAGGGCATCAAGCTTAACTCTCAGCTCACCCTGCAAGGAGGTTTTTTTTTTTTTTTCATTTCAGTTAATAGCAGCAATTCCATTGACTTACGCAGGAGCAGAGTCAAATCCCAGCATGTCTTTTAAGACAAGCTACTCCTCAGTAGAAGCAGCATCTCAGCAGATAGGACGTCCCTGCCCCTGCCAGAGTCCTCATCCCGGCAAACCGACTCCCACCCAGCACTGAACGATCCCCCCACTTATTGCTCAGCCTCCATCGAGACTTCTGTTCTTGCACATCGCCACTGTGATTGGCAACTGAAATAGAAAGATCAGACAAAAGAGGCTGAAACACCACCTGGGATGGAGCTGAAAAAGATGCGGGAGCAGATATCTCCATCTGTATTCTCGGGGATGTGTAAGACGGGAAGCCAGCTGCGGTGTGGTGCTCCCAAATCACGGGGGACCGGTGCTCTGCCCCGCTGCATCTCGGGAAACCCCGATGTCAGTCCCTGCACCAGCAAGGTCACCTCGAAGCCTGTTTCCTCATCCTCAGGCCAGTCACACTGCTGCGAAACTCCAGAACAGGGTGAGCAAAAGCAGTCCAAGAAGAATAAAACAGAAGGAAAATGAGCCTTTTCTCAGACTTATGCAGAAGGTAAATTATGAGGCTACATACACCACCCAAAATCACTTTCTCCCCAGGGGCCTGAATATGCTTTATTAGAAAAGCTGTATACTGGACTGTAAATTTGCCATATATACCACAGTGTTATTGTACCAGACTCACCTATGTTGTATTTTTTACCTATAAATGTAACGGTGATTTGTTTGTCTCCTCTTTCTAGAAGAGGTTCAGAATCCCCAGGAAAGCGCGTCGGCCATAACGGGCTCCTTCCACCATTTAATCCAGATAAAGAGAGAAGTCTTCTGCCGAGTACGCTTTCCCGCACACAGCACTGGCGTTATGCATCCCCGTACGTACGGACACGCTTACCCTGGTGCAAACCACCTTGGCGTCCTCGGTAGGAATCGGACAACGTTGACAGCGTATCACGCCCTCAGCAACGTACTTTTGTATTGATGCAAAGAGCCGTGCACAGAAGGGAAAATGGCAGCTTTCCAAGTGGCCCCAGTTAATAGCTCTGTTTTGCTTAATGGTGCCTCCCATTCAGACTAAAGATGCTGTTTTAAATATGTAAGCAATTAGTATCTCTCTCTCTCAACACATCTGTGCTTCTATCTGCTGCATTATAAATCCACCGCGTCCCTCTCCAGCTTGGCGGTGCATATATCACCAGATATTCCGATTTTCAGCAACTTTCTGGTCCGAAAGAATTACGCTTGGATTCGGAGACACTCTGCCAGCCTGGCCTTGCCTAACCCCCGGCACAGCCGGCCTCTCCCCTCCAGGGCTGGCGCTGGACTAACAGATAGCAGGGATGCAGGGAAAGGACCTCTTGGTCTTTTTTTGGCTGTTCTTTGGTCCAGCCAGTTGCTTTTTCCTTCTTCCCCACTTTCATACACTTACATCTCCCTTTCTGGATAGAAACTGCAGCCTTTTCTCTCCATAATAAGCACCCAAGGGTACCTCGGTGGCCCGCAGGAGGTTCCTGGCAGGGGCTGCGAGTGCGGCAGAGACGCTTCAGAAGCGGAGCCCCTCGCGTGGTTTCTACTCAACAAATTCTACCTGTTCCAACTCCAGCAAGATTTGGAGAGTCATGGTAGGGCTGGTGTGGTTACGACGGTCGGTGTTTATGGTAATGTAAAGAATTATTGTTACCAACATGGGCACCGGTGGTAATGGAGGCAGGGGTGATTAGTTATTCATCATCTTTGTTTTCAAAGTGCTTTTCACCCCGAAAGATCTGCCTTACCGCGCGCACCTTGCAAGGGGGGCAGGGGTGCCAGCACCGCCATGCAAACGGGAGTTTGCTTTGTCTTTCCTCGTCACAGTTTTTGTCCTTTCGGGGAGAAGCCGCCCGCCTGCCCGCCCTCGCCCCCGGCCGGGACCGAC
>NW_009259044.1:3919788-3933951 GCF_000687185.1 Egretta garzetta | reverse complement strand
GGTCTGGGCAGGGAGGCTGGAGCGGGTACTGGTCTGGGCAGGGATGCTGGAGCGGGTACTGGTCTGGGCAGGGATGCTGGAGCGGGTACCGGTCTGGAGAGAGGGGTTTGGGCGCGGGCGGTACTCGGGTGTTGATGGATTGATGGAGCAGGTCCCTGAGCGGGATATCGGTGCAGGCAGTTTGTTGGCCGGGGATGGTGGGGCAAGTTGCAGCCCCAGGGGGCTTGGGTGCCGGTGCTGGTCCAGATGGGCCAGGTGGCGAGGGCTCCAGCCTGCGAGGGTGATTGGTAAGGGACAAGTCTGCAGGGTGCTGGAGCAAGGACCAGTCCACAGGGTGGGAGAGATTGAGCAGGGACCAGCTGGGTGGGGGTGATGGAGCTCAAGCCACTCATCTGTCCCCATGGGCTGTGTCAGGGGCTTCGTGATCACCCCTGCCCCATCACCTCCAGGGTGGGTGCATACCTGCGGGGGCCTGGCGTGGCAGGGGCTAAAGCAGCCCCTAAGTCTGAGGAGAGGAGCAACAACCTGCCCACCCCATAAACCCCATCTCTGAGGGCTGCTTGGAAACTTAGGGGATGAGAGAAACAAATGTGGAGAGGAAGGTTTGCGTTAACTTGAGGAACTCACTAGAGCAGTGTGGGAAAACAAATCAAATAATTCTAATAATGTGGGGTGCACTCATTGTGCCCAAATGGCACCAGGTCTTTCTGTGTGGGGCATTGCCCACTGTGATACATCAAACCAAACACCTGGCACTTGGGGCTGAAATTACAAATGAAAGGCAGTGATGTTTGCCATTGTTTTGTTGTTATATTATATTGGGTGCCACAGGCAAGAAGTGCTTAAAGGTCAGTAGCCTTGTCCAGAAACATCCAGCACCGGACTGTAGGTTACCAGGCTAGATGAATTGTTGCTCTGCAACGAGCTGGCGCTATCTGTCTAACAATAAAGGAAATGAAAAGCTTTGGAAGCATCCTCCCCATCAGACAGGCTGCTCCGATCCCCTTGCTTTCTTCCCATCTTCTCTTCCAGCTTCTGTTCTTTCTTCTATCTCCTCATCTATCTGCTAGATCTGTCTGCTAGAACTTGCTGCGCCCTTATTGAAAATCTATGCTGTTTTGTTACTTACTTGTCCTGTTTTTCACCCTGGTTCATTAGGGATTCCCAGTGTTTGGGGTTTTTTTTCTTTCTCTCTTTCCTCTACGTTGTATGGAAACTAGATTTTTGCTGGCTGCTTATCTCCAAGCCCTGGCATCTGAGTTTGTTGCTGTAGTTCCTCCAAGGAAGAACTGCCAAGCAGTGCAGCGGCAGAGACGGCAACAGGGTTAGATGAGTTCTGGAGAAACTGCAAGCAGCTTGTTGGTGCACTCATTGTGCCCAAATGGCACCAGGTCTTTCTGTGTGGGGCATTGCCCACTGTGATACATCAAACCAAACACCTGGCACTTGGGGCTGAAATTACAAATGAAAGGCAGTGATGTTTGCCATTGTTTTGTTGTTATATTATATTGGGTGCCACAGGCAAGAAGTGCTTAAAGGTCAGTAGCCTTGTCCAGAAACATCCAGCACCGGACTGTAGGTTACCAGGCTAGATGAATTGTTGCTCTGCAACGAGCTGGCGCTATCTGTCTAACAATAAAGGAAATGAAAATCTTTGGAAGCATCCTCCCCATCAGACAGGCTGCTCCGATCCCCTTGCTTTCTTCCCATCTTCTCTTCCAGCTTCTGTTCTTTCTTCTATCTCCTCATCTATCTGCTAGATCTGTCTGCTAGAACTTGCTGCGCCCTTATTGAAAATCTATGCTGTTTTGTTACTTACTTGTCCTGTTTTTCACCCTGGTTCATTAGGGATTCCCAGTGTTTGGGGTTTTTTTTCTTTCTCTCTTTCCTCTACGTTGTATGGAAACTAGATTTTTGCTGGCTGCTTATCTCCAAGCCCTGGCATCTGAGTTTGTTGCTGTAGTTCCTCCAAGGAAGAACTGCCAAGCAGTGCAGCGGCAGAGACGGCAACAGGGTTAGATGAGTTCTGGAGAAACTGCAAGCAGCTTGTTGTACACAGCACTTCAGAAATAATAGCGCACGGTAACTAGCAAAGGAGAGGAGCACCCTACAACCCGGGGAGCGAAGGGTGGGTCCTGCAATCTAGTGCCTCCTGATACGCGTTGGTCCCAGACCGTTTTTTCATAGATAAGTTCCCACATCGGTTGTGCTTTTGACGCAGGGATGCACACAGCAAAGGTGGGACTCTGCTATATTAAGAAGTAATCATGGAGTAGGCAAACCGACCCTTTCTCTTGCTTTGCCCCTTCCCACCCACTACTTTTCCCCATTGCATCTCCAAAGTGGTTCGGGTTTGATGAGCTCCTTCATCCCAAACGGAGCAAGGAGCCAAACGCTGTTCACCTTACACCCTAAGGTGCCTGACGCAAAGAGCACTTCATCCCTGGGTGCTGCCCTGGTACCGGGGATGGTCAACACGATGCTCTGACCTGGCTGAAGTGTATTGCGGGGGAGATGTGGAAAAGCTGAGTGCCTGATCTGCAACAGTTCAGGGGATGATAAAGGAATTTCAACTTTGAGGGCCAGGTGATATCAGCAAACAGGTCCTGTGGGTAAAGGGGACTGTGTGACAGCAAAAGTGCACAGTGGTGTAGAGAAAGAAACCCTTCCAAAGTTTTCCAGGAGCTCTCTGTGTGTCCAGGCAGGAACAGCTCCTCTCCATGAGAAGTTTGGGAGGTCCCGGATATTTGCGCAGCTCTTCCCCAGGTCAGGAGTGTTTGAGTGATGGATCGTGTGGCTCAGCATCCTCCTCCACGCCCTCATAGACCACCTTCGCTTCGGTCAGCGCAGCCCAAATGTTAAGGGAAGGGAAGCGCCAGCCAGGTGTCCCCTGGCAGGCTGACGGCACCGAGGGGGGCTGGGAAATGCAGGCAGGTGCAACTCTTTTCTTCTTTTTCCTTGGCATCGAAACACTCTCTAATTATTGTGAGGAGTGAACAGCTTGCCCACTTTTACACGTACCCTGCCCCCTGCCTGTGATTTGGATTGTCTTTGGAAGAATATGCTTCATACGGGTAGGAGCAGGGGGGAGCATATTTCTCTCACCTACAAATACTGAGAAATCGCAAAAAGAAAGAACAAAATGTTCATTAGGCACAAAGTAAGAGTACAATACTACTGGCAAAAGGACAAAAAAAAAAAAAAAAAAAAAAAATCATCATGCTGTTTCCCCGGACAATAAGTTCCCAGCATCGCAGGTGAAGGGACGCAGGAGCCGAGGGCAGCTGGAGCTGCTCTGCCCGCCAGGGGCTTCTGAGAAAGACGTTTGCTTCTTAAGCAGGCCTGTCTTGCACCTCCAGATATTCTTATACCACCTCCTGCAGACAGGAGATACTGAAACAAAGAGATGTCAGGGCAAGGATGAAAATTCAGCAGTTCCTTGCTCCCGATGCTGTGTCGCTCTCGTTAGCCTGTTCCTCTCGCCCTGCAGCCACCCCGGCGCGTGGGTTTTCATCCTGCTACATCCCTGTCGTTATATATACCTGTCACCTATACGGGCATCGCTGGAATTGTGTGCTCGGCAGTGCTGCGGGATGTCGGCGGGCGGGCAGGCGTGCTCGTCCCACTCGCCTTGGCTCGCTCCTGGCACTCGCCGGCGTGTGCTGCCGTGGTGAAGTATTGCCCTTGCGAACGGTCTTGGCACTTTGTTTCCGAACAACCACCTGGTTCCGGGTTGCTGAACTTTTCCTGCAGCCCGGTGGCGCCTATGTTTCCCTCCATCACTCCTGCTCCGGCTCTTTGTTTCCCTGGAAAGGAAACAAAAGACGCATTCACGTCTGTCTTGGGGAACACGAACGCAATCGCAGCCATTTCTTCATCCGCCCCAGGATAGGGGAGTGGGCCAGACCTCTCGCTGCGGAGGAAGACAAAGGGCTCGGCGTTGAGTGGAATAATCATTGCGGTGACGAGGAGGAAAATTCTGCTCCTTGGTGGCAGTTTAAAGGGACTCTTTGTTACTATGCGTCTGCTGTAGCGGTTCTGCAGGGGTCCGTCTGTGTCCTGATTGTCTGTAGAGGGAGCTGGTGACCCGCTGCCACCAGGTGACTTCTCAAATTAGCGTGTGAGCCATCTTAGGGAGCACTTGACACTTGGTAATGGGTTGGACTTAATATGAGTCAACCTTTTCTCTGCTAGTCCAGACCACATGCCTTTCCATCCTGATTACAAGAGGAATTATATTCTGCTCTTTTTAAGTGATGAATTGGAGTACCTAATATTGCTGGCCTGCCTGGAAGCTTGTCAGTAAATTGCCACTTTTTCCTCATGTGCCCTTTTCTAACGCCTGCCTTTCAAAGGCTCAAGAATGCCACAAAGAGATTTTGTGTCCTTTATGGTGGCTGATGTGCTGGCTCTGAGTGGTCTGTAGTGTGCCGTAGTCGTAATGCTTCTTGTCAAGTTTGGTCCGGGGAGTATAAATGTCCTGCTTAGGTCTTTTAGGCTGTGATTTACTGCACCTGACCCAGAGTCAGTCTAAGACTTGCTCTCCACTGGAAAGTTTTGCTGAAAAAAGTGCTGTATTCTACCAACGTACACTTTTGTGAACTCACCCAGCAGGTGCACGCGAGCCAACAATTATCCCGGTTGGTCTGGGGGAGTAATGCCTCTCCGCAGGACAGAAGCCCACAGGCACCCTGTAACTATTCATGTAAATGGAGCCAATGGCGAGACCTTTATTGTAATCCTTGGGTATGGCAATGGCTATAACAAAAGCCCCGTGACGCATCGGGCTGGAAAATAAAAGCAATGTTGGAGTGCTGATTTGAGTAAGAAAATACTCAGTGTAGGCTTTGATTGCAACTCTTCTGACAATAACTTGAGCTCAAGCAGCCAATTTCAGGTTGGCGGCAGAGCTCCCCTTCTTCCCTGCCAAGCACTTCTTCATCTCCTGCTGCCCTGCAGGGGCAAGGGTGGCTGCCACAAAGACGTATCCAAAACCCCTGTGCTCCTGCAAGAGAAGAGCAAGCTGAAGGAGATGAATCTCCATAGCTTGTTTCCTTGAGCTCTGAGGGAGTGGCAGGAGCAGCGGTACCTGCAGGGAAATGGTGTCCGGCAGGAGGGCTGGGGGCAGCACATGGAATGCGCTAGCAATCCAGTGGAACAAAAAGAAACCCCAGCGCCATGAACGTAACTGGTCCCTCTGAGGGCTTTCCCATACAGTTGGTGAAAAGTTACTCTTCGGTCAGGTCCTGGTTGCCAGCAGCTTGCAAGACCCCCAAGGAAGGAATTTCTGAGCTTGCCAGTGAGGAGGGCAGTAGCTGTGGTAGGAGGATGCACTTCATCAGCCAGTGCTTCTTGGGTGCAGAGTTGCCAAATCCATGGGTGATCCCACCCGCAGAGCAATGAAGAGAGCAAAGCAACTCGGAGAAGTGCCCCAAGTTTCCCTTTTGCCCAGGTGGGCTTTTTGTTTCCCACCTCTAACACTGCAAATGCACTATTCCAGTCTGGAAAGCAAAGGAGACCTTTTTCTCCCCACAGAGAACAAGGAGTTGCAAATGTTGGTTCGTTTAGCGAAGGCTTGTTGAGCAGCTAACGGTGAGGTTAAGTGATTCAGCCGTCAGCCGTGCGGTGCCTGCTCCGCCGTGCTACTGCCGTACTTGTGGGCAGAGAGCGAAGCCCTGGGACCGTGGCCAGCAGTGACACAGCAGATCCTGCTGCTGCCCTGAGCCCTCCTGGCCTCTCCTGGACATTAGTAAAGGGCTCAGGTTTTTCTTTTGTATTCTCTGCAGCAACCGTGGTTCTTCTGCTTGGACATCTGCTCGGCAGTGCCTACTTGCATGCCAGATGTGCTTTTGATCTTCCAGGAAAGCGTTTAACAGGAGCTCCCTTATCTTTCCTTGGGCTTTCAGGCTACAGGTATTTTGTTTTTTCATTCCTGAGACCAGCACTATTTAAATACATCTACAGGCATGGTTGCTATAAAACCAAGTTGTTCCAAAGACAGACTTCCTCTAATTGCCTCCATCATTTGTTTTCCCTGGGCCTGGGTCATCCTCAGCAGCAAGAAATAAGCCCAAAGTACAATATTAGATAATAATTATTTTGCCATTTCTCTGGTTTGCATCCCCAGTTGCTTCTGGAAACAAGGGAGTTCCCTGACACAGTAAATTCACTGTGGGAGCAGAGTTTTTTTCTTCATGTTCCCACTGTAAATCTAAACAACTCCTTATCTTGGCTGAGTGGGAGCCTTGATGGTGGCGGTGGCCTTGGGAGATGCCTCCTCCTCAACAGCAGCAGTGCTGACTCTGGTTGGGAAGCACAAGGGCTGATCCAGGGAGATGGGCACAATGCTGCCAAAGCATGCCGGGGTAGCGGCGGTGGTGTGGGGTGAGAGGGCGGGCTGGGAGCAGGAAGGAAGATGAGCTGCGAGGGCAACACATGGTAAAGGTGCTCGGTGTGTGGGCAGTGGGACCAAAATGGTCCTCCTGAAGCAGCAAGTGATGCCACAGCACAAATGCCATGTCCTGCCATCAGGTAGCCCTGTTAGGAGGAGTCCCTACGCCAGCCCAGGGATGATCATCACGCTTGGGGGTGATGCTGCAAGGCAGAAACGCCGTCAGCTTCAGGGACGCTCCCCTTTGCCAGGCAGTCAGCAGCTTCGTCGCCCTGGTCCCGCTAACTCTGCTGGCCCCGCTGTCGACCCTTCCGAGGTTCCTTGTTTGCACAGCATTTGATTCACCGAGCTGGCTGCTCGTGCACCGGGTCAGCTCTTTCCAAATTTAAGCGCTGGACTCTTTCTTATTGCTACTGCAAATAAAGTCCGTGTTATTGCATACAGAAATCCACTGGGAATATTACAAACAAACACAAAAAAAAAAACCCCAGGCTGCCCATCTGCATGCTGAGCACGCTGTACCTCCCCATCCAGTGCTCTCCATGGGCAGGGCTTCTTTTAAAAGCACATGTTGTCGCAGCACAGTTCTGAAGTGCTCTCCTAAGGCCTCCCTCGGTCAAACAGCGTTGTGGTGGGCCACAGCACAAATGCCATGTCCTGCCATCAGGTAGCCCTGTTAGGAGGAGTCCCTACGCCAGCCCAGGGATGATCATCACGCTTGGGGGTGATGCTGCAAGGCAGAAACGCCGTCAGCTTCAGGGACGCTCCCCTTTGCCAGGCAGTCAGCAGCTTCGTCGCCCTGGTCCCGCTAACTCTGCTGGCCCCGCTGTCGACCCTTCCGAGGTTCCTTGTTTGCACAGCATTTGATTCACCGAGCTGGCTGCTCGTGCACCGGGTCAGCTCTTTCCAAATTTAAGCGCTGGACTCTTTCTTATTGCTACTGCAAATAAAGTCCGTGTTATTGCATACAGAAATCCACTGGGAATATTACAAACAAACACAAAAAAAAAAACCCCAGGCTGCCCATCTGCATGCTGAGCACGCTGTACCTCCCCATCCAGTGCTCTCCATGGGCAGGGCTTCTTTTAAAAGCACATGTTGTCGCAGCACAGTTCTGAAGTGCTCTCCTAAGGCCTCCCTCGGTCAAACAGCGTTGTGGTGGGCTCCAGGTATCACCCGTGCACCTGGCAGCTCTGAATTGAAGGATGGTTCTTCCACTGCGACCCATCACCTCCCAGTCCGGGCTGTACCGGCATCCTCAGGAATATAACTCAGCTCTTGGCCAGCAGTTACAGCAGGGGACATGTTTCCCCCGCGAAGGTTAAGCATCGTCATAAGGCACCTCCAGCGCCTTTGCAGACACCCAGAAGCACACTCGACTGTCGACCAGCAGCTGCTCAGCTGGTAATTAAACTTCTCCTCCTTACTGCTGCCTGGATTTCCACAGCGCAGATTTATGAGCCAGGGGAGGAGAGAGGAGGCTGAGCTCTGAAACCACTTTTGGCTTTTCAATATTTGGCATCTGGACATTGTCATCTGGGGACCAGGTCCCTGCAAAGGTCCTGGGACAGCACAGTGGCTGGTGAGCGCCTGTGAGGGTGGGCAAATAGCTCAGGCAGTGGCTTGTTGCCAGGTACGGCGCTCATCCAGGCGCTCCCAACCCTCTTTGTGTAGGCACAGGATGTTATTCTGAGGATGCTCGTACAGAACCACCTCCACAGGAGGATGTCACTGCCCTGGAGAGGTCCTCAGCATCCATGTCAACAGTGGAAGAACGAAACCACTCGAGACCTTGGGTATTCCAAGGGGCTGCACAGAGCAGTGGGAAAAACAGGCGAGAGACTGGCGTGGGACGATGAGCCCGAGACCCACAGCCCTTCAGACGATATCTTTTCATATCGCACCGTTCCCATTTCCCAAGGTACATGGCATCCAAGATGCTGCAGGAGCCACTGGGATTTCTGCCTTTTGGGATGCAAATGCTCAGGGTGACAGGATCTGCTGCAAGACTGATGCTCTGCTGTTTGTACTCCCCAATAGCTCTGCTCTGTTGGCTGAAAAAATTATCTCAGGAAAAATGTAGACATGTTTTTTAAGCAGTGAGGCTTTTGTCTCAGCTTCTTTCTAGGTCTTCGCTGGGCTCTTGGGGTTTTTTTTCCTTCTCCCTTCCAGAAGGGGACAGCTAAATACATAAACACACCCACCCACCCCAGTCCTAAGCCCTTCACTGCATCCTTTTTGCCTGCTTCAGTGTTTGTTTTTTTTCTTTTGCTGGCTGTTTCATTAACACAGCCAAAGAAACTGAACCAATGCCAGGAATAAAATTCTAATGGAAGACCTGAGATGAAGGATGGGAGGGGTGAAGTGTGTGACATTTGAGCCCTGCAAGCGTGCGAGTATTTTGTCTTTGGAGCAGCGATTAAAAGAAGCATCGTGGGGTGATCGAGTCAGGCCACGCTGGCGTTATGGGGAATGCATGTGGATGTGAGAGCTGACGCTCTACAGGCGCAAGAGAGACTTTCCTGGCTCGGAGAAAGAGCGTGCTGGCTTGGGGGCAGAGCCTGAAAGTCCTGGGCTGTGGCTCCCTCGCGGGCAGCAGTGACCATCAGGCTGCTCCAAGCATCCTCCTGCCTCCTGCCAGTCCTTTGGAGCAGGTAGCTCAAGGCAGAGACAAGGATTTGGTTGTGGTGCTCTGGTGACCCCAGTGCAGGGCGATCCCCGAGCCGTGTCCTGGTGGCAGGCTGCCACGGGCATCCCTCCCGGTCCCTTGAGTCCTTAAGTCATCAGAGCTGCGCCGTTCTTGCTGATTCTTCACCAGTTTTGTCACATAAGCGTTTCAGCCTAATTGGCTTATTCCTTATTAAGCAATAGGTGTCTCTGTTTTGCAGACTTGCGTGTCTTGATTCCTGCGTCCTCAGCGCACGCTTGCAATGATTACACGCAGTGTGATCTGCAGCCAGGCAGAAATCTCAGGTCCAAACCTTGCTCTCGTTTACACGGGAGCTGATACGGAGTAACTGCCTGACAGGTAGGGATGCTGAGCGCCTCTGACCTTCCCATCTTCTTGTGGTCCCTGGGAAGAAGCCCACAGGATGGGTGATGTGATGGAGGTGGGATTGGGGCATGGGAGGAAGCAACCAAATTAGCAAGGCTGGTTTGTACGAGACTGACAGATGTGCGTTTCCTGTGGTGGGTAATAGCAAGCGCCGCGAGCAACAGCCAGGCCATCGGCCGGTGCTTTTACACCGAGTGTCCCTGGCTTGCTGGAGGATGCTGCGCCACCAGCCAGGCTGCACAAGCATCCCTCGTATACCGGAGCTGCAGCAGGACCCCAGCGGGGCAAGGTGATTTTCCTAAAAGCCGCGGTATGGGCACGCTCTCCCAAATGTGGTCGTATGACTCGACAGAAAGAATGAAACTTGGAGCAGTAAAAATAGCACCTGATATTTAGGAAGTTTTTGACACTCAGGCTGCCAAGCTGTGACAATATGAACAAGTGAGATTTTAAACACATCGAAGTGCGATTTCAAACGTCTCATCAAGATGTATTGCGGGGTCTTTCATCCTAGCAGACAAACGCTTTAGAAATGTCTTCCAAATTAATCCCTACAGAAGGGATTGCTTGCCAGGAGGGTGTGGGTACGCAGGGCTACCCAACGGCCACCGCTTCTCTTAATCGTGATCTCCTCCACACGCCGGGATGAAAGCCTCAAAAGCAACTGGGGAAATGTCACAGGGAATGATCTGCAAGTGTCAGATGTCCTGGCCTCTCCTGGTGTGTTATGAAATGTGATGCAGGAAGGCGAGACGAGAAACGAGCCTGCAAGAGCTGCGTTTCTGGGTGAGGGAGACCAGCATTAGGGAGGGTGAGCAATCTTGTGTTCAAGAACCTGATCTCCAGGGTCAAAAATGCGTCTCAGACCCCATCGCTTCTTGCCGTATCTTGTCTATTCTGTGATAGCAGAGCGTTCTATGGATATGGGTGGACTTTGACCACAGAAACCACTTGAGTGGCTAGTGAGAAGCCCACAAGGGGACTTGCTGATGAACGTGGCCTTCTCCCATCTTTTCAGCAAGACTCTGATGTGCAGATGGAGAGCTAGGACACGGTCCCTGGGTAATCACAGAATCACAGAATGGCAGGGGTTGGAAGGGACCTCGGGAGATCACCCAGTCCAACCCCCCTGCTAAAGCAGGTTCTCCTAGAGCATGTTACACAGGACTTCGTCCAAGCGGGCTTTGAATATCTTCAGAGAAGGATACTCCATAACCTCCCTAGGCAGCCTGTTCCGGTGCTCTGTCACCCTCAGAGTAAAGAAGTTTTTCCTCATATTCAACTGAAACCTCTTATGTTTCAGTTTGTGCCCCTTGTCCTGTTGCTGGGCACCACTGCGAAGAGTCTGGCTCCCTCCTTGTGACATCCACCCTTAAGATATTTGTATGTGTTGATGAGGTCCACTCTCAGTCTTCTCTTCTTCAGGCTGAACAAGCCCAGCTCCCTCAGCCTTTCCTCATAGGAGAGATGCTCCAGTCCCTTTATCATCCTAGTTGCTCTCCTCTGGACTCTCTCTAGGAGTTCTTCATCTTTCTTGAACCAGGGAGCCCAGAACTGGACACAGTGCTCCAGGTGGGGTCTCACCAGGGCAGAGTAGAGGGGGAGGAGAACGTCCCTCGACCTGCTGGCCACACTCCTCTTAATGCACCCCAGGATACCATTGGCCTTCTTGGCAACAATCTTCAGCCTCACGGCTTGGTTCCTGCTCAGTTTGGGCTCCTGAGGCACCTTTGCTTCTCCACCCTGTGGGAGTGGCTGGCACTTGGAAGCCAATTATTACCCTTTCACAGACAACTTGGAAATGTGGCAATTTTCCCCCAAAGCCCTGGAGCCGTGTTCGCTGCTCTGCTGGTCTCACTACGATCCCTGAATTTCAGGGAAGAGGAGGGAGGGTCGAAACCTGTATCCCGATCCACATTTCACAGCACTGGCCTAAGCAAATCCTGTCCCTTGAGGACTGGGGGAGCACATGGCTTAGCTTAATGACTGCACTGCTCTTAGTCAGCAAAACGAATTCACTGACTTAATAGGGCAGTCGGTGCATCCAAGCCTAACGAGGCGGCATGCAGGTGCCAGGTAGTCCCTGATGCTGTAAGGTCTGGCTTATGCCTGTGAATGCACACAGGATTATATATCACCGTGAGTGTCAGCAGGAGCAAGTCTATCAAGTTTGGGAGGAAAGGGGTGATCTATGTGTTTATATTTCATTTTCAGTGGCTGGGCAGCATCTCCCTTTCCCCAAAACTCTTAGTTACAGTGACTGGATCCATCTGGCCATGAAGCAGCATCCTGCGGAGGGGCTGTGAGCATCCTGCTCTGTGTCCCCTGCCCAGCCAGCTGCCTCAGGGGCAGCGTGGGGACTGGCGGGGCAGAGATTTTGGGAGGGCAGTCCCTGACCAGGCTTGACATCACGCTTGGGTGCCCTTCAGATAGAAAATAGCAATTCTGGTATTGAGGACAACATCAGAGCAACCCTTAAAAAACAAAGTAAGTATAGCTGGTGATTTCTTTTAATTTTTTTTTTAATAGATAGGGGCTGCTATGGGTACAGCCTGCAGCCGTTTCAGGAGACCAACAGCTACATGTGCTTTTCAGGCCAATGAGACCTTTTCAGATTGATTCCCGTGGTCCTCTGAGTGATGCGTCCTACCCCCGCTCACCCGGCAAGCGCCGTGCTCGCTCTCGGCAAGTAAAGAGCAGCATTTTCGAGAGGACAGGTCTGCTGTAAGCCCACGGCGCCTGCTCCTGTCCTGGCTTTTGGGATTGTCATTTTTGATGTTACGGACCAAGCCACTTCACCCCCACTGTCCCAGCCATAAAACAAGGATCATAAAACACGCCTAACACAAAAGCGGGTCATGAAAACTTAATTAGTAGGTGTTAATCATTTGAACTCCTCAGATAAAAATTGTGGCATTCTGAACTCTTTCTGATGAATTCAGATGAGTAAATTCTGTTTAACAATCCCCCAAGGGGTTACAGAGATGTTATTATCTCTCTCTTATGTGGAGGAGGGAGAAGAGGAGCACTTGGGTTGCCCAAGGTCAGGAAGAAGCAGAGGTTTTGTTCCACCAGGAACGGGCTCCACAGAAGTGGGTAAATGGGTGATTGGGTATGGCTGAAATTTCTGGCTAATGCATGCTTCTCGTCCCCACTTCCCATGCGTATTCTCTGTGCAGAGGCTGCAGGGAAGCAGGAACTGGGGGTGGGCATCGTAAAATATCCATGGAAAACACATTTTTGAATTTGTAAGCCGGAGAATATGGATGCGTAAAGCCTGCTCTTAAGAGATCCACTCGCCCAAAGAGGCTGTGTGACCTACTTGTTCAGTCAAAGCAGCTTTGATTTCACGTATCGAAATTGCTCGAAGCGAGACCAAACCGTACCTAGCAACAATTAAGAGAATCATTTCAGAAGTGGGAAACGATGAAAAGAGAAGCAAAAACCCTAAACAGCCCATTCATAGTGGGTGAATAGAAAAGTCCTCGCATACCTGATCTGTCAGAAATTATTCATCCAAGAAAGTTTGGACCTGAACCATAAGACAATTTTTCTTTCTTATCCTCTGATATATGAATCAGTGTCACTTTACATCTGAGCACAGAATGTTTTGACCTACATAATATCTTAGATAGTGGAAATCCAGCTTGAAAATCTCAAAGCAAAAATGAGAAAGGATGGCATAAGGCAGTAATATGGCATTAGCACATATAGATGCAACTTATCACTGGAAAACATCCCAACAGAAGTCAAAAGAAGAGCGTTTTGTAAATAATAGGATTAGGAAGCAGGTTGGTATTTTGTGGAGCTGGCTATACAATCAAACTGATAACAACTAGATTAATAAGGCAATTCAATCTAAACACAGTGTAGCACTAGAAAGCTTTTCAAAATCAATGCCTATCTGTGCAATTTTAATCGAGGTTGGTCTTTGCCTTCAGAAGCCAGGAGATTTGAAACTCCAGGTCAGCAAAGCATAATAAAATGGGCTGACTTTTTTTTTTTTTTTTTTAACATGTGCCTCTTAATTAGTGCCTTCCATTTCTTAATGTTTTCCTCTTCCGAGATGGGGGAAGTGAAGCAGTACAGTGATATTGGCTTGCCTGTGTTGGTAATGAAGTATGGCAGACCTCAGAAAATACCGCACTTAGCTAAACTATGGGTGTTTTGGGCATGGTTTGCCTGGCTGGTCCCCACCAGTGGGCTGAGCAGAGCAGGATGGCTGGACAGGGCAATACACCCCATGGTTTCGTATTCGCAGTGCATGTCGGCTTTGACTGTACAAAGGGAGGTTATAGGGAAGGTGTCCAGAAGTTGCAGTCTGGGACACAAAGGGCCAAAAGGCCGATGGTTCTGAAGCCACAGGAGCATTTCAGGATTCACTACACCAGCTGAGACCTTCAGCCAAGTATCATGTCCCAGCTTCAGGCAATCTCCGTGGCTTGGAGAGAGAAACCAAGCCTGGTACATGGAGCAGTGTCTCTGCCAGCATCTCAGGTGTCCATCAAGAGCATCCTGGGTGCTGCTGGGCCAGATGCTGCCCTGCAGCGGTGGCTGTGGCCAGCAAAGCCCAGTGCTGCACAGCAAGTCACGGGAAGGTGGCTAGGAGATCCCTCCTCTCTTCTCCACTGATGAGCCACCCCCTCCATGCTCATATATGGCAGCAGAACACTTCGTGCTCTGTTTGCGTTACAATATTTTGAAAAGTTCTGCTTTC
>NW_009259044.1:3901723-3919753 GCF_000687185.1 Egretta garzetta | reverse complement strand
CTGCCACAAGCCTGGCAGGGCTGCTCAGCGGGGGATCCGGGCAGCCGATCTCCTTCCCCACCACCTCTGCACACAGTGAGCTGGGAGATGTGCTCTCAACTTGTCTGCCTCGCGTCCAGCATCTCCAGCCCTGATGCCTGCCTTAATTTCAGGAGGGGACATACACAGACCTGTCGCTGGGGGCATGTAAAGCCAGATTGGATAAATGCATTTGAATAATACATTGTGATGCTTCCAGTCAGCCCTGCTGTAGATGCAAAACGTAGATGAGGTGGGAGCTAACAGGTCTCCTCCACTTCCTAATTTGTAGAATTTTTTTTTTTCCCTTTCGCAGAGATTGTGAACCAGGACTTATACAGGGAGCAGCATTTCTTTTTCTAAGCCCTTAATCCAGTCCCTATCTGTATCACAGCAAGTGTGAAGGAGTGTGAATCCCATTTGGACGGCTCCTTCAGAGGAGATGTCTCTGAAAGGATGCATGGCTTGCACGCTAATCCAATCTGCTCCCACACCCCGCGGTGAACCCCATTAAAGCGGAGGCTTGTTAAATGCCAGTAGGCTCTGGGAATAAGCTAGACCTGCTGTTCCCTTGATGCACCAAAAAATGAAACAGCTCGCTGACTCTCGGGTTTGTCAAAGGGAAGAGGAGAGTGTCAGAGCAAGAATCTCTCTGACTTGGCCATCGATGGTCTCCAGCAGGAGGGAGGAAAGGAATAACCATCGTGGCTTTTCCAAGGGTTTGATGTTCTGTGGTGCTGAGGGCTGTGCTCAGCCTAACGAAGGGGCCACGCAAGTCTAAAAATCTTTTTTGATGACACCAAATGTTCACCTACTCTTATTTCTTTTCTCATTTATGTCTAATGCATTTGGGATTTTTTCAGGAGTAGTAGAAGCATGTGCTCCTGAGATATATTTTCATTAAGGTGTATATTTCCAGGTAACAATATTTCTGCTGGAAGAGGATTTGGTTCTCTTTACGAGCGTGCTCATTTGGATATCCGTGCAATGGAGACAATAAAACAGCAATGAGCACGTGGTGGTTAGAATGTGTCTGGGTAGGAGCCCAGCTCCCGCTGAGCATCACAGAGTGGGCGACTGGTTCTTTGTGAGCCCTTTGAAAACAGCAAGCGAAAGCAAGAAGGAGCTCTGCAACCAAATAGATGCAGACCAATACTTGTATGTATTTATTTTTAACTGAGGGTTGACAGTTCATATGAGTGGCATTGGTTTCCGAAGGGGCTTGGTCCTACCTATTCTTCATTGTGGCATCAGTCTAGCACCCGGTGCTGGAACCTTTGGTTCCCACAGGTCCTGCTCAGGCAGGTCTGGCACCCATCCTTAGGCAGTGGTGCCAGGCCATGGGAGTGACAAGGCTGTCACCTGAGGTCTCAGCTCCAGCCTGCAAGGGACTGAGCTGAGTTGGCTACATAGCTTCAGGCAGGTTATACCAAAGGTGGGGACAAGGGCTTTCAGGGCACTCATGGGATCAGAGAGGGCTGGAACAGGGTCCCAGATCTGGCCTGGGTCACTGGGAGCCGGGAGAAGGTGCACTGCGAGGACGAGGTCTCCACAAGTCACCCAGGAGGCTGGTGGCCCCATCTGGATAAAACAGAGATGTTGGGTGGTCTCTGCTGAGAGCCGAAGATGAAGGCAGTGGTGGGAATCCTGTCCAGATCATTCAGCTCAGTCCCGACCTGAGAAGGGCAGGGGAATTCCCTTGGCAACCTGAAGATGGAGGAGACCTTCTCTATGCACTGCTAACACCTGACTCGTAAAAAAAAAAAATAGAGATGTATTTAATGCAACCTGTAGGCTGCATGCTGCTTTGATGACGGAGACCAGATGTCTTTGATGGCTGGTTAGATCGCGCAGGTATTATTAATTGGGTTGGTTAGGAGCTTTTTTGACGGAATGATTTTACGGTCGCAGTAGGGCAGCAATGATGATGGATGTGAAAAGCCCTTCACAGGCATCAGGACATCTCCCTTCTGAATGGGGTGGGATGCGAACGGCGCAGCAGCATCTCCGTTCAGAGCCCTTCAGAGTGGGATCTCTTGACTGTTGAACAATGCTTGGCAAAGAGGAGCCGGGTTTATAAATAATGCATTTCCTTTGTCTTGCAGGAGTTCTGGAGGCAGAGGTACAATCAGATCAGCTGTGAACAGCTTACATAGCAAATCTAATAGGTTTGTAAATTAGATTTTGTGTTCATTTGTTTTTGCTGTAAGGCAGCTATTAATCTGCTTCTCCTCTTCGCTGGATAGTGCTGTTCTTATTTAGCAAATGTATCTGTTTCTTTTCACTTCTGCTTTGCATTTTCTTAATCGTTTCTCCCCCTCCTTCCCCCAGCTCAGTGCAATAATCATTTGCAAATAACCAAGGATCTGCAAGTTGCGGTGATTGAGAGAATGAGAAGGAGAGAGTTACTTATTGTGAAAATAAGTCAGTGATAGAGTTGCCATTTCCGTAGTTTTACTACGTGCTATTAGAAGAGCGATCGCTGTCTTTGACATCAGAACTTCATTCGGTTTTATCGTAATGCACTTCAGTAATGTTGCTCCATTGCAGAGGCATTTCGTGGCATCCCAGTTTCATTCAGTGTCTCTCTGTGTTATTGTTACAATAACTTCATGTCAGCCCAGCATTACCAAGTGACACGGTTGCAAAGCTTGATGACACCATGCAGGAAAAGAAGGGTGATGTCATTCTGCGATGATGTCACCGCAAATGATCAAAACACAGCAAACGGACAAAACCCCCAAAAATGGTAGTTATTCCCAAGGTTTCTTTACCCTATTCCCTTTATGATATTTGACGCCTTGTAAGTAAGCTTTGCAAGACACGAGGTGATACGGCAAAATGCAAGACGCAAACAAATCCAACAGCCGCGACTGGCAGCCTCTGGAGAGGTTCTGTACAAACACACGCAAGGACACTGGCAGCCAGCATTTATAAATGCATTTCCTTGCCTTTCTGAACCATTACATAGCATGAGCCACAGCGTGTCCTCGGGAGCTCCTTCCCTGGGCTGCAGATGTGCTCCCAGCAGCTGGATGTTGCCCATGAGCTTGGGCCATCAGCTCTGCCCCACCTCTCACCCTTCTCCCTCCTTGGGGTTTACGTGCATTTTATAAATGTATTTACTTACAAACCATTTCCCAGCTGGAAAAAGCCCTTTGCGCTGGAGAGGGAGATTCCCTTTAGCTGATAGCGACTGCTTTGGCTGTGTGTTTTTCAGAGCGCTCTGAAGTGTGAAGGTTTTTTCGGGGCTGCAGGCACACGCGCAGCTTCTTGATGAGATGCTTGGGTATTCTCTTTGGAGGGCGGCTGGCTGGAATCAAATATTCAGAGGCTCCCTTAATTCATGCCATTTCATGTAAATGGCGCTGGAGTGCTGGGGCTGATTCGCTTCTCGGAGCGGGGATTAAAAGCTGGGGTCTCCCAGTGATCATCTCCAAACAGCAGCATCTGGCTATTGCCCGTCCCCTTGCTCATTCCTGGGTCTGGAGCAGGCGATATGGATGCTGCAGTCCTCGTGCTCGTTTCTCACGAGGGGAAATGTTATCAGCGAGCCAGCCTCTCCCTCTTCAGTGCGGGACGCTCGTAGCCCGATCTCACGAGAGGCGCCCAGCAGCTCAGCTTAATTAATTTCTCCTTTGGGTGAAGTGAAGGTTGCACTTCTCTGATGAGGATTTTAACCCGCTGAGCAGGCTCCACTTCGGGGTGCTCACGCGTGACCGTGAGGTGGCAGGTCGGCAACCTTGGCTGCCCATGTAGGAAATGTCTTGGTGAATTTTGGGGGCTCCCCGGGGCTCTGTGGTGTCTTGTCTGTGAGTGTGCATCTGCCAGCCTGTCTCTGCGGAGCCTGCTCGTGTTTTTGTGTGCATGCCTTTCAACAGCTAGGTGTGTAAGATTGTGCTTTCTGTAGAGTCGTGCCCGGCTGTAAGTCTGTGTTCGTGTAAGCGAGCAGGTATTTAAGGATTTGTGTCTGTCTTGAGTGTAGCAGAATACAAACAGGCTTTCAGTTCTTGTTTAGCTAATAACTACAATTTTGCTTTTCTGATGAAGTTTGAATTCCAGCAGCCAGAGCCAAAGACAGTGATTAGAAGTGCCATTGGGATGCTAACGGATCCCGTCTCTCCCTCTCCCTGTCTTTCTTTTCTCTAGAGTTGAAGTAGTAATAAATGATTCTTCATCTCCAGCTGTTGTTGACAGAAGTAATGAAAGCATTAAGCACAACATTAAACCAGCCTCATCCAAATGGAGACACAACCAGACACTCTCTTTGAAGATCAGGTACTGGTAATTACCTATAGGACAAGAGACAGATTTGGTCCTCTCCAGTGCAAGCTGGCAAATTGCCTCTGTATATCATCTAAAGAAGTCGAGGAAGAAATAAAAGGCTTATCTCCTGCTGAGCTAGGCTTCATATCTGTAAGCGGTCGCTTGGAAATGAATTCCCGGCTGAACCAGCTGGCCTGGCAACGACAACGCAAGGGGCGCTCAAGCCCCCATTTTCCAGGCCCAGTGGAATTAGTGGGCGCTGGTGGTGGGTCATGGCGGGGGAAGGAGACCCTCTCCCTGGGCTAAATGCAGGGACCCCCCACTGATGGTGGGCTGGCCATGCTAGCCTGTCCTGGGAAGGGATGGGTGGGGAAGGAACAGGCGTTAAGATGGAGATACCTGTTTGAAAGCTGTTCCTGGAGAGCATCAGTCAGCTGGGACTGGCCACGGGGCGAGGGCAGGCAGGAGGCAAGAGTTCGTCATGCGTATGACCCAACTTATCTCTGTACCTCACCTGATGGGGCTGTTTTCTTCCCCGTCCTCAGGAAGCAGATCCTGAAGTTCCTAGATGCGGAGAAGGACATTTCAGTGCTGAAGGGGACGCTGAAGCCGGGGGACGTCATCCACTACGTCTTTGATAGGGATAGCACCATGAACGTCTCGCAGAACCTGTACTGGGGGGGGTGGAGGTATGGGGGGGGTTCGGAGGGGTGGAAAGGGGCAGGGGTCCCAATCCATGTGGTGCAGCGTAGCCTTCCAGCCCCGTGGGCGTGCGTAGAGTTCACTGATGCAAATGTCCTGCTGCGAACCCTTCTACCAACCACTACGTGCTCCCCCACTCTCCTTGCAAACGCGCCCCCCATGTGTTCTCACGGTGCACCCTTAACCCCCCAGGGCACCATTAACTCCCAGAGCCAAGCACTCACTCCTCTTTTCCCACATACTTACCTTCTTGCAAATAAACCCTGTTTTGGACCCTCCCATGGACACAAGCTCGATCCTTCCCCAAGTGACTTCTGCCCTCAAGCACCGGCTGGGCCATGCCGGTGCCCTGACACCAGACTTGTGCACACACAGGTCTGACGCTCCCTCGGACCACTCCATCCCCAGCACCGATGTCCCCATGGATGCACTGCCCCATGGCCCTGCAGCAGCAGATCCCAACTCCTTGCTGGGGCACACACCAAATCTGCTATGGAAGGTGCTTGAAGTGGAGAGGAGGAGCACGCCTGCCCTCCCATCCCCGACACCCGAGTATATCTGTTAGCTGAGGGGCTGTAGGAGTCTGCTGATGATTTATATATGTGCAGACATTTGCTTTCTGGCTAGTCTATTAGGAAGACAGCCCAATCCATCAGCGGCTCACAGAGGCGGTCCCCGGCGTGACGTGGGAGCGGGGATAATGTCACCTCTGCCCCCCGCTCAAGCCCGGCTGCTCCAGCCTGCCTGGCTGCTAGCAGCTCCATCCCATCCATGGGGGACGGGGCGTTATTGGCCTCCTTAAGTGTAACCAGAGCAAACAAAGGGAAAAAATTGCTTATTGCAGTTTGGGCAAAGTTTAGGGAGGGGCTTTCATGTCAGACAGGAAAGTTGCAGGAGAAAAGCTTTTCTGGGTGTAAAGCTTGGGATTTTTGAGCAACTTCTCCCCAGCCATGTACGCTAGTGCAGGTCTGGCATGGACCCTTCCCACCGTAGGCTGGCTGAGCCACTGCTTGAACCTGCATCTTCCTCAGGCATGTTCGTTCCATCCCGGCAGCCTTTTCAGCGGGGTTGGCAGTGACCAGGGATGGGCTCTGTGTCCAGGACGCAGCTTCGCTCTTCAGATCCAATGTTTAATTTCAGTGATTTTACTCCTGCGATGAGTGGATCAAAAGGGCCCCATGTGCCAGTAGCTGGATTTTTCTTTACACCATTCCCTTAGTTTCCCCATCTGTAAAGTAGGGAAAACAGTGGTAATGGCTGATTATTGAGGCAGATGGTTAGGATGCAATTCCTGCTCGTTAAATACTGTAACTTCACTGTCAAGCACCACAGGAGACCACACAGTGTGCGAACACACGGGTACCCTCTGGTTTTCACCACGCTGGAGGAGCATCTCTCTGCATCCCCCCAGTGCCATTTGGGATGGCAGGGTTAGGTTAACGGTTGGACTCGATGACCTTAAAGGTCTTTTCCAACCTGGACGATTCTATGATTCTATGATTTGCCCGGCGCCACGTGCATAGCATGGCCACGGCTTAACGGCCGCGGACCCCCTGTGAGGAGCTGTAGGAAACCACCGTATAACGAGGGTGATTTGTTGGCAGTTTATCCTGCAGCCCCTCATCCCTGGCATGACACAGGAGCTCGTGGCACAGGAGCTCCCGGGGAAACCGTGCGTGCCCGTCTCCACGTGCACAGCCTGAGAGGAGGCACCAGTTAACACTAGAGAAAGAGATGTTTTCTGAAGGTCACAACCTCCAGACAGCCAAACCCTGTGGAGACCATGTCCTGGCATCCACCTCCCACTGGTGTCGTTATCGCTGCCGGTGCCACCAGGTCTGCTGTTAGCAGAGACTCGCCAGGAGGAGAAAAGGGACTTGGGATAATGTTACCCCAGCAGGACTAGAGTTAAGAGGCGAGCGCTTTCCTTGCGTGGGAAAGGCTGTTCCATTTCAAATCTGCCGTGGCAGCAAAGACGGGAGGCTTGTTGCTACATGTTATTTTTGAACCGCACCAGGAGAGATACCGATCCGTACAAACCCGCCCACCAGACACCAAAGTTATGTCTGTTATTAGCACTGCCCTAGAGGAATATGTGCACACATGCCAGCATGTTGAGGAACGATGACCTGGTATTAAGATGGCTCATCGTTACCAGGTCAGAGCCTCCCCAATTTATTGCAGAGGCTCATTTTCCCTCCTCCTCCTCCTCCTCCTCCTCCCAAAAGTGAGGGTGAATGGGCACATCTGTCGCTGGCCCCGGCTTTTGACATCAAACCCCCCTCGTGTTTGTCACTGCCCGCTCTCATGTCCATCGTAAAGGGCTGTTCCATGTTTCCCTTCACAGGTGCAATCTGGCCCCTGTCCAAGAGTACTCCCAGGACGTGGGCATGAAGACAGACCTGGTGACTATGAACCCCTCGGTCATCCAACGGGCCTTCGAGGACCTGGTAAACGAGACTTGGAGGGAGAAGCTGCTGCAACGCCTCCACAGCCTCAACGGCAGCATCCTCTGGATCCCGGCGTTCATGGCCAAGGGGGGCAAGGAGCGCGTGGAGTGGGTGAACGAGCTCATCCTGAAGCATCGCATCAACGTCAGGACTGCCTACCCCTCGCTGCGCCTGCTGCACGCTGTCCGAGGGTGAGAGCGTTTCTGGTGTGCTTGGAGCCGGGATTTCGTGAGCTTCCCGAGCTGGAGAGCGATTGATGGGTTTGTGCTGGAGGCAAACGGTGCGAGCTGTTTCTTTCTGCAGACTCTGAGGAGGACTCCATGGGCGGTGGCTGGTCCCTAGATGAGAACTGGAGACCACCTCGCAAGCAGGGGCTCCCTGCTCTGCTCTTGGAGCGTGAGGTCTTTTAGCCATGCAGTATAGTGACCCTAAGCCTTCCAGCACTTTGCTGGCTGTAAGCCTGCGTGTCTCTGTGATAACTCCCCAACCTACAGTTAGGGCTGTCCTTGGAGAAATGTGTGTTTGTGTGTTATGGTTTCCTGAGCTAGGGACAAGGTTTGTCACCTCCTGCTTGTGTGACACATGCAAGTCTCGCACAGCTCCTCAGGTGAGAGAGCTTGTGGCAGCCTGGATGGGCTCAGTGGTGGCAGAGAACCAAGGCTGTTCACGAGTAGCCTGGATGCTCATCTTAAATAACCAGCCCAGGGAAGGGACTTGACGTGGTCTGGTCCTGCTGCTCAGATAAATAAGCAGGGTGGTGGTGGATGGATTTATGTGGAGGGAAGGAAGGTGTCTTTTTGCTCCCTTATTGCAACTTCAGGCATGTGGGAGACACAGGTGTGGTGGGGATAGGGAGGTTATAAAAGAAAGAGAGCTCCCGGGGTGAGACTTCCATGTAAGTAAATTGGGATTGGGGTAGGCTCTTGCTTTCCTGCTTTATGTCTCTGGGGAGAATCATGGTTCATTAGGCATTTAGAGAGTCTGGGCAGGTGGTGGCTGATGCTGGCTTAGTGGCAGTGGTTGTCCTCTCCAATCCTAACTAGATGCTGTTGATCTCCCGGGATGGGAATTCACCCGTGTAACTGGTGCTCCCACCTCTAAGCCTCAGCAGTAATGTTTCTTGATCGCTTTGGGCACTTCTCCCCCAACACACCTCTGAGCCTGAGCTCTTCTGGTCAGTTGGTCCGTGCTGGGTGTCACTCTGTCCCAGCTCAGGTTGCGTGTCGGTGCAGGGGGTGGGCACGGGACAGATTTTTGGGGTCTTTTCCCACAGGAGCAAGCCTAAGGGGGTGCTCCGGGGAAAGGGGTGTGAAGGGCAGCTCTGCAGGCAATTGGGTGCCACGATGCATTGCAGGCAGCAATAATGGGCAAGAAGAACCAGGTCTGCCCCAAGTGCCTGTGTTTGGGGCTTCCCTGGGTCAGAGAGGCATCTTCCAGAAGCTGGCTTTGAGGTAAAGAAAGGGAAGGAGATGATACCACAACTCACAGAAAGGGGGAAGGGGGACATGGCACGGGGGGTAGCAAGGGGGGGAGGAAAAAAAAAAATCCCACAACCCAAATTCTGAGCTATTTCTAGCTGTAATTGACTTACTTTCATCTGTCAAAATAGAATTAAGCTCCTGTAATAAGCCCTTTAAATCAACAGGCTGCTAATCCTGTGCTGGCAACTGTTCCCGGTGCCAGAAACTTCCCGTAGGAAGCTTTGTGGAGGGATTGGCAAGGGCTGGGCATAGCTTTCCCACGGGAGAGGAGGAGGATGCCTCGATAAACTCTGCTGCTGAGCTTATCTTCCAACTCACGGCACCTTCCTGGCTCTCCTGTGCCGCAGCCCTGCAGTCCAGCCAGGCTGGCTGGCACTCTGGTTGTCCCCATGCATCTCCCTGATCTGGCTAGCAGTGTCCCTGCTCACTGCAGGGGGTTGGACTAGATGACCTCTAGGGGTCCCTTCCAACCCAAAACATTCTATGATTCTATGATCTCCCACAGAGCAGTGTTGGAGCCACCACCGGTGGCTGGCAGGTCCTGCCTGGCTGGAGGGGATGCAGGGATTTTGGGACAAGTCCAAGGGTTCAGTGCTGCCTCTCAGTGCATGGAGTGATGCACCCCTCTCCCCTGTGGCTCGGAGCAGTGTCTTCCTTTTGCACATGTTAGTGTCCCGTGGGTTTTAATGGGGTCTCGTGCAAGGAACATGGGTTCAGGCTTATGAAAACCTACCGGGACTCAAGGATGTGACCAGTCAGACCAGCAAGCGAGTGAAGTGGCCACTGTTGGTGGGTGACTGGGATGGATATGGTACCAGCACGTGGTCAGACACTAATTGATGCTGATGACAGGCTCTAAGTACCTGGTCTGAGCTACAGCCCAGACCTCGGTCCTGTCCTTTGGGCTGGTCACCGTGCTGTGGGGCAATAGGGAAAGGTGGGTCATGGCCACACTAGTTCAATTATAACCGCAGAAGCCAGTGCTGTTCCCCATCAGGGGCTGCCCTCTAAGCCAAGGGAGCTGCTGCCTGACCTGCCCTCTTGCTCTCACATTTACCAGCAGGAAAACAAGGATGCCTACTAATTAACGGTTAATACAATTAAAACTGCAGCCCCCTCAGAAAGCCAGAACTGATGGGAGTACTTCAGCAGCTACCCAGTGTGTTGTGGCCTGGCCAAGGAGCCGTGCAGAGGGACCACCTGGGGCTGGGGGCAAAGGGCTGTGCCATTCTGGGGGAAGGCTAGAGGCAATGTTAGCCTTTCCCTTGGTGCAGCCCCCTCAGTTTTGGACTTGGATGGATTTAAGAGTGATTCAGGCAGTGTTGAATGAACTGGCCACAGGGGGGGCAGGGGGGGCTGTGCTGATGCTCTCAGTGCTCTACAGGAGGTCTCTCAGGTGTCTATAGGGTTGTCTCGACCATCTACTCAGGGTAATGGATACGATGTAGTTTGGGATGAAGAAGGAAATCTTTCCTCCGGTTCGTAGCATTACACTTCTCTTTGACAGATCTGAGATTTGTGAAATGAATACATTTTGTGGCACGTAGCAGAGCACCGATAATCCACAAAGCCCCACGGAACCTCCCTCTGTGCTGCAGTGGGCTGCGGCTGCAGAGGTGTCCTGTCTGCTCCTTTGCTGGATGAAGCTACCCTTTATCATCTATCCTAAGTTGATTTGAAAATCACAGAGAAATGGGGGAAGTCTTTCAGCCAAGACACTCTTGTATATATTTGATTTTTTTCAAGGAATAGCACTTTCTACAAATGCTAACATCTCAGCCAACTTGAATTTGGCTACAAAAGCTTTGTCTTCTCTCTTCTTCCTTCACTACCAGTGAAATACATTTGCGAGTTCTTGACTCCTCCTTGAACCGCAGTATTTATTGTCCTGCTCTGCTTTCCCCCAGACCAGAATGCATTTCAGTGGCAATTGAGCATTTTTTCCTATAATTTTCAGTGCATTTGGGGCATTTGTAGAGTGTGTGTCGCTGAGATAAGTAAAAAGCGTTTGGTTTTGTTGTCCTTAACAGCATCATTTGAGACGTCACCTTCCTAGCTGTGAGGGTGCCTTAAATGTTTGCTGATAGCTTTTTGAGTTGGTGATTCTGAATAATCTGTGCACTAGGACGGAGGCTCTTCTTATGCGGTTAAACCCACTATCTTCGTGCCAGGAGGGGAGAGAGCCATCAGCATTTTGACGGAGGAACTCAGAAGAAAGCCAAGGCACTACCTAAGGCTGAGGAGGAAAGCTGTGCCGTGGCAGGGAGCCAGCTCGCGGGGACGGACAGGGACGATGCCATGCGTTTCGGGGGTGCGTGACTCACTTCGGAGCGATTCTGTAAAATGTCTCCTGAGCAATTCATCTGGCAAGTGTAGTGCTCATCTCCTGGCTGGGAAGCAAGCAAGCCCCTTATAAGTCATCTGTTAGTGTCTCCAAAAAGCCTTGTAATCCCTATTGCCAAGCAGCTTTTGTCAGAGAAATAACATGAAATGCAGGAAGCAAGGGAAAATAATTGTGTCTGGAGGTTTGACTATCACTCCTTGCGGAGAATTCATGGACACGTTTCAGTTTGCCTTGTATAATCAAGTCTAGGACTTCTCGCTGTGTCCATCACGAGGGTCTCTTGGCAGTAACCAAGTCTAATCCCGTAAGATTTTGTTAAGAGCTTCTAGAAAGAAGAAAAAAAAAAAATTAAAAATCAATAAATCTTGCAGGTCCTTGGCTAGGTCTCCCGTTAGGTTTAACATCGAAATAGCCATGACAGTTCGCGTGTGCTCTTCCCAACAGTGATCACCTTGCTCAGGGGCTGTAGCTTGTGTAGTGCAGCTCTGCCACGTATCCTCAGAACCTGGTGGGGCATAAGGTGGATTCATCTTTGCCTCAGATGTCTTTCTGGGTCCTCACACCCAAACAACATCTAAGCCTTTGCTGATTTTTCAGGGCAATGCTGCTCAGACGCTGCTTTTCCCATCCGTGAGCCATGATGGCAACCCTCCCTGGGTCCCTCCTCACCTGGCATCCTGATGACGCCGCATCCCTTCCAACAGCCTTGCCTTGCTTGCAGCCACGCAGGACACACGTGCAGGTTGTTCTCCCAACCTGGTGCTTTGATTGCACCACCCCGCTCCTTTGCCTCCCTCCACGGGCTCCTCTTTTCTCTAACACCTAAGCTGCTGCTTTTCTTTTTCGCAGCTCCCCCAGCTCATCTTTTCTCACCCTCTGTCTCGAGATCGGTTCTGCTGTTGATTAGCCAGTGTCGCCCATGTGAGGTTTCTAAACCAGCTACTTCACGCTTCCTCCCTTGTGGTCCCTTACACTTACACGGGCTCCTCCGAAATATCTCCCTATGGGAACTTGTGCCTTAAAGCCCTTCCTCTCTGGTCCCACAGAAGGTCCTGCACGCAGGTGAAGGATGAAGATGACCAAAGGGTGCAGAGGGTGGAAATAGCCATTCACAAGTGTGTGACTGAGGTGGGATGTGGGGGACTACGAACGCCCCATAAAGCCACGTGTGGGTTGGATCAGTGGGTATCCCACAAATAAAGCCTCTTGTGAGCAATTATTCTCAGCCCTTCTGCACTTGAGGCACATTGTGCCTGAGCGGTGGTGTGTCTGCACTGGGACCCCGAGACAGTTAATTTGTTCTGGTTAATTGGGAAGGAGATTCAGTCTTTTCTTTGTCGAAAGAAGGGGAGGGGCATCAGAAGGAAAGATGAAAGAAACAGGGTAATCCTCTTCCCAGTTACTTTCCTTTTCTTCCATCTGTTTGGAAATGCTTTAACTTGTGGGTGTTGAGTACCATGTGTGTTTGAAAGGGCATCGCAGGGCTCAAGACTCTGGAGGAGAAAAGTGTTATTTATCCGTGACTCGGTGCTTGTGCCAAGTCACCAAAACCAGACCCAAGCCAGATGGTACTGGTCCAGCCTGGATGTAGAGGCTTGATTTGGTGTTTGGGCCTGGGAATAAAGCCCAATTCTGACTCCAGATCCAGCTTTTGGAGTCAGCGTTAGCATGAACCTGGATGGGCACCTGCCCATTCCTACCCACTGTACATGGCTCTCAGCTATTTTGGTGGAGGTGACAGAGGAGACTGGATACATGGAGAGAAAAAGGGCTGGGAGAAGCTGGATGGGGATGGTTATTGCTCCCTGGGGGTCCAGCACTTCATCTCCATCCACCCAGCCACCAGGATACCAGCACTGGCGGGTCCCGTCCTTGCCTGCACCAACACGAGTGTGGAGCACTGTCGGGGCACTCGCTCTGATTATCTGTAGCTGGTTTTTCATGACTATTAATGGGAGCAGGATGTGTGTGGCAGACTGATAATATGCTTCTGACAGTCAAGGACTAGCACCTCCACAACAGCTTGTGTTTGTATCACACTTTTATGAATAAGATGTTTTAAAAGGGTCTGAAATTGCATTATTTCAGCTATTCTGATTTGTATCACTAAATAATGCAGCTGATACTGCTGAAACTTGATTTCTTCATTGACCTGAGTTTTTTATTCATTTCATCAGGGCGATGGATTTTCTGTTCATTTTATCCTGCAGGTTAACCCTTACAGGTACAAGTTACTCTAGGCCTTTCTCAGACACATCAGGAGGTGATGGGCAAGCACAGGGCAGGACCCTGCCCTCACTAGCGGTCCTCAAACCCAGCCTGCAGGCAGGAGTTTTGCACCCAGAGATTCAGCCCAAATCAAGGCCTGGCTCTGCTGCCTGAATTCACTGATACCGGGGGAAGATGCCGTGCTGTCAGCTGAAGGATTTTTGTCTCCTGAAGGATTCCCACTGGGCTTTAAGGTCCAAATTCCACGGTCGCTTCCCCTGTGGCTGCAAGTGCAGCCCCCTTGCAGGAGGTGTAGACCGATGGTCAGGCAGCCGGCAGCAGTGTTACGTGGTTCTGCTTTGGAGACTTAAGTTTCTTGGAAACCTTTTGGAAAATCGATGTAGCTGAGGAGCAATCAGAACCACCTACCAGCTAGGATGAGACTCTCTGAGCTGCTCTTCTTGAAGCCTCTGTCCTTGGCTGCCATCAAGTATTAGTTCAGATAGGTGCTAGGGCTCGTGTCTAGGCTGCCTCCTTACAAAAGATGGCCTTGAAGGTCTGATGGCATTTTCCATCTGCAACTATCATGATCCGAAACAAAAGCTGTCTCAGACAATTTTTGCCTGACAGCATCATGGTTCCTGTTCATAGCTGCATCCCACTCAGGCACCAGCCTCTCTCAGTGGCTGCTTCCACCCCTGAGGGTTTATTTACAGAAATGACAAGGCACCGGCTTTTGAAGGAGGTCCATGCTGTGAGAAAGGCTCTGAGAAAGGAGGTGTTGGGTTTCAGGACTGCTCTTTACTCTTCTCTTTTAATTGCTGTCTCTTTCCATAAAATGTTGCAGTTAATAGTTATGGTGATTGGTGTAGCCAATTTGAAAAATAATTACTGCCTGCTTCAAGATTATCTTTCCTCCTAATTAAAATCCCGGACCTCACATATTAAAGGTGCGCTGTTGACACAGCATCCCATGTGCACCCAAACAACCTCATTTGGATTTGCAGAATTAATTAGGTTTTATTTCCATCCCCAGCTGTTCTCTCCTGCACCAGGAATGTGGCCGCTGTCTCAGTTGGCTAGTGGTGGGAGAGATAAGAGGGAGATCTTCCTGCATAGCTCCCACACTCCTATCACAAGCCAGTCATTGACAAGCATTCCCCAGACCTCATCGGAGGTTTTCCCACCTTCACTGTCCAGGAAACAAATTGCAAGTGCTGTGGCATGGCCTATGTTATGGTTCGGGCATTATATATTATGTATGTGATCCGTGTGGGTGGACTGGGACAGCCTGGAGTCCACCACCCCCTCCCAAAGTTGCAGCCAGCAGCGAGAATTATGATGCTGTAGGAACGAGGTTTGTCATCCTTCTCATTTTCGCGATGCCGTGCCTGCAATAGAGGGAAATAACAAATAAAAGAACCAAGTTTTTCATTTTTTATTATAAGAAACTGAATTGTCATTTTTCCCTACCCCAATATCATTGAGTGAGCTGTGTGTGCGGAGGTGGATACGCGGATACGCTGGGTTGGTTTGGGGCTGCTTTTGGGTGCCGGTTGTGCGCACTTGTTGGCCTTGGTAAGGGTGTTTGTGCGTGCTGGGGTGCAGAGGACGGCGTTGCTTCTGTAGGGCGCTTCTGTGTTTGACCCAGGTCATTTTTGTCACCATTAATACACTTGAAACATTGGTGGTTACATGAATGTCCTGTACCCATGGGCAAGGGTCACTTCGTCATGCTGTCAAGGTCATTGTATGTTCACAGAGTTTTTACAGCCTCTCAACAAAACCCCAAAGTTAATATTTTGGGCAGGCGTAAGGTCACTGGTACCTTTCTGTGCTCCAGCTGGTAAATTGATAAAAAGAGAGTGTTAAGGCTAAAGCAGCTGCAGGACAGACCCAGACAGTTGTCTTCCCCCAAAGCCAGCTGGTTAAATGTGCCTTGACAGTTCTTCCCAGGTAGTTTCCCTGATGCACGAGGATACCCCTAATTCACGGTGTTAAGTGGTTGCGATAATCTCCCGTTTCTCTCCGCACGCCAGGGTTCTAATGTGCTTGCCTGTAAACTCATCAAGGAGGCTGTTTTATGGCTACCTGTGGGAGAAGATTGCCTTGGCACCGCAGCAAGCTTTGCTGTGTCCCCATAGCACAACCCATATGGCCCAGCAAGCCCAGAAAATGCCGATGCTGTGCCTCTGAGATAGTGGTTCTCACCAGTTTTCCCCCAGTTTCTTGCTCATTTTTTTGTGCTGGATGCCGAGGAGGTGAGTCAGGCAAGGAGGACCTCCCCAAAACATCATACTTGTCTTTGGCTAAAGCTGCAGGTGCTTGGACACCCCTGGGGTGTGGGACCCCAGTGAACCCCACCGTGCCTTTCCTGCACACACCGAGGTGGTCACTCTGCTTCCAGAATTTGATTCACCAGAGAAGTCAATTTTTCTCTTATCTGGCTGCGAACAAGCAAGTACGTTTTGTGCCTTGGCTGCTAAATTTTAATGGCTTTCGTGAAAAGCTAATTTGCAGGATTAAGGCTCAGCTCTCCCAAGGGTTCCCGCTGTCTGAGTACCAGCCCCTCAGGAGCCTGATGGAAAGTGCATATGAGGAGCAAGACACTTCCCATGGCTCCACGTGCAGCAGCGGGACCCAGCTCGGGGTCCCAAACCTCTGGGTGAGAGCACAGAAATGCCACGGGCTTTGCTCCGCTTCCTCGTGCTTTTTATCCAAAGCATTGCCGGTCACTCACCTGAAATCAGGCCCTTTGAAATATCGATTAAAACTAATCTGAGGTCTCGAACGGGCTGCAGCATGGTGGGATGCACTGCCTGCACCATCCCTGCCTTCTGTGGGGCAGCACCGGCATCAAACATGCTGGGGGAGCAGGGAGGGCACCCAGGGGGGACATCTTCTACCTTCCCCAGACCTTTTTCTTTCTGATTTTATTCCTCTGACAGAGTCTTTCTGCTGAGCAAACCAGATAAATTGCCTGTGCAATAAATACTGGAAACATCTTCCTACAGGATGTTGATGCTGCAATAACTTTTATCGGCAGCCCAAAATACAACTGCTGATACCGTTTCTGCTCGTGCATCACTACGGGGTGCCTCCTTCCCCTGTTCTTTTTGTCATCCCTCATAAAAACTAACGCGCTTCTCAGCAGCGAGCGCTGCTGACCTCCGTATCGCATATTATATATTGCAAGATGCCCCATTATGTATCTCATGGGCTGATGTTGCAGAGCATGGTGATGTATTTTGGTCCAGGATCACAGCAGCAATTGCTGGGTGTAACGGGAACACAGCAGTGTGTTTTAGCTCTTTCAGCCTGGTGACCCTTTATTCCAAGGCAAACATTTTTGCAGCCCTGTTGTGTTTACTGTCAGGGTAAAAATCTTCATTCATCAATGAAAATCATCAGCGTGTGTGTGTGTGTGAGAGTGCGTCTGCTTCGAGGGGTTGCTGGAGTCTACTTGACATGTGGATGGTTTGGTCTGTGGTATCGATCTCCTAGGTTGATTGGAAGATAATTGTAGACTGAAGTACTGAAGGCCACCATTGCAAGCAATTTGTTTTTCATAAAGGATTGCCGAGGCATGAGATGCTTCAATGCCATAGCAACAAGTGTGATGTAACCGCCAGACAGAGAGCAGGAGGATGCTTATCCATGAAGCAGTCCCTAGAGAGGCTTTTTCTTGGCATGGAGAACTCTTCTGCTAGTCAGAAACCTCTCACTTCGAATCACCGATATATCTCAGTCGGAGGCTGGGGAGAGAAAACGTGCAAGACACAAGCTTCCTGGGGAGGGGGAATAACACGCTTGCCTCTGCTCTCCCTTTGCAGGTACTGGCTAACGAACAAGGTGCACATCAAGCGACCCACCACCGGCCTCCTCATGTACACCTTAGCCACTCGATTCTGCAACCAGATCTATCTCTACGGCTTCTGGCCCTTTCCCCTGGACCAGAACCAGAACCCGGTCAAGTACCACTACTACGACAGCCTGAAGTATGGCTACACCTCGCAGGCCAGCCCGCACACCATGCCCTTGGAGTTCAGAGCCTTAAAGACGCTGCACCAGCAGGGAGCCTTGAAGCTGACTGTGGGGGAGTGCGATGGGGCCACGTAGGGTGGTCCCCGGCCGCGTTCCTGCACAGCCATGGGAGGAAGGGGAGGGGGCGGAAAGGACGAGTGGTGCCTGGTGGGGTTGGTTGTCTTTGTTAATGCGCAGAACAGCGACACAAATATATATACGTGGTACCTATATATATTGACCTGAGTATTATAACTGTTTGGTGTTCACCAAGGAAAAGGGGCAGGAGAGATGCAGGAGCATCTGGCAAGACTGGCCTGGGCAAGACCCCTTGCCGTGGGCTCGGAAGGGCGTTCGACCTATGTCCAAAAGGTGTGAAGATGGCCTTGGTTTTTGAGGGTATGTTAGGTGATGGGTAAACGTTAAGCCGTTTGTCGTGACTGGTCCGAGGTTGGTAGTTAGTTTGTTTGGCCAAGGACGCCGGCGCTCTGCAGCGAGGCACGTTCTTGGCCCCGTGCTCGTGGCGGGGAGGGGGGGG
>NW_009259044.1:3889589-3901582 GCF_000687185.1 Egretta garzetta | reverse complement strand
GGGAAGGGGGGAGGGGGGGGGGGGGGCAGGGAAGGTTTGTTGGCGGCTCTCACAGCCGAGGGACTGCCCGCGGCACCCAGCAGGACCCATCTCCTGCCCAGCAGGGACCGGTGCCCAGCAGAGTCACGCACAGATCCATCCGAAACACGGACCACCGGGCTGAGCGCAGCCTTCGGCGAGGCAAGGGCGAAGCCTCCTGGGCTGCAGCTTGACCTCCAGGAGGTGGTGGGGAGCTGTGCTAAGCTGATCCCGGTGACATTTGCTCGGAGGGGAGATGTGAGGGCCTCCAGAGAACAGGCACGTCGGCGCTGAGCCGGGCGGACAGTGAGGAGATGCTGAGCGTGTATTTTCTCTTCCTTTCCGAAGGAGCAATTTAGAAAGGAGCAAAGATGCTGCAACGTGGCAGGAAGGCTTGCTGCCGCAAACCGGCACCATTAGTATTAAGTGTCTCACTGTGCCACAGTCGAAGACGCTCAACATCTGTTAGGGCTCACGAAGACCATAAGTACATCTAGCTCTTAATTCCCAAATGGTACCTGCTAAGCAGCCTGCCCTCTCTCCCCCTCCAAAAATAACTGCTGAAATATTGGTGATAGGCCTGAGAACCAGCCAAGCAGAAAGACCGCAGGACTTCAAGGGACTTTGTCAAGTCTAAATAATTTATTTTCACTTTCTCCACAAAGAACCAGCATACAGTGCTGTATTCCTGAAGTCCTGCTCTCTCTTTTAAGCTCCTATTAGCTCTTACGCTGAACAGTTACATAGGATGTCAGATGGATCTTGATGGGATGCTCACCTAATGATGAACATCAAAGAAATGATCTTTGCCTGGTTTTTGTTTTGGCTTTTTCTTAGAGAGAATCCAAAATGTAAAAAAATATTTTATAATCAAATTTGCTTTTCTCCTAAATTTGGGGGGTTTTCAGGGAAGCAGCTAGATTGGTCTGATTAGCCTGTTTAATTTTCCGCTTCTGTAGCCTACTTTATTTGTCTCCTAATTAGCGCTCGGTGCCAAAATGCGGGTGAGTCTGGGGTTCAGTGGGTGCAGCTTGGGTTTAATTTGTGGGAGAGCAAGGAAGACTGCACAGCCAAGCCTCGGACGCGCGCCGCAATGCTTCGCTGGCTGGCTTTCGACACTTTTGTGCCTCCTCCTACGGCTGTGGTTTTTTAAGTTAGAAAGTGTACAGTTTGGGGCTGAAATCCTTGACATCATCTCTTTAAAAACTGAGTGCTTCGAGTGGTTAAAGGAAAAAACTCGCTTTCATGTTTTGGGACATAGAAGCTACTGTACCCGTAGGAGCCGCCAGCCTGCTAATTAGTGTCAGATGAAGATGCCTAAGATTAAGGTATAAGCAACATTATAGTGGATAAATGTGGGCTAATCTGCCACCGAGGGGACGTTTCCTTCCAACTCCAGGAAATTCTTTCTTTTATGTATTTTTTTAAAACCTGGCTTTTTTTTTTTCTTTTTTAATTTTTACTTGTGTTTTGTTGCACGATAAAGCTAAACCTGGCTGTGAAGCTCAGCCTAAGCTGTCGGGGTTTTCCTGAGATAGGAGGAGACAAAGAGTAAAACTGCAAGATGGAAGGAGTCTGCAATCCCAAGGAGCTTCCCACGATTCAGGAGTGGTTGTGAAAGCTGATAAGTCCCTGGTTTGTCCCCAGCGCAGAGGGGGGACAGAGTAGGGCTGAAGCCGCAGGGACTGCGAAAGCCAACTGTTGTATTGAGGGGCCTGGGCCACTGGGTACTGATTGCTGTTAGCAAACCTTCTTTTTAAATAAAAATACAAGAAATGAAATGTGCAGGGGGTTTATTTCTATTTTTTAGTGATTTTCATTGACTGCAAGGGTGAAAAGTGGGGCAAGACCATAAAATGCCATGCCAGTTAAATGGGGAGACCCTGTAACCTTCTTCACCAGTGAATGAGAGGGGAAGGCTGGGCTGATTTCCCCGTCTTGGGCAGATGCCGGTGCTCTGCCAGGGGGGCATCCAAAGCCACCAGGATGTCCTCACTGTGCCTGCAGAGACTGCTGAGCTGAATCCAACAGCAGCACAACAGGGGTGTGCTGGGGGGGGGGGTTAAAAGGGGATGGGAGGAGGGATTTCTGGTGCCCTTGAAGCAGCTTCTGGGTCAAAGCACAGGTAAGTTATAGGCAAAATTATTCAGGGGATGAAATTGCTAGTGATGTTTCTATTCCCAGAATGGGTCCTGCTCACCCCAACTTTAAAAATACATCAAACCAAGAGTAAGACCCTGCAGCTATTGAAATCTATGGCTGAGCTCCCATTTCACCTCGCTGCCGTGGGGGTTGGTCCCTGCTGAGTTTATATGCACAAAAAAACCCCCCACATCTAGAAACTTGCCCTTGCTTTAGCGGGCTGTGAGTGGCTCCTCAGGTTGGAAACACGCTTTATCATCATTCTTTCCAGCAAATAGCTGGGACCTGGCTCCACCAAGCCCAGCCCCTGCAGCTCGGCAAGCCGTAAAGCCTGTGTGCTGTTGATGAGCAATGGGAACGGAGTTTGGGGTTCACCTTCTGCTCTGCACAGGGAGTGGTGATGCTGGCAGTAGGTGGATGCTATCTGGGCTATTTTGGGGCAGCCGCCAGCCACCGAGCAGCCACGGGGCTGCAGCCAGGCAGCTGCCAGATGCTATGGGGACCGGCCGGCCCCACCAGGCTGCTGCTTGATGAATTTCTTCATGCCCAATTAAGGCTCTCCTGTCGTCAAGAGTGAAAGAAAACAAAACAAAAAAAAAAAAGAGTATTGATGCTATTCAGGCAGGGATGCAGGTGCATGTGTTGCACCGTGAATGTACTTAACTGCCCTGAATCACAGCAGCAGCTCCCTTCGGGCTGCGCTCCCCTGTACCACTACTCCCTCCAGCAGCGAGGCCAGCCCAAACTGGCAATGCTGGTGGCTCTGGGATGGGGAGCTCCCTCTCATGGGTTAGGCACATTTGTGCCAAAAGGCTTTTGGATGGTAGTAAGTGACCTGAATTTGTAAAATAGAGGTAAATTTGAGTCTCCACCCAGCTAAGCCCACAGTCTGGGGCTGTTTCTCAGCGTGTCTTTTGGGGGCAATGGTTTAACGGGTGCTTCTGGCTAAACCCAGCATCCTTTTCCTCGCCTTGTGCCTCCGGTGTGTTCTACCCCTTACAACAGCTTGGGGATAAGGGTCTGGTCTTGCCCACTCAGCCGAGCCACGGCCAGGAGCACAGCTGCCTGCACTGCTTTGCTTTTTAATCATGGTTTGCCTGGTTGCATCCCAGCCTTCAGATCTGCCACATGCTTCTTTGTGTCTCTGGGCTACCGGCCAGCCCAGCCATGGAAGCTCGCCGCACCCTCCGACGCTGCCCAGCATCGTGGCAAGCACGCCCTCGCTCCTGTTTTCCTCTCCCCTCGATTACTCCAGCGATTTTGGTCCCCGGTGAACAAAGCTGGAGGAGCCAAGCTGTCATAACAGACCTGGCCAGGCCGAACAAGGAGCCTTCAGATGAGAAGTTTAATTCGGCTCTCGCCACGCTCGTTGCTCTGTGCATGCGCTGCAGAGCCGGGCAGAGGAGGAATGCACTAGCACAGCACTTCCCTTCTTCCTACACAAGTATATATATGTAGCAGTTGCTGTCCTGGGGGAGATTTTGCCCGTATCTTGCACTGGCACAGTTTGGCTTCTTGGGCCAAGCTGCAGAGACCGCGGGCTCCGTGCTGCCAAGCTCTTCTCTACTTAATGCCCACGCTGCCTTATTTAAAGCTGACTTGGGTGAGTTGCAGCGGCTCCTCTGAACTGCAGGGCAGGACCCCGGCTGCCTCCTGCACTCCCCTCGCCCCGGTAGGGCTGGCAGAGGAACCCCATCCCTCCCCAGCCGCTGAACAAGAGGGGCCGAGGAGGGACGACCACCTTCCTCTGAGCGCTTCATGAGCCGGGTCTGAGGGCAGGGTCAATAACTAATCCTCTGCTTCCATCACAGCCCAGATAATTCGTGAACAAATAGTCCTTGCGAATCAAATTGCAATTTTTTTTTTAAATCTTTCAAGCTGCCTGAGGGGTTTTTTTTACTGCTAAGAACCAACTGGTGGTCACCTCTGTGCCTGGGAAGATCATGGAACAGATCCTCCTAGAAGCTATGCTAAAGCACATGGAGGCCAGGGAGATAATTCGAGATAGCCAGCATGGCTTCACCAAGGGCAAGTCCTGCCTGACAAACCTGGTGACTTTCTATGATGGAGTGACAGCATCAGTGGACAAGGGACAACCAACAGACGTCATCTATCTGGACTTCTGCAAGGCCTTTGACACGGTCCCCCACAACATCCTTCTCTCTAAATTGGAAAGCTATGGATTTGATGGGTGGACTGTTCGGTGGATAAGGAACTGGCTGGATGGTCGTGTCCAGAGGGTAGTGGTCAACGGCACAATGTCCGGATGGAGACCGGTGACAAGTGGTGTCCCTCAGGGGTCCGTACTAGGACCGGTGCTGTTCAACATCTTCATCAATGACTTGGACAGTGAGATAGAGTGCACCCTCAGCAAGTTTGCAGATGACACCAAGCTGAGTGGTGCGGTTGACACACCAGAAGGCCGGGATGTCATCCAGAGGGACCTGGACAGGCTGGAGAGGTGGGCCTGTGTGAACCTCATGAGGTTCAACAAGGCCAAGTGCAAGGTCCTGCACCTGGGATGGGGTAACCCCCAGTATCAATACAGCCTGGGGGGAGAAAGGATTGAGAGCAGCCCTGCCGAGAGGGACTTGGGGGTGCTGGTGGATAAAAAGCTGGACATGAGCCGGCAATGTGCCCTGGCAGCCCAGAAGGCCAACCGTACTCTGGGCTGCATCAGGAGGAGCGTGGCCAGCAGGTCGAGGGAGGTAATTCTGCCCCTCTACTCAGCTCTGGTGAGACCTCACCTAGAGTACTGCGTCCAGCTCTGGAGCCCTCAGCACAAGAAGGACATGGAAGTGTTGGAGCGGGTCCAGAAGAGGGCTACTAAAATGATCCGAGGGCTGGAGCACCTCTCCTATGAGGACAGGCTGAGAGAGTTGGGCTTGTTCAGTCTAGAGAAAAGAAGGCTGCGGGGAGACCTGATTGCGGCCTTTCAGTACCTAAAGGGGGCCTATAGGAAAGAGGGGGAAAACCTTTTTAGTAGGGCCAGCTGCGTTAGGACAAGGGGTAATGGTTTTAAACTAAATCGGGGTAGGTTTAGGCTAGATATAAGGAAAAAATTCTTTACAATGAGGGTGGTAAACCACTGGAACAGGTTGCCCAGAGAGGTAGTGGAGGCCCCATCCCTGGAAACATTCAAGGCCAGGTTGGATGGGGCTCTGAGCAACCTGATCTAGTTGGCGGTGTCCCTGCTGACTGCAGGGGGGTTGGACTCGATGACCTCTAGTGGTCCCCGACTTGCGTGAGAATAAACCCCAAGTAACAGCATGGATGGAAATACCCATCCCCCCCCCCCCCCCCCTTGATTAGCATAGGAATCCCCAGCACCCAGCCAGCACAAGCTATCTCCAACAAAAAAGGCACAGGGCAGGAGGAGGGCATTCACCCCGGCCCTGCATACCCCAGGGACGGCCAGGGAGATGCCATCCTAGAGGAGTTACCAACCTCCTTCATGGTTGTACGGTGCAGGCGCTGAATTTACTGCGCACGTGCTCAAAACAGGGCTGAGCTGTAGTTGTTGCATTGTATCGATGGAAAACCACAGAGTTTGAGGAAGGATTAGGCACCAGGGCAAACACTGTCCCTCAACACCGAAAAGCAGCTGGGGGTGTTGTCCCCCTGCAAAGTGCCTGGCCAGAACGAACCCACTGGCGCTGCCGGAGAAGTGCAGCCAGTGATAAAAGTTAAGTCCCTCTATGCTGAGATGGTAGCAGGCCATCTGATACTAATCCTGTGCCTCCAGCAAACAAAACCCCCGAGGCGTTGTGAAATATCCACAGCTATTTGCTGGTTTGGTTGCCTGGAGAAAATTCCTCTGGCGAGGGCCGATGAAGCACTCCATGTTCTTGCATGACCCAGGCAGCAAAGGTTAAAGCACATTATAGGAATGTAATGGGTTTTTTAACTAGCGCTCTGGAAAGCCTGAGCTGCCACTTTCTAGAAAATGTTGCAATTTAGGCTTCAGCGGAACCACAGAGCAAGGAAAATATTATGCTTGGACCATCAGTCTTGCAGTGTCTTGCTGCACAGGTTCCAGATGAACTTGCTTAACTCGGCTTGTGTCTGAAAATGACTTTGGATTTGGGATTGCTAGAGAAGAAGAGAAGAGGCATGCTCTGTTCCTGGACTGCGTATTAGTGTTCCATATGGGTGCAGAGCCAAAGCATATGGACCTCCATCTGTTAGGCAGGCCTGGCCTGGCCCCACGGATGGTTTATAATGCGCGTAGATTCATCCAGATTTGGGATTCCTCCAAAGCAAGAGGCGAGCCAATGACTCAAATATTGTGTAAAGCCATTGAAACTAATGGCACTAAACAACAGTCATTTGTCTCCTGTTTGATTTTACTTGCTGTAAAATAATGAATTAGTTACGGGGGTGGGTGAATGTTGTGTTATGGATGGAAGCTTTGAAGGAAACATGGTTAAAAGAAAACAAAACAAAAATCATCCTAGTCATTCTGTATCAGCTTACTGCAATGTATTATTTCCCAGAAAGTAAGCTGTGTCCTTCAACTTCAATAACACGGCATTTATGCTCCATCTGTGATCAGATTTAAAGAGGTTTGCAAGCATAATTCACAAAACCTTCAATGACAAATTCAAGGAAGCTGGAGAAAGGACTCTTGAAGTTCTTCCATAACTGAGATAACTCTAGGAAAAATAAACTTTGCTCCTACAATGTCTATATTAACCACAAACCCTGGACTTGGATGTTTGTGTTTTGTTGTTTTTTTTTTTCTTTTAAACAAATGATGAGCCCCCAAAGGCTCCAGGTCTTAGCATGCAATGATGTTCCTTGCATTGAGAAGGCAGCATCTGGTGGGACACATCCTGATCTTGCTGGAGTCAAGACGCAACTTCCACCAAGCCCAGCGGCACCACAGTTTCATCCACCGCTTCAGGTCACATCTCTGTTTTGAAGGATGGACCTCAGCAGCTCAATTTCAGGCGCCATGCTAGAAAAATTTCTGCTGAATTTTTCCGCAGAATTGTGTGGGCCACATGATTAAAGCTGTGGGATGACCGCCAAGGAGATGGGCTGGTGTGTCAGCCCCTGGGAGAGTTCATAGCAGAAAGAAATCTCTCTCCACTAAAAGAATTAATTACAAAGCTCTGTGGTTTGGGGAAATTACTGTGGCCTGATTTCCTTCAGCGCTTTTATTCCTGGCTGGAGACCAGGGGAGTTGTTGAGGTTGCTGACTTAAGACACCGTAACAAATGCCTAGAAATGACTGGGCAGGCGTTATGATTTGTGACCTGTGTGTCTCACCTGCCTCGAGTATGGGCTTCACGGCATCTTTTCTCAGAATTTTATGGAAGGGGCTGATTTACAAACGCGCCAGCCTGCTCCCAGGCTTTCCAGGAGAGACCAGGAGGGCACAAATTTCTTGGCTGAAAAGTATCTGAGAAGCCATGCAGCTCTGAACATCCTGTGGTCTATTTTTGGAAGAAGTCATTTTGGTAATTGCATGTGTTAAATGAAAAGCAATTAGGGCTGGAGAGAAGGTGCTACATGTGTGTTGGAATAGGAGCCAGCTCCCAGCCAAAGGATCTGTTAAAAATGTGGAGCCCTGAGTTTGCTGCAGGGCAAAGGGGGCAGAGAGGATTTTGGGGGGGGGGGGGGTTTTTTATGAGTATTTAATGTAAAACAGGGTATGGAAACACTTGCATCTGTGATGTGTCTTTTATGGTCTTCCCAAGGTTTTAATTAAAAACGCCATAAAAGCCCGACTATAGGAAACCAGGTTGTTTTAAAAATCATCTGCTGTAAGTTGTTTGGGGCGGGGGGGGGAGGAAGAAAATCAAAGAACAATTGTTTGTATAAAAGCATTCAGGACACTGAGTTCACGTGGAAAAACAAACCCTTTGGGAAAGGTTTTCCTATCGGGAAGCACGTGCTGCACAAGACAATAAAGTGCAGGGGGGGCTTCTGTGCCGCCCCGGGGATCTGCCAAGTGGCTGCTTCCCCATCGGATGCGCTGGCCACCAGAAACGTGGCCCACGCCAGAGGACGGGGAGCGGGACCGTGCGCCAGGAGATGGGCTGGGGGGGATGTGGGCATTGGGGCTGGGATGATCTCTGGATGGCTCAGAGGGGTTTCAGCTGTAATTTCCGAGGCGATCCAGCGCGATGCATTCTGTGCTTGGTGACAGATGCCCTGAAATCATTTTGTGCGGCACCTGTTGCCTCTGACAGAGGCCATGGGAGCGAAACGCTGGCGCATGATGGAAGGGAGTTAATAAGGCCCGGAGAGGCTGCTGCCGCACATGCAGGCATCGTCTCAGGCTGGTTTAAAGGGGTTATATGAGTTTGGGGTGGTTCGTGGCCTTGGAAGGGGTCAGGGGTTTGCTGCCTACTGCTGTGGATGCCCCGTTTATCTGGAGACAAACACAGTGGGCATCCCCAAGAGCTGGACCCCTTCCTCATGCCCCTGTGTAAGCACGTTTCTCAGCGGAGAAGGGAGCCCCGGGCGCGCCCCTGGTGCCTGCCAACCACCCCAGCATCCCTGGCTCTTTCTCCATCACTCCCATGAGCTCGGTGCATTTAGATCCTAGTCTTTACTGTGTGCGTTGCTTAGCTTTTAGCAAGAAAAAGAACTGCCTATGCCCCAAAACTGTCCTTGTTGCTCTTGCAGAAGCACCCTGCATGGGTTTTCTCTCTGCCTTCCAGTGGAAGCCCACAACAGCCGTGGCTCCGAGCAGCCCCTGGGGACCAAGGTTCCCTGAGCTCGTAGCTTAAACGGAGATTAGCTTCTAAAATTTAACGAGGATCTCTGTGAAAACAGAGTCCCAAGGATAAAACAACAAACGAAAAAAAGGCAGCCCGTTGAATACCCATCCAATTAGGGCTTCCAACTGATCCTCATTAAACAGCCGCTCCTGACATTTGACAGCACATTTTAGATTAGAGCAGCGAAAAAACACCCTGAAAAGGCAGATTGACATTTTGCAGAGCTGTGTTTTCATAGTCATACTAATGGCTTTAAACCCCCAGCTTTTACCCTAACATGGAAGAAAAAAAAAAAAAAAGCCTTGGGCTTGGGAAAGGGGTAAGGAACAGCCATGCTGGCTGGCGGGGAAACTCCAGTGACACTCGCCACGGTGAAGGCAGGCAGCCCCTGGCCTTGGCTCTCCACACGTAGGGTCCTCGAAAGGGAGCGTTTAATAAGATACAGAAGCTGGATTTTTTTGGCTGTGCTGAATATGAAATCGCCATGGCAACCTTTCTTCTGAGGTGATCCGAGTCAGGTAGCAACAGCAGAGATGAGTTAAAGGTCATCCCTGCAGAGGAAGATGGGCGCTGATGAAGCACTTTAACAAGTCCCAGGGGAGGTGGCATTTAAAAGCCACCTGAAGGGCTCAGCCAGATCTGTGAAGGGAGAGAAATCCGAGCACGGCAGTCATTTGGGATGCTCCTGGCCAAGAAGCCAGCAGCATTTCGTAGCCGGTCGGCAGCGCCCAGGGGTCACACCCATCAGGGCACAAGGAGCCATGAGATGTGGGGCCAGCCCCAGGTCTCCAGGACCTGGAGAAGGGCTTGTTTAGCAGCTGGGTGGGAGCTGGGGAAAACCTTTGCAAGCAAATGCTCCTGCTCCGACGTGAAAGCAATAGCTATGTGTAAAAAATGAGACCTTGTGCTCCAGTGGGGACACACAAGGGGGGAAATAATTTTTAAAATCATCTAAGACTAATTGCAAACTGATTTTCACCAGGACTTACACTTCTAAATGCCTGAGGTTCTTGGAGAAACATCCACTCCCGCCTTGGATGAAGGGCTCGATATGATTTCTGATGATGAGCCAGTGCTCACTCCACAGATTAGGAAAACAGAGGCATGGAAGGTTTTACCGTCATCTCCATAGCTAAAGCCAGGCACTTAAAAATATAGCTTGGTGGTCAGAGAAGGTGGGTGCCCTGTGTTTCTGCAAACCATCTAGCCAAGTGCTCACTCACAGTGTTTTGGGCGTTACAGGGTCAGGGTGGCTTGGTCTAAGTGACCCACCGCAGATCCGACAGCAAGTTAGTGGCAGGGCCAGAGACAAACCCCCAGATTTCCTGGCCCCTGGACCTCTGAGCTGCTCCTTTTATGGTACCAAAATATCCTCGCCAGCTGGCAGCCACCGGACAGAGGCATGTGTCAGAGACAGCCCGGCCTCTGCCAGACCCAGGCATGTGGCGGATTTGGGGACGCTCGCCTCCATGCTGGCTGGGTCATCGCCACCCAGGGTAGGGGTGGGAAGACAGGGCAACCACCCATGAAAGGCTCCTGCCATTTCAGGATGCTTCTCTCTCCTGGGAAGGAAGTACAAGCTCTGGAGCTGGTAACTCCAGGGTTCAGTCTTCCTCCCAAGTCACATTTTTTCAGAATAACACCTGTGGGCCTATTTCTGTATGCCATCTATTTTTAATTTTGTTGTTTCTCCAGTTCTCGAGGTCTTTCCTCAAGCTTTTTCCCTGTAACCACTGAGGGCTAGAAACTCGCAGCTTTTGTTGTATTAATGAAAGCTGAGCATCTCAAATAATCTCGAGTTCAAGAGCTGTGACTTCAGAAACCCCACGTACCATAGGACCAGTGAAAAAAGTTGCGCGAGCTCACAGCGCTCCTCTTCCCCACCCCTGCAGAGCTCAGCTTTTACCCAGAGCTGCCATCGCACTCAGCCACCGCTTGCGTTCATCCCCTCTATGGCTGCAGCTCCTGGGTCAGGACCTTCACTGCTAGAAATCAGGGAGAAAAATCTCCTCGGGATAAGCTCAATGACTGGGAGAGAAACCAGAGGTTCAGGAGATCTTAAGAGCTTGGGCTCACTGCTGGGAGCAGAGACCTTGAGAGCCAGAGCCAGCATCAGCACTTTTGAGCAAGCCCCAAAGGGAAACTCCTACCACCTCCAGCCCTGCTGCCTCTAAGCCCCTTTGCTTTGCTGCACACATTGCAAAGCCTGCCCGCACACATTGCACCGGTGGATTTGTCCAACCCAATGTGTATTTACTTCCAACAGAAAGGTCTCCCTAGCCCTATTGTGGAAGGAGGAGATCAAAAAAGGGGGGGCTGAAACAAAGCCCAAAGAAAGGGCACTGGGGAGAACCACGGTCTGCAAAACACATGGAGGTTGCAACCTCCCCAGACCTCAGGACTTTGCTGATTCTTGCTGAGATTTCTGCTTCTCTAACCAAAGCCACATTCTCACTGCTGGCCCCAGACCTCCCAGCAAACCCATCTGAACACAGCATCATGCAACTGCTCTGTGCCCGTTCCTCTTGTCACAAATCTGGACAAAATAAACCATTCTGCTCCGCTCGCGAGAAGGGTCAGCCTGCACCCTCCTCAGCCATTAGGAGCTGGAGTTGCCATTCGACTTGTCATCAGAGCTGCTCTAATTTGAACTAATGACTGGGAAATTCATCGCTGATTACAGGGCGCTGCCAGGCTCCTGGCTGCCACTGTGCAACCACAACAACAACTACCCTCGCCCCCCCCCCCCCCAACCCAGGGGGATAATACTTCATAACACTGCCAAAATAGGCTTCTGCCATTTATTTTGACAACTGTAGTTTTAATTATTTATGATAAGATTTTACAACATGCTGGTAAATGGACTGCAAGGCACTTCATAAAAAAAGAATGAAGTCTTGCAGTGGGCTTGTTTCAGGGCTGTAATAAACCAGGAGGGAGGAACGGGGAGAGGCTGTACCAAAGGACCCGGACGAGCCATCTCCTACAGACTGCAAGGAAAAGCTGTTTCCTTTTGGATACCTCAATAGTTATCACAAAGCTGAGCATGTGGACAGTTCAAAACTCTGAGGCAGGACACAAATTTACTCTTTTTTAAGA
>NW_009259044.1:3858119-3889542 GCF_000687185.1 Egretta garzetta | reverse complement strand
GTGTACTCCATCCCTCTGCAGCTTCAATCCCACCCTGCCTGCCAGGCAGGAGAAGAGCATTCCCACCCTGCAGAGAGCTCCGCGTTCGCTTTCTTGGGGAACGAAGACAAAAGCCACAATTTTTACAGAAGAGAAAGCTACACAAATGCACGCACGTAGGGATTTAGAAAGACTAAAAGTTTTCAGCCTGTCCGACACTCACCGGTGTTGCTGAAATGCCCCACGGGCAGCACAGTTTGGGTATAACATGCCCTGGTGCTCCTCTGCTAGCCGCAAGACTTCACCATGGGGCCGTGGGTTCCAGGAGGCACCTCATGGGTCACATAAAAATGCCTGAAATTTGCAGGTTGGCTCATCTTGATGTGACTTGTTTTTTTCTCAGTCAACAGCATCTGTAAAAATCATGTTGTTCCCATGGAAAACTTCAAGCACACAGAACTGAGAATTTCATCAGAAGTATATTTAATGGGATTTTTTTTTCCAGGTGGTACTAGGCAGGCCTTAAAATGTGTGAACTTGAGGAGATAATTTAGTATCTCTGCTGCAGCTCTTCATTTTCTAAAGGAGGAGAGAAACAGTAGCCCACCTTGTTAAAGCTCTTGGAGATAGATTGCAGGAGAACATTAAATAAAAGCTCACCGTTACCGTTATACGAGGGAGCATTCGAGGTCTTGCCTTCTCTTGTGAGGCTGAATTTGCACCATAACTGGTGCTTGATTAATCTGTGCCCATCGCTAAGGTTGTCCCAGAGATACTGCAATCATTACTTTACTACTAGTCTGAGGGGACCCATCACTTCAGGGATGATTTTAAAGAGGAACGCGAAATGAGCTGAGACTTAACACCTGCACATCAAGAGAAGATAGATGTAAAAAATAAATCGGTATCTCAGGCAGGGGGTCAGGCTAATCACCTGCAGGTTCTGTTTGCTTGGGAGTGTTTCTAACGCGGCACCCGCACTAGATTTTGCCCATGTGAAAAATAAAAGTAAGTGAGTGCGTCTGAATCTTTGAAACAGGACTCGGGAGAGATCCCTGCTCTGGCAAGTGCCTTCTGCCACGATTTTCCATTCCTGAGATATCCCTTTGCAGGGAGGCATGGCTGAACCATACCCACGCCGAAGGAGAGCAGCTATGCTCCAGCTCCGAGCCGACCGAACTTCAATAACCTGGCTATGCCATCCTCGAACAGTGTGTGCCCATCTCTGCTGGCCTCCATCTTTTGTGGTCATTTGCAGCAGTTTAAAGTCCCACCAGGTCATTTCCATGGTCGCATTGAATTGATATAAATGACTGCAGAATGCGCGGGGCAGAGGAGACAGCCCGGCACTTGGCAGAGCATTTTGCAAAGAGGATTAGCAGCTGTGGGGGGATGATTATTATCATTAACGATGTCAGAAGGGAGGCAAGCGGAGAGTTCAGTATTTAGTATTTTGACAAAAGCCACAGGGTCCCGATTTGCAGTCAAATTCTACAAAATGTTCTGCGCTGAGGCTTAAAGAAACAAGGTAAAATGTTTATTATACTAATAATTCTTCAGTTAACATCAAGATAGGTGAGCAGGGTATCTAACACTCGATCCCCCGCTATGGCTTTGGCAATTGCAAATGTTAAAAAGAGTGATGAGACTACACAGGTTGCACAGAGGTAGCAGCATGCAGGTTGCTGGAGATTCAAAAAGGGCTGCTGATTGCTCAAGCCTGCCAAGTAACTGTTTGTGCCCTGGGTCTAGACCTCCACGCAGCCTAAAATCCAGCGTGCTCCATCTCCGACACCAAACACACCCCCGTCAGGATGCGTTTGGACCGGGCATGGCAGCTCCGGCTCTCGTGCGACGTGTGAGAGTGCTGCGCTGCCAGGCCGAGCACGCCTTTGCAGAAGACCGTGATCCTCCTCCAAGCCTCACGTTGCTTCAAAGGGTGTTTTTTCTGCAGTTCCAGCTCCTGAATCTGAGTCCAGATTTCATTTTCAAAACCCTAACTAACCTTGCAGGTGGCAGGGTGTGCAGAGAAGCGTGCGAACAGGGGTCTACTGAGACACCCAACTTAACTAGGAGACAACCCTATATACAATGCAAAAAAGTACCAATGAATAAACAAATAAGCATAATTTTTTATCTTTTCAAATACTTTCAAGCCAGTGTTTTGGCTTTTGGGTGCTTGAGAGCCTGAGGAAGGGCAGGAGCAGCAGCAGGGCAGAAGACGGGTCTGGAGGCAATAGGTGGAAGGGAAACTTAGAGCTGTGATTCAGAGAAGGGAGCAGGACTCATCATTTCATGCTCCCTGGAGAGAGATCCTGGTTCACTTTGCTCTGCTAAAAAATGGCCTGCTTGACCTGGGGCAAGCCACTTAACTTCTTCCATATCAGTGAGCCTTGATTGTTGCTGGAAGGGCGAGGTGTCCATCTCCCACCAGCACCCCAGGCATCCTTGATTCCTTACACAGCAGCCACTCCAGGGTGCTCACAGCCCTTTCAGTACAAGCACAATATTGGCTCACAAACTGCATTCCCAAGCCAGCTGAGGGCATCTCAGTTTCCCTAAAACAGGCCATCTCACCCCTCTATTCTGGACCTTTGAGGCTGGTCTCCCCCATCTGAGGGACAGCAGCAGGACAGTCGCAGGGCTTGGCGACTGTCACTTTGCAATTTCAAACCAGGGAAATGTGGGTCCCTGATCTTCGGCGTGAGCTATATTCACAGCTCCAAAAGGGCCCCTTTTGCCAGTGTTGGTGTTTTCTAGCTTCATATTGAATCTGGAATACACACATGAATGCCTTGGTTTGCCTGGGTGTCCAAGGAGGGACGTTACTACCGCGGGCAAGCAGATGCCCTGCACAAGCCAACAGCGAACTCCAGGCTCGGTGTGAAGGCACCTACTGACACAGGGCTGTATTTTTGCCTTTACAGGAGAAGGATGGATAACAAAAGGAATTTTATCATTCCTATTGTCTTTCTAATATGTCGAATGGGGCTGGCAGGAGCAAGCAAGGGCGCACCCACCGCCTGGCAGCCCTCAGCTGCCGTCAGCGGCACTCCTGCCCTTGGCTTCACTGGAGGAGGGCTTTTCACTCCACGTTTCTTCTTCCTTTACATGGGGGAGGAAGAAAAAAAACCTGGCAGGTGCTTTTTGTGAATAAGAGAATTCTTCATGTGCTTCATCCATCTTTTATGGAAGTGCCAATTTCACTGATCCTTTCAGACCTTGTCTTCATTGCATCCATCATGCCACCTCAACACCTAGAATATATTTAGTCTTGAGAAAATATGAGTAATACCGACTGGCTTTTGTGCACAGGGAAAAAGGAAAAGCCCTCCCATGCCTGCTACATTCTCCACGTTTGAGAGGACATTTAAAATGGTACTTGATTATTATTAGTAACTCCTTCCACAAGCTAAACATGAAAGAAAAGACAAAATGATCTGAAGGAAGAGGCATGGGGTGAGAAAAGGGGGAAAAGGGGAAAAGGAGCCTCCTTGTACACTCTGGGGACAAGGCATGGGAAAAACCATCATTTATGGTGCCCCCCACATGCCTGAGGAAGGCCTGTAATAGGTAATGGCAGCCACCCAGGTCACCTAGCTGTGCTGGGTGGCCTTTGAGTGATATAGTAACATCCAAAAGGACAACGATGTCTACCAAGGGCATGTCTCCAAACCCAGGATAGCCTGGCATCAGGGACACAGTGTGGCTTGAAGAGCTCGGGGAACACAAATAGCCCAAACTCTCTCAAGAATCAGGTGCATCGGACAAATCGCCATCGATGCTCCTCTTTTCTTCCCATCAACAGCTTTCTGAGGCTGCCCTGAGCACGCTGTATTTGTCACCAATTTCATCTTGTTATCGGCTGATGGGAAACAGGTCAGGCACCTCGATTTGATTTAGGACCAGCACACTTGGTGCAGCACTGATGCCAGCACCGAGGGTCCAGCTCCGGCCAGCACAGCTTCCCAGAGCCTTCCTGGGAACTACACACCACTTCTGCCCTTCCCCAGCTCTTTCATCATGTCGTGTTTACGTTTGGGTCCCATATATCATGTATGAATGTAGGTCATTGCAAAGACCATGTCTCCGCAAACCGTGAAATCTCAGCTTAGCCTCTTGTCTTATGCGCAAGAGGATTTTCTCACCTCCTATCGCTCCAGGCTGCTGCTGCATTGAGTTCTTCCTTCTCGGTGAGCCTGTGCTCCCCAGCAAGTGCCAGGAAAACTCATCGCAGCGGTGATGGTAAATACCCTCTGACAATGTGAACATTGCAGGCTGCAGATCTCCGCGGGAAGAAAAGGAGGCTGAGTTATGACAAACTCCATCACCTGACATGAATATCTTTCATGCAACCGCCTATCCACCATCCCCAATGCCATTAAAACCTCCCCTTAGCGTGTCTCCTTTCTGTGCACTGGAGTGAAAAGAAAATCAATCTGTCTTGCATACATGCGACATCGATATTCTTGCAAGCAGTGGGATTGCTCCACATTCATGTTGGTGGCAGCAGGGAGCAGGATCCGTCCTTCTGGCTCTTTATTGCTGGGGAGGCAAAGTCAAAAAAGCAAAACAACGCATCCATGTACTGAGAACGAAATCGGGGCTTGCTGGCTGGGAACGGGCAGCACACGAAATCCACCTCTACCCTTGTCTCTCAGCACCGAGGACTGGCTGTATTTTTGGCAGGAACCCTTCCTCCTTCTATCACTCGTGGCCAGCACGCGCTTCACCGAAGCCTAATGCAGGCTGAATGACACCAAGCTGTGAAACCCCCTGGGCGCTCAGGGGTGCCACACCGCATTTCCAAACACCCCACTGATGAGAGCCAGCCAGCAGAATGTGATGAAGAGAGAGATGGAGCCATCGAGTGGGATGATTTAATGTATTGGCCATGTTAAAGGTGTAGGGGCAGGGTCTCACCTGACCCCCCCCAACGGCCAAGGCAGCAGGAACAGATTTTTCCTCAGCTCTTCAAGCCGTGCTGTGTCCCCTGCACCTTCCTACCTCCATCCCAACAAGGCTTCTGAGCCAACAGGACACGTTTTGCTCTGCACTAAAGGTAGCTCCTGACAAGGGCGCTTGGTCTCTGACCTCACAGCTCATGTGGTTTTGGAAGGGTCAGAGATGTGGGGTGCAACAGCTCAGCACTGCAGTACCAGGACCCCTGACTAACAGCCCACCTGCTAAAAATCTGTTATTTGTATTCTGCATGCAGCTTTCCTCTGTTTGCACACATTTGTATTAGGCCTTAATAGGCTTCACTGAAGTATTTTCAGGTTCAGCAGAAAAACAAAATGCCAAAGGAAGCCTAAAATTCTGGATTCCTAATGTCCTTCCTCAGATGTCAGCTTTTTAGACAGCACATCAAAAAAGGAACATAATGAAGCTGCTATTATTACTAATGCCTTCCACTTTATTTGAGTTGCAGGGAACAATTAAATGGCATAAAAGACGTGCTGCCACACTTGGGTACGCTGCCAACCCGTGGCTCGATTCACCTTCTCTCCTCCACTTCTGTTCTTCCCCACCTGCTCCCCGTCAGAAGGCAAGGCACAGCCGGTTTGCTCCGCTTGCTCTGAAATTCAAATCAAAGAAAACTCCAAACGCTCCGAGTTCCTTTCAGAAAAATAAAATAAAACGAGTGCAGAAAGCATCACCTTCCAGAGGCTTTTGCCCCCTAACAGCGGCAGCCCCTTGATGCCTCCGGTGCAGGGCAAGTTGCACAGCAGCTCTCCGTGACGGGAGGAGACCCACCTTGCACCCGGCTGCCTGTTCTGCTGCTGAAGAGCCTGGCAGGTCTCCTCAGTTCTCTGTCCAAGCTTTTATGAGCCAGACTCATTAATCACCTCTCCCTTACCAAGAGAGACCTCGCTACATGCTCCCTGCTTGCCAGCTCTGGATCGAAAAGAGATGGATGTGGTTCCCAGGCTTTTGACCTGAGGTTTCTTAGAGCTTTAGGTTTTGCAGCCCTCTGTGCAGGATGGTTATGTCCTGTCCGACCTGTGAAGCCCTGGATGGAGCTCTGTGAGGCCTTTCCCATGGCTCTGGCTGCACGGGTTGGCAGGAGCTGCAAGCTCAGCCTTGCAGAACAGCAGCCAGCCACACAGCGGGTAGCGATGCCAAGCCCGGCCGTACAGGCTGAATAACGCTGCCCTGGCACGGGGGTAGCGAGTGTCGTTCATTTATGGCTGGAAGCAGCCAGGAGAAAGCATCTTCTAGGGCGAGGAAACGTATGCAACACCTCTGGGCTTCCAAAACCAGCATGTGCCACCAGTGCCCCAGGGTAAGCACGGCCATGGTGCAAGCATCGGGATAGCCTCAGCATCCTTACACTTTAAAGGGCTGTGACTTAAGGAATCCACATAGCTCAGGAAACTTCAGCCCACAGCTGTATCTTTACACAAACTGCCAACCCTGGTTTGGACCTGTAGCCTTGTGTCTTCTTCACTGAGCTTCCTCCTACACCTGGGTCTGCTGGATGGGGATTGGGGTGGGAGGAGTTTCTTTAGCAAGGAAGGCACCTGGCAGGCATTAGGTCTCTTGATGGGATGCTGGCCGAGACCAGAAGATTATAAAGGGCACAAGTGGAGTAATCACTGCAAGTGGTGCAAGGAGAATGTTTCCTTAGGAAAGAGCTTGGAGGCACCAGAGGAGCTCAGCACTCTCAACAAGGATGGATCTCTGGGAGCTTCCTATAGGCGGGTAAGGCAGAAAAAGGAGCTCAGAAGCATTTTTTTCTATGTATCTAGAAGGTGTTTTGTTTTTATCTTTAGTTGAAGCAATGATGGTATCAGAAAGCATATGTGAACATGCGCTGCTTTGATGCTGGCACCTATCTCTGAGCAGTTTGGGAAAACTCTGGGATGGAGGGGGGATGTCTGAAAGATTGAGTCTTGATACTGGCAATGGATGTGTGCTCCGTGACTTCCAGTGTTAGCAGGGTGGGATGTGGGGAGGTGATGGGACACTTGTATCTGGTCTTCAGGCTAGAATCCACCAGGGAGGGCAGCAGCACTCTCTTCAAAACTCCTGAAGCTTAAAATAGCTGGAGGTGAAGTGGCCGAGTGCAGCAATGGCAACTTGGACCGGTGCTCCTAGGTGGCTGCAGGACTGCACTGTGTTCTGGTGGGTCTATAGCAAGCAGAGCAGGGAATTGATACATCTTGAGTGCTGTGTTCTGTATTTGATATCTAATCTGGGGGGTTTTGAGCCACCTTGCACGTGTGTATTCCTTCTCGCAAAAGCCTCTTGCCTGTTTGCGTTTGCGCTAATGAGATATTCCCACTCATTTCTTTGTTACGCCAGCTCTAATTTCCAACTCTTTGACATGAGCAACCATTTTTCTCTGAAAGGCTGAGATCGCATGGCAGGATTATAAATTTACTCCTGAAATGCTCTATTAATAAATAATAAAGTGTTTATAAATATGCAAAATAGATTATTAGTCAATTCTACAAAATCTTGGCTACAGGAGCATAAAAGTGTGCCCTGCAGCTTGTATATCTATTATAAAAAAGAGGAAGAAACTAAAAAGAAATTCAGATTCTCTTTTTAACTTCCGAGCAGCAAATGCTGAATAATTTACTTCTGACAGTGATTATATTAAAAGCAAATCATTTGTTTCCTTGAACGGTAGCAAACAATGCGCTGCAAATATGTGATTTTAAAAATACTACATACACGCAGAGGGACAGGAGTAAGTTGTTCGTTTGAACAGCTCATTAAATAGCAGCAAAACCCTCACCCTGTCTGTAAGTATCCTGAGTGGTACTATTGTTTTATTTAAGCTCAGCAAGCTCCAGGAATGCTAATACTGCTTAAATAGACCTGACTCTTAACTACAGGAGCTTGGACTGGAACCTTGAATTAAGTCACGCTGGAGGTTGCTGGCTACCAAGCAGCATGGCCAAAGGGTGACCCGTGGCTGTGCAAGAGGAGAAGCGAGCGTGCCTGGGTGACCTGGGGCCACGCTCATTGCTGTGCACAGACCATGACCAACTCCAGGAGTTCTCGTTTACGGTGTAGTACAACCTGCACACCCCGTACCCAAGCGTGTGGTGGTTTTAGGGGCAGGGTTAGAGCCTGGAGTGTCAAATGGTTGACCTGTGCTGGGGGTTGAATATTCATCGCTGCTGTACAGGCTGGGCATGTGGATTTTATTAGCCAGTGGGTTTGTGTCGTTGAGTCAGCCTTGGCAATCAGTGGGTCCTGAGGATCTCGGGAGCGCTCTGGCCAGCGTCTGCTTTTCTAGCAAGACCCATCCTTGTTGGTAAGCTGTTGCAATGGTATTTTGTCTCGTTAGTCCAAAAGAAACAGCCTTATTTCTCCTTTGCCATAGCTTTATCCGCAAGGGCATTGCTAATGTGTAACTGCAGGTAACCCACAACAGTTGGGGATGGGAGTAAGGCGGCTGGGAAGTTGGTGGCAGAAATATCAGAGGAAGATGGGTGGCGTTCACTTCTAAGCTTTGATAGCATTGCTTCACCATCAGCAAGAGGAATTGGTCTGACCCAACAAAATTAAAAATTATCAGATCAAGGAAAGGAAACAGGAGAGATTGCCAAAATAGACTGGTTTTTCTGTTTACCTGAGAACCATCTTGATGCCCCCGGGATCTGTACCGTAGGAGTCTTAAGGAGAGGGAGCGAGCTGGGTTATTTCAGACACTGTCCAAAAGGCGCTGCTGAGAGAACTCTGCTGACAGCCAGGCAGAAATGAAGTGCAAAATGTCAAATGTTCTTGACCTGAGCTTAAACCTTTATGAATTGAGAGCAGGAGAAAAGTGTCCGTAAAGAAGAGTTTCTCTTCAGCTAAATATGTTTGTATCAGGGCAAAGGCAGTCTGGAAACTCATGGAGTGGGGGGGAAAAACAGCTGAGCAGGGAGGCAAAGGTTTTAGAAGTGATGCCTCAAGGAACTGATGATGAGTTGAAGCGTTTTATTTATTTTTGTTCAGTGGCAGCGCAGTGATTATTCTGGGCTGGCATCGGGGTTGATGGGGCCCAGCCACATCAACCCGGGCCCCCTTGTATCCCTCTCACAGACTTGTTACCTGGCACGAAATGCACATCTGAAACTCGCAGCTGAGGATTTACTTGTGAGCGGGGCCACTGAGTCTGGATGAGAAAGAGTTTGGCTTCTGTGGTCCTACAGCCCGGAGCGAGTCGCGCTCCCGCCTGTGTGTAATTGGGAGTTCTGCCACAGTTATTCCACTGACTTTTAGATTTGTTGGAGTTGTACCCGAGGATGCTGTGTGCTGCCTAATGCAGGTCAGAGAAGATGGCCAAACTGGCTCATTCGGGTTTTGGAACTGGTAAAGGTCCTGAGCAGATATCTATTGCTAGGCCAGAATAATGTGTACATTGGATTAAATTATTTAGAAAGAGCCAGAGGAGTCAGGAAGAGCATTAAGTAAATGATATGTGTTACCCTTCATATAAAAGCCTTAAAATAAATAGCCTTGGCTGAAAGGGTGTAGTAGGTCATCTAATCTTTATCCCTCCTCATCTTTCAAACCAACAGTCCCTCATCTGCATGGCACAGAGCTGAAACCCTGGCTGGGCAGTCCCAGTCCTCGCTTGGTGTGCAGATCAGCGGGTCCCCTCCATCATTGGGAGGGTCGGAGCAGGCAGTGACAGGCAACAATGTGGAGTGTATTCTCAAGCCAGGGCTGGCAGGTTTTGAAGGCTGGCATTTAAGATTGTCATTTCTTCCAAAATAGAAATTGAATGTGCTGGTTGAAACTGCGAAGCAGCTGTTCAAGCCCCTCAGGGCCTTCCTCATCTGCCTGCAGCCTAAACTGGTTCTTCCCTGGAGCTGGGGGGTGCTGGGAAGAGAGTGGACATGGTGGCTTATGAGAAGCCACCAGGAGGGGAGCAAAAAGCCTACTAACCAGCTTTATGCCTCATAAGCCATCAAGAACTGCATCTGGGTTTTTAAGACCCTTTGCTTCTTAAGCTTTAAAAGCGATGGCCATACTGCTTTCTTGAACTGAAGAGTTGTTTTTCATGAGCTACAAGTGCTGTTTTGAATTAAATTCAGCTCATTTAACATGCCATGAGCAAGTGGTCACTAGAGAAGTGAGCTAACCAGGAGCTCAGCTGGCTGAGCTCAGAGTAGATGTCTGTTAGCAACCGGAGCTAGCAGAGTTTCTGGTCTCTTAGAAATTGGTAATTGCCAGCTGATAGGAGATGAACTATCTTCAATGATGTTTTTGTGCAGCCTAGTTACAGACTACTTGGTCTTAAGCAATTAGAGCTATTCCTGTTTCATACTCTTAATAGAGCTCGTTGCCAGGCGTAATTCAAATCATATCAGCATTAAGTTAAAGTCTCTCTGATAGCACTTGCCAAACACCGCTGACAGTTTTGCAGTTATCAATATCAAGGTATCCAAAGATCACTGAGACACAAGAAAGGCCCCCCCTGCTTTCCCAGGGTTATAAAGGTATATTTGACAGCTCTGTTCAGTTAACCTCACACCTGCGCACAGACTTGCTAATAAGAGCAGCAGCTTGTACGAAGGTGGCAACAGCCATGTAGAGGGGAGAGGGAAGTCGTGTTATACTCTGGCCCATGCAGAACTCTTTGAGATATTGCAGAAGTAACCCTTTAATAGGATCCATTAAAAGAAAAAAAAAAAAAAATAGGATCCATTAAAAGAAAAAAAAAATCTGAAGACTTGTCTGAGAAAATCTGTGCTGTGCAAGCATTTAGCTGTAGCTTCAGGCTCCCCCCCCGTCAAAATTCAGAAAGGGCTAAACTGAGCCTTGGCCTTTCTGTCCAGAGCCCCATCTGCAATCATCATCATCAAGCTTTAGCTTTTCAGCTCTTACTTAGCTAATAATTTACACCACATTTTTTGTCATTTGTTCATCTTCCACTTGAGATCTCATCAGAAAGGTAAGTACACCCAGAGGTTGCAGCTGCTGCCCTTCTATTACACGGCATCTTCATGTCTGTTCTATTTAGCTGCAGCTCAGCGTTAGGTTGGGGCTAACCTTGATGGGTCTTGAACTTCCTACACAACCCAGCTTTGCTGCACAACAGCTGGCTGGTGCCTGCAGCCTGACAGCATTTTGTTAAGTATTTTGAAATAGATCAAGCTTTACTTTACTGGCAGGACATAATTTAAAAGGCATGGTCTGGACAGCAGCTGCCTCTTGTCTGCAGCACTGAATTACTGTTGGACTATTACTGAAGAGATGAAGACATTGAGGCAGGAGCAGTCACAGGGTATGTGGGAGAGGAGAGCAGCAGAGCCAATTCATGCATGGGGTACCGGCTCAGTCTGTCCTGTAGCTGCTACAGGGTCTAGGAGTGCCTGCACCTCCATGTAAAAATAGTGCAAGAGGGAAACAGTTTTCAGAGGAGTGCTGAAATGTGCACACCAAACAGGCAAGCCTCAGGTTGCCCTGTTCCTTATCTCTAGTGTGTCAGCGTCTCACCATGCCCTGAAAGCCAGGAGGCAAAATTGCTTCAGAGATGGGGAACTTGCTCGAGCATGACTGGCTGTGGTGTGGCCTGGCCACCCCAGGGAAGGGATCTGGCTTGGTTTTCTCAGCTGGGCTTGGGACAACAGGTTTGTGGGCTCCAAGGTACAGAACGTGGTTGTAGCTGAAGGTACTGGGATAGCTTCCTTATGGCGGAGTGGTTTGCCTTTTGAATCCAGGTGTAAGCCTAGCTTCTTGATGGGAACTTTGTGTGATTAAACATATTCCTCTTCCATGCTGCTAAAACCAGTTTCTCCCCTTGTCGCTCCCTGGTTCAAGACCACAGGGCAAAGAGATTTGTGCTGCAGGGACTCGCAGCCCTCTAATGAGGGATCACGCAAGGCTTCTGGATTCACCAAACTTCCACAAACAGCAGCTCCTTTCCCCTTCCCTCCCTAAAGATAACACGCAACACAAGGGGGATTTCAAGAACGTTTCATGATGGCAGTTTCTGCTGAAATATCAGAAGTCCATTCAAATGAGTCTTACCATTTTTTTTTTCTTAAAAAGAAGATTTGGTCACAATGACAAATTCTCTTAAACATTTTTAAACAAAGTTCAAGCAATTGCACAAAACAAAACGCATGGTCCTGATTGACTCCTCACACAAAAACTGCAGCAGCAGAAATGCACCTAACAGAAGAAAAAAACCTTTAATGAGAACCATAGCCTGCTACCCTGCAGAGATTATACCAGGCACAGTGAATTGGAGGGAACAGTAATGAACAAAACGTTCAAATGCATTAGTGCTTGCGTGTTCAAGCTTCATTAGTGCTTGTAGACTTCTGCAAGTCAGTTTGGGCTTAGGATAAGCATTAGGACAGCACAAGTTAAAAGTGCTAAAGAAGTGTTTGCAGTCACCCCCCACATCTCCCAGGTGAAAAAAGCAAAAAAAAAAAACAAACCCCACCTAAATACAAAGCCATCTGCGTACTTCTGACTTAATTCTGCAGGCGAGCATGGCACACCAACTTCTGGCTTTTCGAATGTAATCTCCAGTGCCAGGGCTGTGGTTGGAGTAAAGAAGCTGCAATTCTGCACAGGGCTTTTCCTCCACAGTACAGCACGCACAAACAGGAAAGCCTCCAATTCACTTGCTCTGTTTGACTCTGCTACCAGTCGGTGGATTTTGTAAGCAGCGAGCGAGCTACAGGCAGACATCTGTAACAACATTTCTCTTTTTGTTTTCTGTAACAAAAAAATATGCCTTTAAAAACGCTCTCGAACAAAGCAAGTTTGACTACGCAACACAAAATAGCAGCAGATACTAAGACACATTACAGTCACAATGAGATTAAATCTGCAGTGTAAATACACAAACATTAAAGTAAAACATTCATGTAGTGGTTAATGGCTATTTCTTCTCCAATGAGCTCCTAGAACTACCTGAACCAAACAATCCAAGTTATTAAATCTATGTTTTAAACTAATGCCTACCATTAAAAAAATATTCATATATATACTATTAGATGAGTCACGTCAAGTGCTCTTAAAATCTTAACTAAATATAGCTATAGAATATTTAACCGGACACTTTAAACCACATACAGTGACTTTTGTAGAGGTAAACATTGCCTCACATTTGCAACAGCAATTGAGTATCGAACAAAGCATTTGGATTATTTTCATGACCATGAGCAACTGGTGAGGTTGGCCTTTATTTCCACCAAGCAGCTCCTGCTTCCCTATGTTTCAGCTTATGGCACATGGTTTGGGACCTCCTCGAGGAGCCAGAGCACCCCAGCAGCAGTTGGGCACCCCCACCTTAAACACCTGGCTCTTGTCCACCACTGAGATTTGGCCACATTATGGAAACAGTGGTATCTTTTAGCCACAAGCAAGGGAAGTGGATGGCCTTTGGCAGCCTAACTCAGCAAGTGACCTGAAGTTGGTGGAAAAACTCCTGATTTCAAGAACTGATTCACCCTCGGAAAGGAGAAGTGTCCTTCATGCACCTTTTCCTCTCATCTCTCCCCTACATAACTTGGTCTCGCCTTTCTTTTGTGCACAGAGAGGGTTTCATTCCCTCTCCACCACTCTTCCAGTGTGCCTGATGCTCAGCTTAATGAGTCTGGCAGAAGAGTGGACATGAACATGTTGCTATGGTGTCTGCTCAGACAGGGCAGCTGCCTCTTTCTGCAAATGCAAACAGAAGCTTTTAACCTCTCTCTCCCCCCTCTCAGCATTGCCACTTCTCTGACTTCAAAAGGACTCGGTCTGCCTAAGAAGTTCAATTCTTGGTCTTCAAAGTACTTTAGTCCTGAAGAGACACAGTATTTCCTTCAGAATCCAGCCTAAGCCTGAGACTGGTTTCACTTAGGTGAGGAAAGAGCCCCAGATCTCATCTCAACCCACAGCATCATTCAACTTACTGTGATTCCTACCAGGCAGAACACAATGTGCTTGGTCCCATCCTCACCTCGCAGCTGACATGTTAAATATTGCTTAGTAACAGTGATACGGAATGACTCAAATTCATTCCATGAATGAAAATATCGTAGTGTTTTTATATTGCCTTGATGACTAATATTAGCACAACAGTCTGCTGTGGGATTTTTTCCATCTAGGATGAGCGAGCTGTTTGCAAAGCCTTTGCTGAGTCACAGCAAGGGAAAGCAAGCTATGCTATGGGAGCTTCTTTGATGAAAGCACAAGGCTGCTGGAAAGGAAAGAAAAAAAATTCCCCTTCACCTCCTTTTACTGACTGCAGGGCTCGAGGGAACTGCGCAGAACTGGCATAGGTCATGGTACCATGACAAAGCAGTTCAGTGTTCTCAGCAAGCCTCAAATCCCAATTGGCCTTCAAAAAAAAAAAAAAACCCAACCCAAAACTGGCAGCTTGCTGCAAGGATGGTGCTTTGCCAGATACTCCGCAGTCTCCTTGAGGGGTTGTAACTGCAGGAGGCTCGTAGAGGGTCAAGCAAAGAATGGGACAATCCTAAAACAATTGGAAAATGTGCATTGCCCAAGAAAAGCCAGCTTAAAAACCCAAAATAAAAGGTGTTAAGGGGTACAGTAATCAGAGAATAAAGATGTCAAAGAGAAGTCTGAAGTGCATCTGTGGTTAGTCTAACGGAAAACCACAAAGTAAATAAACTAAACCAGTTAGGTTTGCCCTTTCTAGCGGCCTGGAAAGCATACGTGTTTGCGGTCTCCTAAACCAAATCCATCCTGACGCAGCAATCTAATTCTCATAGTGTCATCCCACAGCTCTGACCTCTGCAGCAGGGAGCGATGGTTAAAAATATATCCTTGAGTTAAATGGGATTTGTTAAGCAGGTGGTAGGGGAAAACTTCCAGTTTGATATAGATTAAGAACACTTACATGAAGCTTCCATGAAAAATAAGAGGTGTTCTTTCTGCAATCTAATCATTCCACATGAGGACTTACTTTGCTTAGAAAAAAGGTAATATAGATGAAGTGTAGACAAGTTACAGTAAGCACAGGACAGTACAAAACACTGTTTTTACTCCCTGTGGAAGGGCAGAAAATTACAAAAATATATCATCTTTAATCCAAGATTGTTGTAGTTTAGGGCATGCCTGATTCTTCCTATTTCGCTGTGGTCTCATTTATTCAAGTTGGTCTGATCAGAGCTCCTTGGGACAACGAGAATGTCATCATGAAAGCTTAGTGCAATTGCTGTTTAAAAAAAAAAATCAGTAGCAAGTCAAGAAGATTTTCTACATGAGACAACCTCTCACCCCCTTCCCCCCCCCCCCAAAACCCAACACTAAACATACAGTGTAGCATTTCAGCATGGCTTACATTTTTACCACCCAAAGGCGTAAGTCATTTCCGTAAGGCCCAAAAAAATACACCACTTGATTATTTTTTTAAACACATGATCTGTTTAGCAATGACCAAAGTTTAACAGTGACTGAAGTATTGAATTAGGATTTTAGAAAATAAGTCCTTGGGGCAGCTTGGTTCAATCTTCCTTGTCTTCTTCCTTCTGCAAAACTTATGTAGACCATAATGAGCTGCAAGTCGTTACACAGGGCTGCATCTTGTCATGCTTTAGTGACACCGCAGCCCTCCTAAAGCAAGAGAGAGATGAGTTTGCAAAGAGGAACTCTGGTCATTCCAACACAGCAGTCTGGAAACCAGGGAACTGAATGGTGACGTTTTGGTCAGAAGATCCATAGGCTGCTGCACAAACAGCACCTCGAGGAGGTGAGGCTTGGTTTGGTTGTAACGCTGCAGAGATGAAAGCCTCCTCTTTCACAGTTAAGGCTTCAACAGGTCCCTCGACAGCAGAATGACATCTTGCAGGGCGCCAATGCCACAGAGCTGCTTTACCTGGAAAGTAGGAAGAATTAGTACAGCTGTAGATTTGCAATTAAATAGCTCACAGGCAGAGATGAGAACTCACGTGCAAAGTGGGGGGAAAAAAAAAACAAACCACAAAGCAAAAAGCCACAAAGGAAAAGGCAGCATTATTCACTGCAAATGCCATCAGTTCCCTCCAGCAGCAGATTTCTATGGTGACATTGGGCACTGATGTGATGTTAACACCACGCCAGGAGAAGCTAGACCAAGCAAAGAAAAAAGCAGCGTTACAGCAGACAAAAGCCAGGTGCTGAAAGTCCTGGGACCAGCCACTCTGCAGACCAGGGAAGGGAGCCTCCTATTTCACTGCACATGAAACAGCGCCTTGGACCTCACAGCTTTTTTCACACCAGTGCAGCCCCTTACTAACCAACACATGCGGACTATCCTTCTTGCTATGGATTCTCCTCCTGACATCCTACTGCTTTAACTGCTTCAGAGTTAAAAAAAAAAAAAAAAAAGTCTTAACAGGAACTTGTTACTCACCATGAAGGAGGTAAGAGCCCTCCCACAGGACTGCACCGCCAGCCTGTAATCGACTGAAGGAGGCAGTAGAATGTGGCGTGCTCTCTAACAACTGTTACAGCCAAGTGAGGAAAGAACCTGGCCTTCAAAAACCAAACACAAAAATGCTTTTTGACCATCTCTTTCCTCCCCTGCTGTGGACCCACGGGAAATCCTTAACGGCAGCACCAAGGCCTTGGCAATTTGTTGTATTTACAGTAAGCAGCTGACTGTGTTAGTGATTTGCACCCCCTTCAGATGAGGATAAATGACATCCCCTCCATTTATACACAACTTGTCACTGCTGCCTGCTGGAAAAAAAAAATAAATTAAGCTGCTACAAACCCCAGTGCAATTCACCTAGCATCATCCAGAATGGCCTGCAGCTTTTGCTGGCAAAAAAATCCATTAGAGCTGCTCCCTTGAGAGTCAACACCTTGCTGTAACAAGCAGACAATACCGTGCTCCGTTCAGAGCTGCACACGCAGTCAGGGTCTGGAAAGGATGTGTTCAAAGAGAAGGCACCAAGGGTGTAACTCACATATTTTACGGCGACTCCCAAAAGACTCGAGCACATCAAAGACTGAGCCCTGCAACTGTGATGAAGATGTTTCCAGTTCAACGCTATCAGCGCCTAAAAAAGGGATGAGTCCAGAATCCAGCCTTTACATATGATGCATCTTCCCTTTAAAACATCCTGCAAGCTCTCAAAAGCCCTTTAGTCCCACGGTGGTTGAATAAATGTTACTGTCCTCTTCCCTCTGCCAGCCACTACTCCTTACACAAATCTTTCTGCTTTCGAGAGCATTTTGGAAGATGCATTCCTAAAATGCTTCTGCGTTTTGCTAGTGCTGCTGCTGTTAAGAGGGAAAAATGACAATCCGTGTGGAAAACAAACTGAGGAATTTCACTTAGCCAACAGGAAGGATGGAGCCTTCAATCTGCCCCAAGAAAAACTTTCTTCCAGTACTTATTTGTACTGAGCCTGACGTCAGGGTTGGGACAATTCCAGCTCTGGCATTTAAATTCCAAGTCCTTCCCCGACTCTGGGCTCTCACATGGCATGCATGACCCCAGACTCAAAATGCTCTGCAGGGATGGTTGTGAAATTCACCCAGCTGGGCTCCACAAGCATAGCAAGAGCAGAACACACTGCCTCCAACAGCTGCAAGTCAGCAGGGAGAGGTGACACCGCTGATACCCCAGATTACTGAAGTGCTTTCAAAGCCTTTCATGTGCAAGGCGCCACAGAATTTATGCAGTACTTGTTTTCAGTTTTCTATTGAAGCTGACAAGAAATCCCCCAATGAGCTACGCTAGAGTTAATAAGCTTAATAAGCTAACAATTTTATTTACAGTTTCAGAAACTGGTTCTTTTTGCAGCTGTTTTAATCGCTTTTCTCTTATTACACAAAACAAGCGGAGCGCTCTGTGATGGGGGATGGACGCTAATACCAGTCTGTTGGGGACACTTGCCCGTAACCTACTTTACTTCGCTCCCCTCTTCTTGAGTATCACACAGTGCCAACTGCCTGATGAATCAATGGCTTAGCCCCATCAAGAAGATGATCATGAAACCTCTGCAATGTTCCCTTGCCTTCTTGAAAGAAAGTGCTCAAGTGGCAAAGAGAAGAGGGAAATCTTAAAAATCAAGATCTGTTGGTGGGATGAGAAAGAGCACACTTGGAGGATGGGATTTAGTTTTCCACTAACTTATTTTCCAAGATGCGCAGCAAGTGTAGTCCCATCATAAAACATGAAAAAATTCTGACATCTGGAAAATGATGACCAATACAGTTCATATGGCCCAAAAATCAATGGGATAGGGATACTTTTTGGCCTTCAGCAGCACAGATTGAATTGGCGATCAAGAAACAAACCACCTTTCCATGTTCAGTTTGCTTTCTTTGTGTAGCTCTATAATCATTTCAGAACAATTCCTGAACTTCTTATCCAAATGCCTCTTTCAATACCAGAGCAAATACACAGAGAAAACAATCCTCCATATTAAATAATTATTTCCATGAAGCTGTTCAAGGAGGTGTTAACGTCTAAGTGATTTGGCATCTTTGCTCTGTGACAATCTTTGATTTACACTTTCAGCCTCTTGTCACACAGAAATTGTGCTTGCAGGATTAGAGAAGCCATTGATAGAACTGCTTCCCTGCTACCGAAATGAGATCGCAAAGAGGGTATCTGAGCTGCTACACGCACGCTTCTGCATTTGTCAGAGGCAGGCAGTGGGTGGCTTTTGCATCCACAGAAAGAACTGTGTTTGGTTAAGATTTTTGAAGTGGTCTCATTAGCCTGCTTTATGGGAGGAAGGTGGTTATTTCTCATTGCACCATAGCCCAAGGAAAGTGGGGGGTGGAATCTACCAGGAGCTCAAAACCTTAAAGCCTCCTGAAAAAAAAAAAAAAAAAAAAAAAAAAGTAATAACCTTCATCCAACAGTGCAATTTACATTGTCTGCTGTTCTTTGATGCCTCATGTAAGACTGGAAACAAATACACACAAGGACAAAGGATTAAAGGAAAGAAAATTAACTGCATGAGAACAATAGGAGACGTATATGTCGCTTCTCCCCTGTTGCTGCTAGACACCAACTGCCTTTTAATTAGAGTGCTCTTTGCATTACGTGGGGGAGACAGCACAGCATCTCAATTACTCCCCCAAACACAGATGCAAGTGCCAATACAGATCTTTCGACGATGGGAGGGAACCTCAAACAAACCAGCCCAGAGCCTACCCACATCATCCTCAGCACAGACTTATGCTACAAACCCAAAACAAGACTATTTATGACCTATGTATCGGTCAGGGTAGGTTAATACTGGGGTAACGTACTTGGTATTATGCAGAGGAGGTACCTAATGTCATGGCATTCCAAGCCAGCTCTCCATATTTTTCCCTACTGCCATGCTGGTGGTAACCCTAGAGATGTGAAAGCATAGATTGTCTTATAGTACTTCTAAGTAACACTTGAATCGAATAATGCTTATAGTCCATTGCAGCCAGCATTTCTACGGTGTTGCTCTTCGGAAAACTGGTTCCGTTTCCACTCCATTCCCATGTTTTCTCAGAACCCTGTATTTTAAAAATACTTTTGGTGCATTTCTAGTGGAAAGCACTGAGCAAACACCATTGCAAATCACAACTTTATGGAGAACGGACCAGTTTCCCCATAATTTCACAGCCTTTAAATCAAAAATGAACACAACAAAAGATCCTAGCTAGTTTCATGTGATATTTAGGAGCCAGGGAGACTGAAAATTTAAGTTTTCGGTTTCTAAATTTAAATGGCTATGGAAAGTTGGTTTCTGAGAGATATGGCAGCATGTGTGTTGCAACACTGACGGATGGGCAGTCCAGCCCCTAGGCATATCTTTTGGTACCAGCATGACACAAAGAAATAAAGAATTAAGGCAATCAGCACAATGACTCCTCAGACATGGCATTGCACCAGCGGACCCTGCTGTAGCGTAGGGCTGCATGAGGCTTAGCCTCTCCGAAAGCAGTGCCAGTAATGGCACAGTCACCAAAGCAGCACCTGGTCAAAATCCCCTTAACCAAGACTTGGTAGGACAGACAGGACAGAATTCTGTCGTGCCATAAGCCAAGTAAGCGCTGCTGCTAGGAGGCTGCTTGAATACACCTGAACAGCCGCCACAACTGATACTGACTGCTGGCAAGGATGCATCTTGATTTGAATTAAATAGATAAAAGAGAGAGTGCAGAATATTCTAGCCCCTGGGTACTTGTCAAGAGACATCTGTCACTCCTCTGTCCCCATCACACTGCTTCCAGGTTGCTGCAACTCATGACACGTTGCTTTAGTTGGCTAACAAGCTGAAACAGCAGTATCATCCCATTCCTTAACCATCAGCCCTCACAACACCTCTGCAAGCTCACCTGGTGCATCTGCACAGGCTGGGTTTTCTTTTTTTGAGCTAAGAGAGAGGGGAAGTAGTTTTCCTGACCTAGCAATTAACAAAGGCTCTTTTAAAATGGTAGGCATTTACTGAATCATAGAATCATAGAATGTTTTGGGTTGGAAGGGACCCCTAGAGGTCATCTAGTCCAACCCCCCTGCAGGAGCAGGGACACCGCTAACCAGATCAGGTTGCTCAGAGCCCCGTCCAACCTGGCCTTGAATGCTTCCAGGGATGGGGCCTCCACCACCTCTCTGGGCAACCTGTTCCAGTGTTTCACCACCCTCATTGTAAAGAATTTCTTCCTTATATCTAGTCTAAACATACCTTGGTCTAGTTTAAAACCATTGTCCCTTGTCTTGTCACAGCTGGCCCTACTAAAAAGATTTTCCCCATCATTCCTATAGGCCCCCTTTAGGTACTGAAAGGCTGTAATCAGGTCTCCCTGCAGCCTTCTCTTCTCCAGGCTGAACAAGCCCAACTCCCTCAGCCTGTCCTCATAGGAGAGGTGCTCCAGCCCTCGGATCATTTTTGTGGCCCTCAATATCCAAAGCAAACCTATCACTCCAGTTGTGTAGCTACCTCCATGTAACTCCCATTAACCACAGAGAGGGATAAAGTTACCTCTCCTTACCCTGTCTTCCTGGAATCTACATCCAGCTGCAAAAAACAAAGGAAGCCTTAGCTGGAACAAGGCAACTATTTCCCGAATGTCAATTTTTTGGAGGGGGGCTGGGGAAGAAACCCCAACAGAAGATCTGATAGAAGTCAATACACTGACTTACTGCAGGCATGTCTGAGTTGCCCTTTTTGCAACTCTAGCCCTCTCTTCACTACGAAGAACCTCCTGACTGGTTTAATGGGGATGTCAATGGTCAAACTCAGCAATTCAAATTTGCACAGAAGCGTCTTTACTGGTGACAGGAGATAGGAACTGTTTGGGGATGTAGTCTTTGAGCCGCACAGATGAACCAGAGAGCTTGACACCTTTTACAACAAATGGATCCTCAAAGCAGCTTTCCCCAAATCAGTTCTGCTAAGGGGTTGTCTTGGATGATCTCTCCCTCTAAACTGAGGTAGTTCTGTTTGAGCTAAAAAATGGATGTCTGAAACTGTAAGGACTTCAGAAAACGTGGAATTTAATAGCTGTTGCACTGTGGCAGAAAGGAGGAATTCCCACAGCTGAAGAGCAGAGCTGCCTAAGAACCAAAAACCCCTACGGTCTCCGAAGAGAGAATCACACAAGGTGAAGAGCCATTTGTACTGCTAAGGACCCCACGAAGACAGAGTAACTTTTGTGAAAGCATCAGTGCAGCATGTGCTCCAGGGAAGCAATGTCAGGTAACACGACCACAGCTCTCATGAGTCAGATGGTTTCCAGCAAGCTCTCTTTTTTGTTCATCTAGTATTTTACTGTCAGACATCTTATCCTGAAGCACTGCCATGACCGAGACTCTTCTGTTCTGTTTTTTGGAAAACGCCTCTGATCTCGCTACCAAAAGTTCACAGAGAAAGTACTCAGTTAAGAGGAAAAGGGACAGGAGACACGGGCTGTTAAAGTAGGCCATGGCAAGACAGATCTCTGCACTCTGAGTTTAGCAAAGCTCAGTCCCAAAGTAAAAGCTGTACAAGCTGAAATGATTAGTGCAAACACAGGGCAGCTACAGAGAATGGCAACGGTCAGGCAAGAACTGATAGGAGCCTTTTAATTCAAGAACTAATTATTTACGCATAAAGGCATGACTCACACCCGTTGTTTTTTCATGGCTTCCAACTATTGCCTGACTTTTAAAGAGAAATAACACAATTATTTTGAAAATGACCAGCAGAGCATGCGGTGGTACGTGGTTTTGATGCTGGCACACATGTGCTAAGAGCAAATGCATTGTTCCCCCTTTCCAAAGTTAGGAGATGGGCAACAGGAGTAAAGTCTGTAAAATCTCCAGTTAGGAGTTGTCAAGATCTGTGTTTTTATAATTAGGAGAGCTTACTTCAGCCAAAGTTAGACAGATTTTAGAGTAGGCCTTATTTGGATGAGAATGCAACTCGAATGCTGTGGATGGCTTGATGCAAATAAAAATAAGAGATGCAGATACCCTGATGCCATAAATCAATGCGAAGCATCTTTATGTGCTGAGTGGTTGCTATAAATCTCAGGCCTAGAATAGGCACCAAAAGTTTTGGGTTGTCACACCACTTCTATCCCAAAAAGACAAATACATTTAAGGAAAGTTTGTTGCTAAGGGATAACTGCTAACAACATCAGCAAGGGACCACAGTCCTCTCTGGCACAGAACAACATGAGAGCGCTCCGTCACAAACCCAGAGGTTGGCGGAGATTCGCCATCATTTCCCTCCCAGGCTCATGGCAGCACCTGGGAAGGCAGCCCTTGATCCACAGCCCTCCATCCAGTGCGTCCGTAGACACTGAGAGTGCACAGGAACGAGTGCCAACAGCCACTCGAGAGGGGAAGTTCAGCCTGTTAAACCTTGTTAGCTATTTGGGGCACATGTATCCCGTTCTGCTGCTCTGCAGAGGAAGGAGGAGGGCAGACAGCCTAGGGGTAGCAATGTGGTTGTTACAAGAGCAGAAGAGTACAGAGCAGAGAGTGCTGAGAAACCAGGCAGAGGGACTGCAAAGAAGAGTGATAACACTTAGGCAAAGGGGAAGTTTTTTATCTCTGCCAAGCTGGCCCAGCAGAGGAAGAAAGCTGTCTTCACTAATAAGAGCTCAGTGAGCAAGCCTAACCAGATGGGCTTGCAGCAGTACCTGTATTTCACATCAAACACTGTTGAGTCTTCATCCTCATCGTCTTCTTCATTCAGAGGAGCCATTTCTACCCGCTCGGCTGGAGTGGTGATTATATCGTACTTCCTGGTCTTCTTAATCCTCTTGCCAGACCTGAAACACAGAGGTGGAGACGGAGCCATCGTTTTTATACAGTATTGCTTGGAGAGGCTGAAGCTGTTCCCACCAACACTGAATCACTGCCCTGTTTGATTCAGGCCTCCCCAGACACGAAGGCTGCGGTGCCAGCCCACGTCCCCTCCCGCTGCCCTTCCAAGGCCACCGTTTGTGCCCGTCAGTATAGAGCACAGTTTCTCATCAACTGCAATCCAGATCAGCATCAGTCTTTCAGCCGCTGATGAACCAGAGATCCTCTGGTATCCAGGGCAGGCATAGGAGCACAGCAGCCCACTGTGTCCTCCTGCTGCCACGCTCAATAAGTGAGATGTGGGCTTAATCAGCTGAAGCAACCAATGGTTTAGTGAACACGTTTAGATGAGAAAGCCCAGGTTAAGCCCTGCTGAGACAGGGGAATGTTATAGACAGGATTATAAGGAGCAAGGGGGTGGTGATGTTTGGGTACAAACAGCCTGCTCTATTTTCTTGCTATCAGGGCAAGCTCAGGACTCCCAGAGCCACAACCTTGAGCCTCGTCTGAGAAGCTTCACCCTCCATGCTATGAAAAATAATCAGCTACCATTAGAAGCCAACTATACCTACCACCTCTCCTCCTACAGACACCAGCCTTTCCTTTTGAGATGGAGATGCTCAAGCGCCTGCACGTCCCATGGTTTTGAGAGATCTATTTTCTAATACTTACTTTCAATTAACAAACACTTGCTGTGTGGCTTTTCAACTAATTCTCTGCCTCTAGCTTGAACTGTGCGGGTCCTTTTTACTTCACCTGCTCCTTTCATGCATATTAGGAGGGTCACGCTGCTCATACATGAATCCAGTTTTGTGAGTTTACATTAAAGAAGGCGCTGATGTGTATGGCTAGCCTTCAGGCAAGAAAGTGGATGGTTTTGTTAAAGAACTGCAGAATTTTCCTCTTCACCTTTTATAAAACAAAACTGGCAACTGCCAAGCATGAGAAGGGAGCTGGTGCAGGTACAAGCAAGCAGCCCCTAATTTTTGGTAATCACAACTTACTGCTCCAAGCAGACAGCACATCGTGAGTACACCTTCACCATCAAGAATCCTTGCCCTGGCACGTCATGCAAGGTGCGCCAGATTCCATATTGCCATTTTTGCATCAAGAACAGATGCCTTTTAAAGAGTTACGCAGTGGCAGAACCAAGGCATGAGCATTACAGAGACTGGGATTCAAGCCCTCCAGCCCACCGCGATGGTCCCTTCCAGGCTTGCAGTAAAGGCAATTTAAAACGGTGAACAGCTCAGCCGTGGAAGTCCCAGTGCCTCTGCCTAGCGCTGCTTTTGGGCAGTAGTCCAAGGCTGAACAAAGAGGTCCCAGCCCTTGGGATGGAGCAGTTTGCATTTCCTCCCTGTTCTGAAGGTTGAGGTTGCATCAGAAGCGAGAAGAAAGTCGTCTCCTGTCGTCTAATCTTTATAGCAATCTGTGCCGCTGTCACGTAGAGCACAGGGTGGTTTGTTCTATTACTGCTGTTGTTGAAACAAGCAATTTTATACCCAATACAGTAGGACTCTTAACCCAAACACTTGAAAATCCTTTTGAAAACACTTCTCTATATTATTCTGCTTCTCAGCCAAGACCTAGCAGCAAAGTGATGCAGGGAGGTCTCATCTTACAAGTAATGCATTGCTTTTACAAGAAACATTTACTCATGCTGTGAAGCCTAAACATAGACCAAAAGGAACCTGTGTCTACCTGTCAGAACAAGCCAAGCACAGTCTTAACACTTTGCCTTACACGTACAGTCTGCAGGGGGTTTCCACAGGTTCACCCATTTAAGACCCTACCTGTGTATCAGGCGACTTTATTGAGACATCCTCCCTCATTCCCTCCATTAGAAAACATAACTTATTTGATGGAGTTCATCTTACGACAGTTCATATTGGAGTGTTTGAAGCAATTAGTGCAGAATAGGTATTTTTAGAAATGGAAAACCAGAACCCGTTGGCCTCCAGCCATTAATTAGTCTATTTGGGCTGCACTTTAAAGAGGACCTGGAGCAGAACTCACTGCACAGTGATCTATTAATCCTCCACAACCCTCACTTAACCACCGTGTTCCTTTAGAAAAGGGAGGAAGAAGCTCGTTCTGCTGATGGTTTTTGGCTAAGCCCCTACAATCAGTTGTTTGCCACTGGCAGGGAAAAAGGGTCTTTCCTTGCCTCTTCTTCCTCAATTAATTCTATGCCAGATTACCTAGATAATTTGTCATTAATCTGTACTTTTCAGTGGTCTGTTTTCTCACACTTGCTCATTTGAATGACTCCCCTAGGCTTCGTAAATAGTAGAAGAATTACCCGAGCTAGCTTTAAAGGAAAGCCTTGGGAGAATCCCTACACACAAGCAAAATAAACCTGCCTGTCAGGAAACCGTTGCACATTAAACCTCCCAAACCTCGGTAGGATCCCTGTAATCACCAGTGATGACAACGCAAAAGGAAAAGCATTTTATCCAGCAGGTGGGACCTGGCAGCATCTTTTGTTTGCAGGCAGCCAGCAGAGTCAGTGGAGTAGCACAGGGCAGGAAATACAGAATACAAATGTTTCATGAACTTCGAGACCTCTTGGGTAGGATCAGGACACATTAGCCCTTACAGGCAAAGAGAGGATCTCCTTTCCAGCCACTTTTTTTGTGGTTTGTTTTTTTTTTTAAAGCAAACAAGAAGCCTGTTGGAAGCTGTGGTCAGTGTATGTCCCTTGCATAACGGGCAAGCTGAAATGCTCCTCGAGTGGTTTAGCCAGGGTAGAAGCAGCACTGGGTATTTCAGCACAGAAAACTTGTCTTCCACTTAAAAAGAAAAAAATCACATTGCTTCTGCTGTCTGACTTCAGCCACTCCCCGTAATTAGAAGGGGATGCCACAGGTCTTGCACTAAATCATCATGAGGAGGGGGGAAAAAAAAAAAAGTTAACTGCAGCCAGGGATATGAACCTTTCACCTTAGGGCCAGTGCTGCTCCCACCCAAACCACCTCGCTGGTGTTAACAGAAGGCAGGCGTAGCGAGCACAGCGCGTAATTGAGAGAAGATGAAGAATAACTTACTGGATGTGGGAGCCTGTTCCCAGATCCTGCCAAGCCACGGTGGTGTTCGCACACTGGCACTGCCCTCGGGCTCAAATGCCTGCAGCACCACGTACCATGCCAGGGTCAGGTCCATCGGAAATCAGATTTAACCCCTCCGCACTGCGCGGGAGGGACAACATACAGAGATGGGCTGGAGCAGAACACTGGCTTTGTGTCTCTGTATTTTGACCCGGGGCTATTTTGATCAAGCACCAGTCATATGCAGCATTTCATCCTCCTTTCTGAGGCATCATGTGGTGCAGTAAATGCTCAAGTCAACTCACTAGTTCATTATATTATTTACGCCTCTGATCTATTTTAGTCAACAACCCTGATATTCAAAGATAATGCTTTTCTTGACCCCGAGAGAGGTCTCTCTTTCTAGTTCAGCATTAACTCTTCCTGCCAAGAGATGCAGAGAGGGGACCATCCCCTCAAAAAAAAAAGAAAAACCCAGAAAAACCCTATTGCTTCTTAGCAGAGCGCTTATTGGAAGTCTAATTAAGCCAGTCTTCCTCCTAGAACTGCAGCAACATTACATCAGGAATGGAATTGGGACTAGTTTATTCGCTGTTAATGGGTTGCCTTAGCAGATAAAAAAAGGAAATATAAACCTGGGGAAACTCCAGGCTTACTACCAGCTGATTAATTAGATCAGTGATATTTCATTATTGTTGATCCGTCTGGGTACCTCTGCTCTCTGGATGGTGCTGTATACAATGAAGTTAAACCACAAAGCTAAACTCTCACATTTTCTGGTTATACGTTTTGCTGTAGCAAACTGGAGGTGCTGTGTTTTCAAACAGTCAAGTCCCCAGGATGGAATATACGCAGCCACAAAGAGCAGAAGCGTCCCCTTGTTCAACTGCACTGCTAATAGGAGGGATGGATCAGAGACTGCTACTTGGAGTAACTTCAGGAACCCCTAAATGGGATATTGTCATGGTTCAATGAAGCACTGATGTCTCTAAGTAATTAAAATACAGCCACTCACATCTGGTGGTCAGTACCAGTGCCAGCATGCACTTCCAAACATCATAGCGCGGTCAGACCCGAGATGTGCTCGAGAAGTATCCTTGTTTTACAGGGCAGAGCTATAGAAACTTCCACGACCTACCCAAACTCTTCAAGGCAGTGAATGCTACAAGAAGAAACAGCATTCATCCTCTGTTGTGACTGTTCACATCAGAGCTGTAAAGAGCCCAAAAGAGTATTAGGTGGCGATCTCCTCTCCCTTCCTTCTGCCAGTTTGCTGTCATGCTCACATCAAGAAAATCCAGTCTTCCCAAAGACAGGACCTCTGAGACCCAGGACAAATGTCCCATTTGTCACTCTCTGTGGTCCTAACTAAACTACATGCAGCTTACATGAAGCTTTCAACATGGGCCACAAATATATGTTTGGGGGTTGGTTGTTTTGTTGGGGTTTTTTTCTTCTCCATTTAAGGTCATTTTAATGGTGAGTTTTTCTTTCCTGTTCCTGGCAGAGGTCTTGTCTTTGCTGGAGTACTCTAACTGGTTATAATACAATTAATTTTATATCAGTCAAACTCTCTGGGGTTAAGCCTTGGATGGCCCAGAGCAATTGCCCAGCTCATAGAACAAAGGGTCTTGTATCCTATGATCATATGCTTGAACCTTTCTCCTCAACCTCAGCAATTTATACCAGTTTTGCAATTACTGGAAAACTAAGCTTAAAGTGGTCTTCGAGGAAGAAATCAAAACTGAACAACAAGCAACGTTAAGAAAGCAATGAGTTAGAAAACAAGCAGGCAACTTCTCTCTAGAAATCTAGAGAAGTAGCAGCCATTTCTAGCCTGGGTTCTGTTCGTTCAAGGACAGGTCAAGACATGAACACACACAGCGCACAGTTTTCTGCAGCTAAAGCTTTGGGTTGCTTTCAGCTGGCCCATTTGAGCAGAAGTAACTTAACCAGTTTCCCCAGAAGGCATATGGTCTTCCAGCACGGATAGCCACGTCTGAAAAATGACATTTCCTGAGAGCTGATCCCAAGAATTGCACTGCAATGAAATGAACTGAGCTGCACCAGGAGAGAGAAGTAGAGCACAATATGGGGGTAGAAAGGCATTGTCAAAAACACAGGTCAAAGAGCCAATTTAGCCACATGAACCGTTCATAAGCTGTTCCAAGACACTGTGTTTCTCAGTAATGCAACTTACCCAACTATTTGATTGAGAACAACGGGAAATTTGGTCTGCTGTGAAAATGGTTTTGGTCTGGGAACATGCAGTGCCCAGGGGTAGGGGAAAGAAAGCAAGCCCAGAACTGAGCTTGCCAAAAAAAAAAAAAAAATACTATAGCAAATTAGGCCTTGACACATGTAGACAAGTACCAAATTCTTGGCTTGCCTTCAGAGTCACTAGTAGCCACAGAGAGAAAGGAAACGCAGACCACTTTGGGTGATACCACATTCTGAATCACAGGACCATCAAATGGATTCAGAGTATAACATTCCCAAAAGGAATGAAGAGGAATCTCTGAGCATTGTCTTAAAAACAGAGCTAGATATCTGGAGAAATACATCTATCCCTGCTCGAACAAAAAAGGGAAAATAATATATACATGAAAACATGTAAAAATGAGATGTATAAAAAATAAAATGTATGAAGAAGATTCGATGCCTGTGACAAGAATATCTGGCCACTCACAAGTTCATTTCATCTTTACAGCCCGTATCTAAAAGGATAATTTACTTCCAGCAACCCAGAGCAATTTCACAGTGAAGGTTTAATCAAAGATTGGATTTCAGCAAAATCTCTTTAATAGAAATCCATGACACTTCAGAAAAAAAAATCGCAATGTTTTTGCCTAAGTATGAACAAAGCTCTTATTCTGATGGAGAAAAGCTTTACATTTATTGAGGGTAAATCCCTTATCTCTTCTGCAGCAGAATCTCCGATCTATGTTGTCAGCTACAAGTGTGACACTGTACAAACATACCTGTTGGTATTCTTGTCTCATTTGCAGCTGGGATAACTGTTTACAAACAACTGCTCTGTCAGATTAAAAAACCGTACTCAGAAGCCGAAAGCCTCATTTTCCTTGCACGTTCTATTAAAGATATAGGAGAGATCTCAGAGGGTGGTGGTTTTTTTTTCCACATACCTTTAATGCTGCATTAACTCTGATCAGTCGCATAATGACAACTTTGGCATGGGAGAATTAATCCATCATTCCCAAGGTGACTTTAACCTTGACCTGTTTTTGCTGATTGTGGTATAGGGGAAGGTCTTTAAAGGCTTTCCATTTGCTTTCTTTGGCTAGAAACATTCAGCCTCATGCCAGGTCTCCTTGACACAAGTTCTCACTTCATACCCAGAAGAAACTGAGGCAGAGGAAATAAACTCTCCAGGATCAGAGAGCACGAGGAGTAGAAACTTAAGCTTTTCATTCTGCACTTAGTTATAGACTTCCTAATTCTAGCTCATATACTCGCTTCCAATTCTGCTGCGTTTGTCCACGACAACTTTATGCAGCAGCAAAGTGGTTATATTGATTTAAAAAAATTCTCTTCAACATTTTACTGGGTTCTCCCAAACCACCTCACTTTAATGAGCAAATTTATTTGCATTGTCTTTTGCCAGCTGCTGCAACACATAAGAAGAATTTAGTTAAATGTCAATTTCTTTAGAAAATATCAGTTCTTATCATTTCGGTCTTTAAGACCACACTTTGTAATAATACCATTGTGAACATTGCCCTTCCTACACGGAATTAATCCAGAAGCTGGAGAAGCAGAGCATTCAGCTGCAGCCATCATGTAAATACAAAGGAGCTGCTTGAGGACAGAACAAGGAAGAATTCGCCAACTCCACTTGTTCAACCGCTTCTGTCACCTGGCGCACGCCTCCACCCTGCCGCCGAGAGCCTGCTGCTCCGCTCCCCGGGCCCCTGCCTAGAAGTCAGATGAGTGTTAACTATGGAAAGTTTGCAATCCTCCCCGGAAAAGCTGGGCACAAACAGGCAACAACGTTTTGGTTGTAGGCCGCGCAAGACGGGGACAGCCTCTAGTGCAGTGTGGGCACTCTCGCCATTACCCTGAGATAAATAACAATAAACACTGACCTTGCCAAATGGAGCTTTAGTATTTGCTTTTCTTCTGCTCCGGCAACAGGCCAAGAGGAAGGCTGGCTTTCTAAAGGGACTGAGTTTAATTTGCTCATGTCCCTCGCAGTGGGAAACGATAGGCGAGTTTTCAAGTGCTGCCTGGGTAACTCAAGCACACGCCAGCACCGACCGACTTCAGCAGCACCAAGGGCAGTGAATGAACTGGCCCGTGCTGGTTACGCCACGCTCGATGGACGAGATAGAAGCACCAAGCAGATGCAAACCCCTGCCCAGCTTCCTGCTGCTCCCCAGCACTTCTCCCGGCTCCACAAGTGACTGGGAGCATCTTCCCATCTGTGCTGGGCGCAGGAGCTTGCATCCATCGGCAATCTACCTGACTGAAGCATGAGGGAGTTTGGTCACACATCACAGTTCCAGTCAAATCAGGATTGCAGTCTAAACCAACACCTACTTTTGGCTACGCTGGACCTCCTCAAGCCTACCTACTCAAGCTTCATTGAAACGAAAAAGAAAAATTTGTCTTCTTTACCCAGCATAAGTTACTACAGCGGTGGCACCTGCATTATCGCATGGCAGCACACCACACACACGGCTGAGGCCAGACAGGACCTCTCGAGGTCGAGCAGGGCCACCAGAGCCGGCTGTCCAGCTGGGCTTTGAATATCTCCACGGATGGAGACCCCACAACCGCCCGGGGCCACCTACCCTGGTGACCCGCCACCCTCACAGCAAAAGAAAAACCCACCTATTTTTGTACGTGGGGATGGAGTTTCACCCATTTGGGTTTGTGTCCCCTCCAGCCCCCAGCCATCGCCGTGGCCCCACGCACAGAGCTGGGACCCGTGTACCATGTTCCACGCCTGGAAAAAGCCGCTTGAAACCCAAGCCCTGCCCTGTTTTTCTGCAGAAGCGGAGGAAGATGCGGATTTTTGAGGCCGGCGGCTCCCCTGTGCCTCCCCAGGAGTTTCACGCGGCGTTTACACACGCTGCGCCCGAAGCCAGGCGTCAGAAATAATTATTAATATTATTCATAGGCAGGAGCTGGGAGGTGGCGCCGCGGACGGGGCTTAACGCCTCCCGCCCGCCTCGGC
>NW_009259044.1:3840914-3857480 GCF_000687185.1 Egretta garzetta | reverse complement strand
CTGGGCCGCGCGGCCCAACTCAAAGATTCCTACATCAGATTTACTTTTTGGTTTGGTGTTTTTTGTTTTTTTTTTTTCTTTTCCACTCGGCTTTGCTTCCAGGTTCATTTATTTACCGATATTTCACATCTTTAAAATCTTAAAAATCTTAAGATGCGTGGAAACCACGGCCACGGTTCCGCAAACCGACCCGGGTGTGCTGAGGATGTGGGCTAAGCCAGACAGGGAGAATAAATCGGGGAGCAGGGGGGCCCACGCTAGGGCACTGCGAACCTACAGCTTAGTTTTGCTCTCCCTGTCTGGCATTAGCACGAGCTTCGCCACCGCAAAATAATTGTGCTTGGGGAGAGGGGCACGTTGCCGCCAAAATGAAGTGAATCGGGGAAAGGAGGGAAAGAAGAGCGAGCCGATTTCCTTCCTGTGAAACTCTGTCCTTCAGGGCTGGCATGGCAGGGTATAATCTATACGATCGCGTGACTGAACTGTGAAAAAGATGAGAGAGATGTGTTCCTGCTGGCAATGTCCCACTGGAAAGGTGGCAGCGAAATAACGCATGGTTCATCGACTTCCCCGGCCAACTGGGATGCTGTGTCAAATGCCACCCGCTCGGTAATAAAAGCTTCCAGTGTTTCTTGGAGGAAGTTCTTTGGGATGAGGGAATTTTGACGTGGACGATGTGCAGAAGGCCCCCTCGACTGTCTGAATTGGTCATTGTTCCAGCTTTATTTCACTGCTTACTTTTGCGTAGCTTCCCAGTTTCCGACATGGGGCCCCAGTTTATTTCTGTTCAGGAAAGGAAAAAAAAAAAACCACCCAGCTGGGCAGGAGGTCTAATTGGCGATGCAAACATCGGTGTGAGCGCTGCTCACATGATTTATTATTTGTAAACACTGACCCTGATGCTGGCCCTGCCTGTTCTCGGATGTTTGCCAGCTGCTGCTCGGCCTCTATCAGATTTCTCGTGGCTGTACCCTGCCACTCCTCTTGCAGCTCAGTGCTTTTCCATAGAAAGAAGGAAGAGGCCTAAGGGGCTTCCAAAGCAAGAACCGCCTCCGGCTGGTCACAGAGCTTAGGGCCCGAATCCACATAAACCTTTCGCCATTACCGGTGTACTGAAATCAGAGCTCCACAGTGCCGTGTACTGGGCACGTACCTAGTCAAAGACACTCTTCGCCCTCGAAAACTAACATTCACAATCGCTGTATGGGAATCCTGGGCGTGAATCCACTCAGGATTCTACCTTAAGTGCTCAGCCGTTAGACAGGAGTGATGGGCAAACCCCAGATGATGTCCCACACTGATCCTTACGTCCGTTCCTTTGGTGTTCCTTGGGCAAGGAGAGATGAATGGCAAAGACTCCTGCTAAGCTCGCTCAGAGCTGAGTACTGCCAGCCTTGCTGTGGGGTGACGCGGGGTGGGTGGGCAGCACAAAATCCTTCTTGAGTGTGAAAAATGGACATTGCTGGACCTACAATTTTCCTGCCGTCGTCTTTGATCTTATCGGCGTTGCTGCTGTGGTGCTGAGCTGGCATAGGAGCACTGCAGGCTTCGTAAGCCAAGTCATTTTGTTTCACATCCATTTCTTAATAGAGCCAGACTTATTCCTGAAATAAATATTCTGCAAATTTGCAACAGGATTTGCTGTATTGTATGAGCGTATCAGTGTAATTTCCTCTGAAATGCACAGCCTGAAACATCTGTTACTTGACTAGCATAAACCGGGCAGTGGTGGATGCTGGATCTGGCACTTTTGTTTGACTTTTATTCCTACTTTGGATTTTTTTTTAATGTTCCTGTGGCAGATATTTCAATCTACTAAGATTTAGGCTGAAAGCCAGCACAGGGAATTAATATTTATTGTCACTACAGAGTTCCTCTATTTGACAAGGTGCAATTGTACCAGTATGTGTGGTGTCAAACATATTCCAAACAGTCTAGAAATGATAAAGCTCAGGATTCTTCTGGCTTGTTTCTGATCCCCCTAAGAAGTAGGCTTATGCTGTTGGGATTTTTGGTGCTCAGGTGAGAAGTTGCACCGCAGAAGGAAGAAAAGGAATGCGTTACCCATGTGCAAAGTGCAATTAATTCCATTTGTACCCTTGCTCTGTCCCCTGCCTTCTAAGGGTCTTATTTATGCCCTCTTCTGCCTGGGTCTGAAAATAATTGGGTTTAACCAGCCTCTCTGTGATGGTGATTAATTATTTGGATGCTTTTTATTGCATTCCTTGCATTCAGTTGGTTTCTGGTCAGCAGTATCTAGATACATGTAGGAGCAGAGGCTTGACTGTGTTTGGAAATGGAGCCTGCGGAGTAGGGGGTCCCATAATTCATACCTCTGTGTACCTCTTGCATGAACCCTGCGTGTCTTTTCCACTGGAAGATGTCAGAGAAGTGCAGATGTGTCCAAAGGCAGAGCATTTCAGGAGGCTGGAGCTAACATTATACATCAGCGGTGCTTGGAACCACATCTGAAGCTCTCGGAAGGAAAGAGGAATCCACCTCTTAGCCCAGGTGACCCTTCCATCAAACTCTGCATTGCTTTGAGGAGTTGAGCATGTGCCTGGAGGTGTCTGTGACCTTCTGTGAAGAGATGGAGTGGAGCTGCTGGCTGGCACTCTGCAGCATTAGTCCTGTGGTTCACCAAGGGGACCGCAGAGAATGTCCCCTTCACATGGACAATATGGGGGAGGTGGGTGGGTGGGTGGGTGAGTAGCACCCAGCAATTCTGTTGCTCCTTTTGGCAAAGGATTGCCTCCTTCTGTGGCCGCCCTTAAACGTTGTACTTGGTGCCTGGAGGATCTAGACTTACTCCATGGTGTCTCCATTCTGCAGTGCAATGGGACATTATATTCCACCACGTTGTGCGGGATGCTGAGGAAATGCTCAATTACAATTTAATTTGGTTTTGTTCTTTAATTAGGCCAGATTGGGCTTTGTTCCCATCTGTTCAATAGAAATCTCAAGTGACTGATTCTTAAGAAAATAATATCTAAGCTCTGATCCATTTTTTTCTGAGCTTCTTTCCCTTCAGTTGTTAAAAAGGCTGAACCAGTGGAAAACAGCTCAACTTGCTTGAGACCGAGGCATAAAGCCCCAGGAGGTAGTATATCTCCTGAGGACTTCCCAGCATCTTAGCTAACTTTAGAAAACATAAACTGATCCAGCTGTCCTTGCTATCTTAACTTCCTTTGGAGCCAGAAGAGGGAAATTTCACCCCAGAAGTGAAAATACTAAACCAGCCTCAAGAAATGCTATACTGGAAAGGAATCCCAAAACTGTAATGGAGGGGGAAAAGGGCCCTCATCTCAACAATGGTCATGGAGTAGGATCTTCCTGGTTTTCAACCTTGCAATAAACTGCAGCCATTCAAAGACTCAGCTTTCGGAACAACATTATGCTTGCTCTTCATCTTAACATTCAAACAAGTAAATAGGCTGTTGGAGCGGAGGAAGCTTGGAAGCTTTTTTACAGTCCCACCCCTAAAAATGCCACTGAAGTGGGAAGGAAGACATCCAAAATCTCTGTCAAGTGACAGTATCCAAAGGAAATATTTGCAGATTGTTGCTATATAAATAATCTATAAATATGGCTCCTGAATTTTAAATTAACTTTACAATCCTAGCTCCATATTCTCAAGATGCTGAGGGCTTTTTGAGCAAATGTATTTGAGGTGAAGAGTCATTACTATGACAGTTTTGGAGAACATAATTCGTTTCATGAGGCTTCAGGTTTTTTTGTGGGTTTATTTTTTTTTCCTCATAGTTGCTTTACTGATATTTCGCATGTCATTTGCCTAATTTGGGAATCATTCCTGGTTCCTGGTCTGGAATGTGGGATTTCGCAATTCTCTTCTTCAATGACATCATGAGGATCGTTCTGAACACAGCAGTAATAAATAAGAGCAAGGGAAGTTTACCAACCCTTCTGTAATAAACATTTTATCTTAAGAGTCGTCTTGTGGGGATCTGAAATAATTTGTGGGGTTTAGATTTCACCTAGTAAGTCATGTTTTCCGTGTATCTAGGACAAAGCATCCCATTGGATAACCAGGAAACTGCATCTTGGTTGCATCTCCCCCTCCGCAGTGGTTGATGTGAAAGCCTGCGCTCCCGAGAGCTTTGGTAGAAGAACAGGACTTTGGGAAGTTGAGAGGAAATTCACAGCCGGTGAAAAATGCAGAAAGTATTTGGGTTTTTTTCTGATGAGAGCTTGCTTCTCTTCCCTGATGCAAACATGAACCTCGATGAGAAGGCTTTGCTGATTGCAGGGGCGGGAGTTGGTGTAGCTTTTCTCCCCGCTGCGCCGTTCTTCCAGTTTACACCTGCTCAGTATCATTATAAGTTTGAGCTCTCACTAACAATTGCACTTGCTGCACAAGAGCCTGACGCCAGCTAAACAGAATGAGCAAGAGTGTTTCTATATGCAATTGCTGCCGGGAATGGCAGATTTCTGTATTTATGGATGCCTATTACAAGAGCATCCCCATTTGTGGGGAAGGCTCTTCATGCATTCCTTAGCAATGCATATGAAGCTCAAGCTGCCCTTTCCTTCGTGCTCTCTGATGGCCTCCAGGCAGCCCCCAGGTGTATTTTTAGCTCTCAGAATAGGGGAGAATTTGCAAGAAATTGTGCAGAGAAGGAGTAAACAAAGGAGTTGAAGCTGGCTCAATCGTTGGATTTAGGCAAGCTGGATTCATAGGAATGAATACGTGTTTCTGTGTGAGAAATGAAATGTATACAAAATGAGACAAACTACCTTCCCAAGGATTTTCTGCAGAAGTAATACACTTTCTGGACAAAGACCAGAGTTCCAGTAAGGAAGGAAATAAAGTGTGATGTGTAAGGGATCAGTGCTACATGAGCACACCTCTGACGTCTCAAAACTAAAAAGCCAGGCTACTAGCAGAGATATAAATTCAAGGAGCGACCAGGTCTCGATCCGAGAGTCTTTGAGCCTGAATGTCAGACAAGAGAGCACATGGTAATTGCAAGGATTAATCATTCTTCCAGTGGCTATCGATAGATAACCTCAACCAGCAGTGCAGTAAAACTGCAATGCCTCATCTGTCACGAGCGGTCTGAGGGCTGCTGCAAAGTCCTAGTGCTAATTAAAGACCAGTGATCTGAGCAAGCGGTACCGTCAGATGTACTTGGACAAGTCTGACTCCTTTGCACATTCCTAGTTAGCACATTATATTAGCCTGTTGTTCCTATAACCCTGTAGAGCATTTATTGCTTTTTACAGACACTTAAAAGCCAGTGTCATTGCTGCAAAAGGCTTGCAATTTAAATCTATGGTGAGCAGCAGATTTCTTTTAAACGGAAGTTGGTGCAACCATTAAGTGGGGTGCAGAGATCCTCTCTTGAGCAGGTTCCTACAATATTGCTAATATACGCAATGTCGCAGTGCAGCAATCTGGGGGAAAAAAAAAAAAAAAGACCGGGGAAAGGAAGAAGGAAGGACACCAGTAAACCACAAATCTTTGTTTAGTTTGGATAACAATAATCAAAGAACACAAAAGCCGATTATGACTTGGCCTCCCACTGCTTCGCTGCCTATTCACGCAGTACGTCCTGGCTGACCTGCTGAAGTGCAGCCTGAAGGAAGCTGGCAAATAATTCAAGTCGGTTTTTTTAAGATAATATGCAGATTGTGTCCTTAGTCAATCTTCATCTCAGCTACATAAAATAAACTCATCGGGGTGGTAGCTGCTAATCTTGCAGCCTCAGATGGCTTTGGAGGTTTACTGATGTTGAAGTGACTGCCAAGTAGCAGGACTCCATCCAGAATTACAAGTGGCCTGGATGTAAAAACAAAAAAAACAGAATTGGATTTGAACCCCTACGTATAGTATCTCCTGGTCCAGCTGAACTATTGTCACCCTCAGACATGGCATTTATTTTGTCATTGCAGAGGACAGAAGTCAGATCAGGTCGAAGGGGATAGATGTGTGCTGTAATAGTATTTCTCATCCATCAGGACCTGCTGACCTCTGTCTTAAAAGTCCTGCTCAGGTATAAGAAGCAGAGAATCCACCCGAGCGCTTGTAGGCTGCTGCACTAACACACCATGGTCGTTATCACCGTGGAAGCAGCTCTGGGGTGCCTGCACACCATTTGTCACGCAGACGTCCCTTTGGAGGATGTAGCTGGTCTTCAGAAAGCCCGAAGCTCACAGAGCTGCTCTGTGACTCCCCTGTCCATGCCGTGGTGGAACATCTCACCTTGATGGGTGACTTTGGAGAGGTTATGCGCTCTCCCCATGCCGTGCCGTGCCTGTGGATGGGAGTGACCCCACCCTGTAGCGAGGTGGGGGTCGGCCTCTTCTCCCTGGTAACAGATGATAGGATGAGGGGGAATGGTTTGAAGCTGTGCCAGGGCAGGTTTAGGCTAGACATTAGGAAAAACTTCTTCACCAAAAGGGTTGTCAGGGTCTAGAATGGGCTGCCCAGGGAGGTGGTCGAGTCCTCATCACTGGAGGTATTTAAAAGAAGGATAGATGAGGTGCTTAGGGACAGGGTTTAGTGGTGGGATGGCAGGGTTAGGTTAAAGGTTGGACTCGATGATCTTAAAGGGCTTTTCCAACCAAAGTGATTCTATGATTCGATGATTCTATGATCATGGGTGCTCTTTTGTAAAGCATGCACCATGCCACAGTGCTACAGAAGAGCCAGTTATGGAGAGCAACGCGCCTTGCCAAACATCTGCTTTGCAGTTCACAGGAATCCTAACACTCAGTGGAGCAAGGATGAGGCAAACTGCCTCCTGGCTCTACTGAAATATTCCCCTTTAAGCAGCAGCAGACTTTAATTCTGGTTTAGCAGAGCAATGCCTGCAACTGTCAACCCAGCACCAGCCTTTCCCCGGGAATGACAGTGATCTTGAGTTGCCTCGAATAACTCTCCGGGTGGAGTAGCTCCCCTGGAAACCGTGAGATTAAACCCTTGTGGCATCTTGTTACAGGCATCAGCAGATAGAGGATTATAGATGCGCAAGTGGCACCCGCTCTCTGGGGAAGGTAGGGAAACATCTGCTAACATCTGCAGCCAGGCTTCCAAATCCCCAGTGTGAACCCAGACCTAAGACTGTTTCATGGCAAGATGGATACCAGGAGGAGGGCATCCCAAAAGGTGTGCTGACAGGGGAAAATCCATGAGCTCTTGTTATGGTTTGTTGCTCTCAAAAAGGGCCAAACTCTGTGGCTTGTTAGCGGAGGTTTTTTTTGGTTGTTTCTGCTGTGATTTCCAGAGAAGGATTTCTCTGGTTTTACTTTAGAAACACAAAGCCTTTTCTTTGCTTGGCTGGAGGGTCTCTAAGGATGAGTGGAGGAGTAGCAGGCTTATGACCTTACTAGATCAAAAGACAAAAGATAAACAATCAGGAAAGGAAGGATTATTTCTTAAATTGCTAGAAACTCGCTGTTGCTTGTTATCATCTGTTTAATTCAAATATCGGAAAGACACCTGGGGTAAGAACCTACATGTTCAGAAGATTCAGGTTTATTGTCACTTTAGAAAAACCTCACACCTACTTTCCACTCTGTTTAAAAAGCAAAGCAGAAAGGGAAAATGTCTTGATAGTTCTCAAATATCAAACACATTTTTTCAACTAAATTTTTAAGCCTCTGTTACACACGAGGAGTAGGTGTAAAATATGTTTCCTTTATGGAGCATCTTCAAATCAACTAAATAAATGTCGCTTCCCACTACACAAACTGACACTTAAGCCAGCCTTTGTGAACTGCAATTTCTACCCATCTCTTGGTTTTGCTGCCTGGAACACCATTTCAAATATTTTCAGCATCACCCCAAATACAGCTGATGATTTTTTGGAAGCAAGCTTTTCAAATAAGGCTGGCTGTAAAGAATTTGCCTGGCACTAAACATCTGCTGTCAGTGCTGTTACAGCACGGTGCCACAAACCCTTCCTCACCTGTGGGATGCTAATAGGTTTATTGCAGTTGAGATGAAAGATGTCTAGTCCATAAGCCTATCCTGTTTCTCCCCATTTTCTTTCCCCAATCCAAACACCTGTGAAAGAACACAGTGTTTATGAAGGTAGGAGTCTAATAGCACTCTTTGGAGCCAAACATGACATACAATCCTCCCTAAGGAGGCTCATTCACTGTGGTCCTAGCCATGAGGATTTACTAATCTAGCCTCTACTCCAACTTCTGTCCCCTGCCAAATTTGCTGTGCCTCTAAATCATGAGCACCAAGACCCCTACAAGTACTCCTCCCGAGCCAGACGTACTTACTACCTCCCAGCATACCATAAACTTCATCTCAAATCAAGCCCCTTAAAATTTCAGTCCTAAACTTTGAGCACAGCTCTACCCAGTGAATCCGGACTGGTAGGGTGAACCTGGTTAGAGCATTAATCCTTGCACGGTCGAGGGAACGGCATACCCATTCTCTAGAAGAAGGGCTGATAGAAAAATCAACTCATTTGAATTCAGCTTGGAAAAATTTCCACTTTATGTCATGCTTCCTGCCAGCAGAATGCAAAGCCTTTTTATCAGACTAAACCTTCCCCAAATCCCTGGGCAGTGGGTAATAATGTCTGCTCCTATAGTGTACTTCAAAGCATTTCTTCAAAGCCTTCACTACCTGCACAACACCGTAATGGCCTTTATTTTACCAAGAGATAAAGCCATGCTCGGGGGCAGCGCAGGCCAGTGAAGTAAGGTGCAGGGGCACCGCGTGGTCTGCATGCGGATCTGTACGTAGCGCTTGGGCTGAGCAATGTGACTGGTAAATTGGAAAGTGCTTCTAGGTCACGGAAAAATGAAATGATGCAGACAGTCGCTCCATGGGCCAGCAGGCATTAGCTGATGCCAGACAGGGTGAGGACCTACAGTCAAAGGTCGTTCCTCTACTCCCACCTAATACAAATCCTTTAGCACTGGGTGCTCTGGGGCCACCTAAAGCAATCTGGCCTTGGGTTCTCTTGCGCCAGTTCCCTGGATGCACTCCTCCATCCTACCATTCCTCCAGAACATCATTCCCTGGCTGCTGGCGTAGACTCTCGAAGGGAGGGGTGCCACGGCGTGGCAGAGAAAACAACACAGAAGTGCTGCTCTAGGCTGGCTGAATTTGCCCAGTTTCCCTTGGGCTTACAGATCAATAATCCATCTGCAGTCGAGCATGTCCCTAGGAGTCCTCCACCTGCTCCTAGGCCCCTGCTCCAGCCAAGAGGTGCTGGGCGGTGGATTAAGGGAACTGCAGACTACCCTGAGCGCCACAGCAGGTTCCGAGTCCTAAACCCTGTTTGGGATCTCCAGAATCCCTCCTTAAGTACAGGTTATAAGTTCAAATCCAGCCCCAAACACCTAAAACAAAGGAGAGACAGTAGACATTTTCACTTGTGAATTTTCATCCGCCAGTAGAGGAGCGAGCATAGATTTCAGAGAAATAAGAGAGAGTTAGTTACGCTTCCTTGAATAATCCACTCTTGTCAACAGAGGTTGCTAATAGAGGCTCTGCCCGGGCATTTGGATGGAAATTAATGCATTGAGGAGACAAATCCTTGTGCAGTTTGCAGACATGACACTAGCTCAGTGAACGGAAATGATACATCGAGTTTTATTATAGAAGATTCTTGGTAGACGTGTTTATTAAATGGCTTGCCTGCCAAAAGTGCTAAAGGATTCTCTGTTGTTTTCCTTCGGGCTTGCTGTATCACATGTCTCTAGAGCTTCAGATAGAGCGTCTCCCTATATATTGCACTTCTTAGGCTTTTCCCTCCATGGCATGATCTTAATGAGCATCGCCTTTAAAGCCTATAGGCATCAGCAGATACAAGATTTCCAATCTGCCCGGCTCTGAGATTCATTGCACTGAGATATTTTCACTCTGAGTTTCCAGTCTATCCAGATTCCTTTGCATTTTCTTTCTGGTTTCCCTGGTGTTTGTGATCACTTTCAACTTCATGTCACTTTTGTGAATGCCTGTCATGCTTTTGTCAATCCTTCTTTAAAGTCATCAATAAAAATGTCAAAAAAGACCAAAGACCTGATTTCTGTGATGCCCTAATAAACATAATTCTATAACACAATAACTCCCTGTTTAGTATTCCTCTTTGTTTGCCACCACTCAGCTGTGATTCAATCCATGGACTATTGCATTCAGATCATCCAAAGAGCTAAGTTTTATGATATAATATCAAATGCTTTACCAAATCCAAACATGCTCACAGATTTTTAAGATCAGAAAGAAGCACGAGAGCATCAAATCTGCTCCTTTCAATCCTCGGTGGAGCATGCTAACGGGTATCACTAAAGCATCTCTTCCAGTATGTCTGGAGTTGAAGACCCCATGAGATGGGAAATCAAATACTTGGCTTCATTAATCACACATATTGCTTTTTTTGTTTTTAAAAAACTTGCTGTTAAATTTAATCAGGCTTTACCTTCTAGACATTGTTTATGTGTCTTTTTTCTCTAGATTAAAGATTGTCTGGTACCCAGTTGTTTCTCACTATGCTTATTGATGTTTCATGCAGTGATCTTTTGGGGTTTTCTTCTTTTTCTAACTAACACTGCTCTTGATTCTGCAAACTCTTCTTTTCATACCTACCTGTGTGTGGAAGTCAGTCAGCCTCTGTGATGAGGAGAATCTGCTTTCATGGGGCAATTTGCAGACTTTGAACGAGAGTTTCTAATTCCACACATAAACAGCTACCTGTCAGCTCTGGCAAGGCTCCCTTTCCTCCACATCTTGCTATCGCTTGTGGCTTCCCTGATGTACTTTAATCTCTCCGCACATAACTCATTTTAAATCATTTAAAAGCTTAGGCAAGGTTCAAGGCTATCTTTAAACAATGGTCCTGATTCCCTACTCACTCAAATGTGGGCAAATGCAGCGCAACTGCTTTGAAGTCAGCGATGGAAACCAGGTATAAATGTCAGGGGAGACAGACATAATCTCCTTTGATATCTCTGGAGCAGGTCATGTAGAAATAGCATCCCAAACAATATCTATGGCCAGCTGTTCATCCTGTGCCTCCAGTCATTCTCCACAATACCTCAGATCCCATCTCCCAGCTGACAAGAAAACCAACTAATCCAAAAATGGAATTACCTAATTTTCTTCCCCATTATCTGAGGCTCATAATAGCAATGTGAAATGACCTGCTGTATGTCAGCAGCAGAACTGAAGATGCTGGTTGACTCTCAGGTCTCAATTCTCACTACATCATATTTTCATTTGCAAAGGTCAGGGTCAAGCCTGGCGGGGTTTTTTTGTTCAGGTGTAGCTCCCTACAGATTAAATGGGATTATTTCAGAGTTAAAGAGGGAAGGGGGGAAAAGAGGAAAGAAAGAGCTGCAGGATTTATTTAATGGGAAAAGCCTACTTCTCAGGTGGTATAATCGAGGGTAGCTCTGCTGACTTACACCAGTTGAAGACCGGGAACGTCCTGTGCCTGTGCTCCACTGCCTCACCCCATGAATTGTGGCCAGGATGATCCAGGCTTCGCTTTGTCCTTTCATTCCAGATAACGAGGGCTGCGGCGTGCCTCTGTCCAGGGGAAGGATGGTGACTCCCCTGCCATGACGTGGGATTCCCCAGCGCCAGCAGCGGAAGAGAGGCAGGCAGCTCTCTCCTCACACTCCTACCTGTGATGAACAGTAATCCCACAGGCAGGGAATCAAGAGGAGAGAGAGGTATTTAAACCTTTTCTTTACTTGCTCAACCTCTGAGTCCAAATATATGGGTGTCTAGGTCTGGGCTTCAGCATGAGAGCTGTAAATAAGGACCTGTAAGCTATCTTAAGCGTGTAAATCTCCCCATCGTCCTGAGAAATCAACTCGTAAGGAGCCTGTGAACCTGGTGTCACCTCCAAGGCAGCCAGCAGAGCTGAGATGTTTCCTCTCCTGGGCTGTAGCATCAGATGACCGTGGCCGGCGGCCAGCTGCGATGCCATGCAGAGCCAGCTTGTGTTCGGTTCCCTGGCATCGAGGTTGCCAAGGAAGCAAAGCCTCCGGATCTCCTCCGCGACCATCTGCGTTGTCTCATAAAGCATCAAACACGTCAAGGAGAGCTCTCTCCTGGGCTATCATCTAGACGCTTGCCGGTGTGTTTGACTTGCATGGTAGTGAAATGCCATAAAGTTAAATAAATTATCCCAAAAGCGGAGAAGGTGGAAAAGCTCTGCTGTGAGCTCAGTGCCACAGCAGTAAGAAATTATTTTGCTCTTGGTTTGGGGTTTCACAGTGCCAGAAAGGCCCACCTTTTATATCTGAGTACCTGACCTCTACATCCTTGTTCATGTGCCTAAATGAGCATCAGCCCCAGGCTGTGAATTCAGGCCAGGGTGTGCTTGCCCTGCAACAGCTTTTCATAACGTGCTGCTCTCCAGCCAGCTGCCCTGGTTGCGTGGCTTCCCACCGCTTGCGTGGCACCACTTCATAGGTGTCGGAGGGCACTGGACCTGCCTGCAGTTTAGTGGCAACAGCAGAAAAGACATCCTTCCTTCCCTGGCCATCCTTTGGCAGCGGAGGCTGAAGCGGGGCTGTGGAAGCACAAGTTTCTCTGGGGATGGTGAAGCCAGATGGACAAAAGGGAGCAGCTTCTGCGAAGTGAGGAAGGGGGGGAGTGAGTCACGTCCTGCACTGGGAAGCTGCTGCGCAGCTCATCGGGGGCTTTTTGGACAGAGAGGTTGAGCCCCGGCTGACAAAGTTACATCTGGACGGTTGCGGTAATGAATGGGATGTGATTCATGTAGGAAATGTGATCCCATGATAGAAATCACTTCGCTGGAGAATTGATGATGCTCGGCATAGGTCAGTTCATCTCTCCCGGTTCCCTGTCCCTCTGCCCAAGATCCTGCAGGACGCAGAGACCACAGCTCACCCTCCACCAGGAGTGACTGAAGGCATCTCAGGGGGTTGGTTCTATTGGAGGGATGGACGGTTGTCCAGATCCATTTGTGGGCAGCTGAGAGTTGTTCAAGAGCTTTGGCAGCCTGGCTGAAAACAGCTTTGCAGCCCCCACGGAATAGCTGCCCGTGGCTATAGGGAGGCTGCAGTGACTTTATGCCACAGGCTATGCAGGCTGGGCTAGATAAGCAGCTTGCGAGGGAGCAAAGGGGTCTAGAAGAGGGTGTTTCTTGGTTTGGACTGCAAAGAAGAGTGCAAGTTGCAATAGTGCAAATCCTTGATGGGAAACAGCAGGAGGAATGAAAGCTGGAGAATCCTGTGCTGCTGCGTGAAACAGTGTTTGGGACTCCAGGGATAAAATAGTCCTTCTAAGCTCCTACTTCATTCTGCACCAGGGCGCAGTCAAGAAACGATATGAGAACAGCGATAGGACCTGGGGACAGGACACCAGTTCTCAATGGATAAGAGGTTAAATCCAAGCGATTCTGTGACTTTCCTTTCCCAAGTTCGGGACCATCTTGCAGAACCTTTGGGGATAACAGAAGGCAATTTTCCTCCTCGCTGAAAGCATCATTGCAGTGCAATGCAGGCCGGCTGGGAAGAACCGCGGAGCCGCGCGTGGTGGAAGAACAATGCCAGCCTGCCTGGGAGATTGGTGTTGCTGCAGCTTTCTCTCCTGCTATATTTCAAGAGGTTTTTAGTAACTCTTGGGTCCTCTTAAAACAGATTGTCTGATTCTTGGCAGTATATTTTGAGCGCCCAATTTGTTTCATGGCACAGAAGCACTTGTGAACCATGATGTTTCTATGTCAACACGTGCTTGAGGAGGTAATTTTTTCAGCAGAAGTGGCAGGTGTTAGAATCCAGATCAGAGCTCTCTCCACATCATTATTTTTAGAAAAGGACTTTTTTAATAAGACATGTTGATATGTTTTCTCTATGTGGGATTAAAAGCACTTTAGGCTCATGCACGGAATTTCACTTTATAGATCTGTGGGAGTGCAGATTTTCTCCAGTCTTGTCCACTCTTGTTATATTGCCTTTGTGAAATGGGAATAATAAACCTTGTCTGCCTCCTGAAGGGGCAGAGAATTAACTCTTTGAAGTTTGTAAGACCATATAAATGCCTTGCTATTATTAAAGTTACTACTACTCGGGGCTTTTAAACAGCTGCCACATTTCACTTCAGAGACGGTTGCCTTGAACTGGTAGGTGAAGCGAACACAGTATATCAGGGTGTTATGCTGAAAAAAAGCTTTGGGATCTGTTAGGTTGAAAGGTGCTATATAAATATGAGTTATTTGTGGAAATGGATTTTATAACCCTATCATTCTCCTCTGGTGTACCTCTTAATCTAAGGGTTTCCGTATCCTTTATGAACATTTAACAAGACCTATATTAAGCTTCAAGCCTCTTCAGGGCACATATTTTGCATTTACATTGAGCCCATGCAGCGGGGACAGATCCTTTTTTTTTTGCCCAGCTCACACAGCAGGTCAGCGATGGACCCGACTGGCCTGCTTTGGTAATTAGTAATTCCTAATGACCCACTGCACAGAAAATGGCAAGGGAAATGCAATAGCTTTAGGAAGAGGTGGCCTCTCAACGCTATCATAGTTTTGGAAGATTCGCTGCTCTTCCTGGCCTTGCAGCTTTTCTAGGAATAGCTGAAGACCGATGGTCTCCTTTAACAAATATAGGCTCCCGCTAAGTGATTTTGGATTACAGGCACAGGGGCTGGTCTCCGAGGCTGCTGTCTGGGTTTGATCTGCATACACCCGTTCCCACACCTTTCATAAATCCCGGGACAAGAATAATAAATGAAAGCCTGTGAGTGTCCCAGTTAATGCAGTTATGGAGACGCCATGGGTAAATTACACGGACTAGGAAACTAAGGCACTGAGCTGGTATTTCAGACAATTCTGTATTCAGAGTGCCGTGCTTTTGTTTGCTGCGAGATGTAGGATTTAGGCCCGGATAAGCATTTCTTGAAGGAAGATGCTGAGGACTTCATTATTCCTCGTCTCTACATTTCTACACTGGGAACCTTTTGAATCTGCCTTGAATCTTTGTCAATGGAGCAAAAAACATTTTTTCTAACCTTTGATTTAGTATTTCTGCTTGAGGAAGAAAGAATCAAGTTTGGATCCGTGGTACTTCAGCAGTGCAGATCGACGCTGGTAGACAGGAGCGGTTTCAGCCTGTGCCTGGTAACTCTCCCCAAGCTTTCAAAGCCCCAGAGCAACAGCAGGGCAGTGCAGCTCCTTGGCCTCTTCCCAGGCAAAGGCTCTTCTCGTGATGTCCTCAAGACAGCGTGTATGGGAAGGTAGCAGCATGTTAATGTGGAGTGGAGGAAAGCCAAGAAATTAGTTGCTTGATTTTTCCAGTGTCAAGCTTAGACCAAGATCTGTAAGCCAACAGAGGCCACGGGGGTGCATGGACAAGGCCACGGTGCTTCTCTGGGCACAAGGTTGCAGGGAGGTTCTCCATCACTTCCTTCTCCATGGGAAGCTTCAAGCTTCTACTGCTGGAACAAGGTCTGTGTGCACCGTCTGTCAGGGGACGGAAAGCAGCAGGGTCAGAGTACTTACAGTCATCTCTGCAATCTGCTTTCAGGGCTCCCAAGCTTGTCTTTACCTTTGTAATATTTAAAAAAGAGCAAACATTAGGTTTCCCCTCTGCTTGTTAACGAAGCCCGTGTCCTTGGCCATACCAGATGGTAAATTTGTCCGGTCTTAACTCCAGTATCTCAACAGGCGCATGCAAGGTATGTGCAAAGGAGACTGTTTTGGCAGGGGACGGACTCCAGGGCGAGCTGCCGGCAGGGTTGCGGGCCCTCTCCTGCCGCCTGCCCCTGCCTTGCCTCTGCAAGCTCACGCCAAAGTGCCGCGGAACGTGCCGCCCTGCCCACCCCTTCTTCCTCCCAAGTGGGAACAGCATGGGGAGCAGGGTGCTGCTGACTGACAGGGTTGTGTTTCGTCCCCTGAAGGAAGGGACCTTATCCATGGCTGAGAGGAGAGTTCAATTAATGAGTTCGTTTAATCATGGACAGCTATTTTTTTTGCCAGTGAAGCCTTTGCTGGCTGATAAATTACACATCAGGCAGCTGCAGACCAGTGCCCTCTTGAATTGCAGCCATAGCCACCCGGTCTCACGTGATGCCCAGGTCTGGGATAGCATTTTAGCATTGAGTTTCTTGATCCTCCAGCTGCTTCCCAGGAGCCCGAGACATTGACTCCTTCTCCCTCCTTCTCTTGTGCCTCCTGAAACTTTTCCCGCTGTGCCGGCTCACGACTGCTGCACGCTGCATCCGCTGCCTGGGAAGGAGAAACTGCTTGAGGGAGGGAAAGCCGCGAGCCGACTTGGGCTCCTGGAGCGATCCACCCAGCCCTCCCAAGCACAGGCAGCTCCAGGGCATGAACGGTCTGGTGAGCCTCTTCCCTCGTCTGGGAGAACTGCTGTCGCTTTCAAATTTATGATCTGCATGGCAGAAGGCTGTACCAACGCACCCCTTACCCAGCAGCGACCGCATCTGCAGGGGGTGCAGGGGTATGTGGGTGGGTGGGCGTGCTCTTCCCCATGGGTCAGGACCAGGTTGTGGGTATCCAGGTCCCCATGTGCTTCCATGCCACCTGGGTCCCTTCACTGGTTTCTTTGCCAAGTATCTATTGATTTCAGGCCTGCTGA
>NW_009259044.1:3835923-3840870 GCF_000687185.1 Egretta garzetta | reverse complement strand
CTGCTGAACGCAGCCCCGTAAATGCATTTGTCTTCAAAGTAGTCAACAAGCATTAGCTACTTAATCTTTCTAGTGTGGCCTGTAAAATAGGTAAATATTATTCTTGCTCTGGAGCCAGAGAAGGGAAAACAAGAAGATACAGTGGGTCCAGCAAGCTATCCCGAAAAAGTGTGTTAAGGCCAGTAGTGAAGACTCCTGGCTGTTGATGGCAGCCATCATCTGTGCTGCCATGGGCGTACATATGTGTGGCTTCCTTTTCTAGAAGAATTAACAGTGCAGACCTCATTTGTCATCATGGTGACATGCCGAGGTGCAGCACAAATTCTGATTTCTAGCCCTGTAACCCACATGGGCTTCACCAAATATGGAGTTGCCAGAAGGGACAAAGCGGAGGGTGGTCCCCGTTCTCAGCATCGCCGTGCATTAGATGCTCAGCTCTCTATGCTCAGCTGCATTTACAGGTGCCATATGGGTTAGAAAATTAAATGCTGTGAGACAGCCTCTCTTTTACAGCCACTGCATTTACAGCTGCCAAGTAAATCAGATTTTGAAAAGGCATCTGAATTTACAATGTTTCTTTCCCACCAAACCACTGAAATTCCCAGACAGGTGAACTGTGGAGGCATGAGGGTACCCTGGGTGTGAACAATACAGCAGCTTCCTATTGCTATTCTCTGTTTGAGCTAAAATTTCCCTGTGAAAAATACGTGGCTGCCAGCACTGTGGGTGGAAATTATTTGCCTAACTTTTTTGAATAACATAAGTCTTAATAGGAAAAAAAGTACAGCCTCAGTGCTTGACACCGTTTTGCCCAGTTTGGTGATCAAAAGTGCTTTTGTTCTTTCTGCTGCTCCTGTTGTTTTACACGGAGAAGACTCCAGTAAACAGAGAGCGCGGCTGCCCAGGCAGCGGCAGAGAAGAGGATTGAACTCCAGGCGCGAGGCAGAGATGCTACCTGGAGGTGACACGTTTTGTACTGAACATGTCATTAGCTCCCACAACGCTGCCTCGCTGACGCCCGTTCATTAGCCGCATACATCCCAACCCAATTGCCCATGTAGCTCTGCAAGGGATCCCATCACCTTATCCCAACGGTGCCGCATACAAAGCAGGAAAGCTCCAGATTTCAAGCTAGCCCCTCAGTAGGAGAGATAATTAGGGAGTCTGGTCCATCAATATTTTACCGCGTCTCTGCTCCATGAGGGAAGGGGCTGTGGGATGTTTCTCTGTAGCTCATGTGCTTCTCAAACTTATCTCCTTGACAACTCTTTAGTTTAAACCAAGATTATTTTGGAACTGGAACTGTCAAAAACCCCAGCAGCTCCAGGAAGTTTTCTTGTTAAAATATGTTGGCTCGGCAGCACCATCTTCTGTTCTGCCCTTTAAACAGCCTTAGATGTCACACTAAAAACGAGCGCGTGTGCCTTGGCTAGCTCGGGGCGAAAGGACAGTTTGAGCAAGACTGAGTTCATGTTTTCCATGCTGGGAGCCGAGGCCATGAAGCAGATACAGTAGGAGCAATGGGAAGCGTGAGCCGGGCTCTGCAGACCAACAGGGAGGCAGCGGGGACCGGCAAACCCTGCCCGTCGCGGCACCTTGCAACCATGGGCAAATCGCTCCCAGTCAAGTGGTTTCCCAGGTGAGGTACCTTCGCTTTGGTGGTTGTGCTCCTGCTTACAGGATTTTTCAGGGGCTGTGACCCCCTTTTCGGTGCATTGGGTTCGGGGGAGCGGGAACCCATTGCCTGCTCTGCGCAGTCTGTCTCGCCTGCTCGCTGAGCCCCGCTTTCCCTGGGGTTTTGCTGTTGGGTTTGACAGTTTGAGCAAGACTGAGTTCATGTTTTCCATGCTGGGAGCCGAGGCCATGAAGCAGATACAGTAGGAGCAATGGGAAGCGTGAGCCGGGCTCTGCAGACCAACAGGGAGGCAGCGGGGACCGGCAAACCCTGCCCGTCGCGGCACCTTGCAACCATGGGCAAATCGCTCCCAGTCAAGTGGTTTCCCAGGTGAGGTACCTTCGCTTTGGTGGTTGTGCTCCTGCTTACAGGATTTTTCAGGGGCTGTGACCCCCTTTTCGGTGCATTGGGTTCGGGGGAGCGGGAACCCATTGCCTGCTCTGCGCAGTCTGTCTCGCCTGCTCGCTGAGCCCCGCTTTCCCTGGGGTTTTGCTGTTGGGTTTGCTAGGCTTTGAGGTGAAGGCGTTCCTCCTTGTCAGAAAAGTTGCCTGATGGTTGTTGCTCTTCTTTGGTGGTGCTGCATATATGCCGGGTCCCACCCAGCAGAGCCCAGGGAGATCTGGGGACAGGAGAGGAGGCGGGGAGAGGGCAGAGGGGAAGAAGGGCTCGGAGGAGCCAAGGCAGCCTGGGGAGTTCTCATACAATGGCGAAAAATCAGGAATTACAGGAGGAGCTGCTCCTTGTCCCACACCTCCACAGCACATTGGGATTTGGGCAGAGGCTTGTGGCATGAAGGTTAATTTAGGAGGGCAGCTACAGTAATTTCTCATCTCATTCTGGCTGGCTGCTGTCTCTTCTCCACGCCCTCCGTGCATCCTCTGGGCTGGCAGCTCACCTCCTTTACCTCCAAATACAGCTCTGCTTCTTCAGCCCACCCTATAGACAACTGCCCATATGTATCACTGTAGTGTGTGTGAGGAAAAGAATACCCATAATTACCTTTTACTTCAGAGTACTGTTGCAGGTCCTAAGTAATAAACACCCGAGCGGCTCAGATCCTTGCATGGCAAGAATCGCACAAGAGAAAAGTGATCTTACGAAAAATACGACAGCAAAGCCCTCAAATCTAAACCACAGCAGCTTTCGTGTAAGAGACACTCTGTGGCAGGATTCTGCAACACAGCAGTCTCGCTTTAATATACAGACCAGGGTAATGTAAGAAACACTTGGAGAGCAGCCACAGCTTTCACAGCAGCTGATGCTACATTTTTGTCAGGATTAAGTTCATTTCAATTATAGAAAGGCTTGTGATCACCTGCTAGGGGGTTTTCAGCAGTTCAGGAGGCTGAGGGTGTGTATACAGCTATATTTAAATACCAAATGCGTAGCACACTCCGGCACCATCCCATTTGCAGAGCGCTCTGCAGATATCCCCTGATTAAGCGTTTAAGTATAGATTCCTTCTTCCTTTATGGCTTGATACGAGCGGATTTTTTTAAAGATCCACATAAATCCTAACTTAATTTGGAGACAATTTAAAGGAACTGAGGAGACTGAATAAAATGGACATCATGCTGTGCATCCCTTTGTTACCGCTGCATTGCTCGGGCTATGCCAGAAGAGGGCTAAACATTGTCCCTTTTGGTGCTGCTTCAGCCCTTCACTTCATACAATGAAACCATGAAATGCTCTGTCCCAATGTAAGTGCACAGATGCCAAGGCAAACCTCGAAAAGGAGAATTTTATTTTGCACAGAGGTTGATGGACAAGGCACCAGCAAAAAGGCCAAGAAACCCGCGCGGGAGCCTGGAGCCCCCCATGCAGAAGGAGGAGAAGAAGAGGACTGAGAGCTGGGACAGAAAATGAATGCCTGAGAATTGGTGTGTGGAAGGAGGATGAGCAGTTCTGCTAGCCCTTCTGCCAGCCCCTGACCCCAGAGGTCTCTCCCGTGCTGTGGCCGGGCCTAAGCAGGCAGAGCCTAGTTGGCTGCGGTGTGAAAGGGAAGAGGCTTGCGGGGATTGTTCAGGGGTTTAAGGGTACGTTTTGCACCGTACTTGCAGCCTGTGCCATTTCCCTCCCGGCTCCAACCCAGGTGCGACCGCAAACACAGACCTCTGGGGCTCCCAAAGTTTAATCCTATTAAGACTTTGCCCTTCGGTGCCCTCATCTGTGGGAGGTTTGCAGAATTAGCAGCGGATGGTCCCGCAAGAAATACCAGTGTCCCCATTTGACTGCAGGAGGAGGTGGGTATGAAGAGGCGCAGCCGCTCACCTCCTGCTTTGCCTCCTGCTCCCCGCCGGGTGGCTGTACGGGATGTCACGTTGCCGGGCTGGCCAGCAAGGTCACCACTGATGCTCCCCCTTCCTACCGTGCCCATCTTGTCATCGTGAGAGCCTGCAATCGTGGTGAAGGTGGCAAAAAAGGGACAGAAAACAAAGAGGCCAGAGGACTCAGGCAGCTCAGGCAGAAGGGAAACCTTTCAGGTCCCAGCTTGGCAGCTGTGGGATGTGACTTCTGGTGAGAAGGTCTGGCACCTCATCCTCTGGTAGCGATGCTGGCAGGCAAGACACAGCTATCATTTGACCTGGGGAACGATGTGGTTTGATTGACCTTTGAAAAATAAATTAGGAAACGGCTAACGCAAATTTTTAAGAAGTGTCAGAACAACAGAAGCTCCCTAGCACTTCCCAAAGTGCTGCCAGAAGGTTGTTCTCAAAGGAATTAAATTAAAGTCTAATTAAATATCTCCACAGAGCTCTCCAACTATCAAACCAAAACATCAACATGCAGTGCTTTGCAGACTAATCGGCATCACGCTGGAGATTGGCGTCGTGTGCTGAAGTGTTAACAGATGGAGTGGATGGTCACGATGGAGGAGTGGGAAGACAAACCTCCCTTTCCACCTCTGCCCCAAACGATGCACTTCGTCCCCCGTCTCAGCTTACCCATCTGTTAAATGCATGGAAACTACTTCCTATAGCATGGATTTACCCAGAGGGCAACCTAGCCGCGGTCACGGAGCAATGTGGCAGAGGCTTCGAGGGAGCTGAGAGCTTTGGGGTTTTTGGATGAGGTTCAGATGAGCGGGGGTAGAAGCCCCGGTGGGATCTGGAGGATTACATCTCACCCTGCACTACAGCAACGGGGCTCTCGTTACTTGCAAACCCTGAGCATTCAGACCTGCCAGAGGCTGACTCCCAAATCCCTTCGTTTTGTTGTACGTTGCAGCAGAGACAGAGCGGAGAGTTGAGCTGCATCCCGGAGGCAGAGGA
>NW_009259044.1:3809119-3835644 GCF_000687185.1 Egretta garzetta | reverse complement strand
ATGCCGCTGGGTCCTGCCCTGGAGCATCCTCTTCTCAGATTGCTAATTCACACCAAAAAAATCAAGCATTTTTGCTTTCAGCCTGATTCAGTTACTGTCACCGGCTCCTTCTTAAGTCCCTAGGAAGTGGAAACCTTGTGTTACAGCCAGTTCTGTTGCTGCCCCCAAGTTGCTGTTCTCAACTCCTCTGCATCGGAGAACAGCGTGTTTACATCCATGGCCATGTTTTGGCAAGCTGGAGAGATTTTTGACGCTTGGAAAATACAGCTTTTAAAATTTTTCTTACCTCTACACCTTCCATTTTATAAAACCGGGACTATTCATTACAAATCAGGTGAAATGAAAAGAAGTGGGGAAAAAGCAAAGTCCTCAAAAAGGTATAAATAGCCAGCTGGAATTGCTGGTGCGGCTTAGTGCATGCTGTAATACAGCCATTCAGTGCGGGCTCAATTATTTCTCAAACTGCTCTGAAAAGCCCACTGGCTTTGCTACCTATTATGAGCATTTACCCTATTTATAGGAGACGTTTCTACACAGTGCAGCCTCTGGATGAGATTCGGTGTGGTGGCCGCCTGACGCTCCTGGAAAGCTCCCCCCCCACGCACCCCGAGTCGGCTCCTGCAGCTGGCGGTGCAAACTGGTGCCTTGGCGCAGCTCACCCTCTTAAAAACTGTCACATTACTGACCCCTTGCAGCAGACAATAAAATTATCCCAGGATAGGGGGCTTTTTTTAGCTTTTTTAGTGGCGTGACAGACACTCGGATGAATTGTTTGCGTGTTGGATGATTTCCATTGACAGGGATAATCTGGCTGCAGTAGGGGAAAAAAAAAATCAAAACCTGACCTTTTGGTTTGTAAAGCCACTGCAAATACTGAAGGAGATGAACATAAATTATCAGTGCTGTGTATCTATATCCATTTAAAATTTTCTATTTATAGCATCTCACGTGTCCATTGGCCTGATCCCCAGAAATGCTGGGTAGTAATAAGTCTCCCAGGGGTGGATAGGGGCTAAAGATGATTTTCAACAGGAGAGGGAGCTCTCTCTGCACCAACTGCTGGGGAAACGCTGCTTGCTTCAGGCAGGAAAAAATGTCAGGCGAAAAGCTATGCTCACCATTTTGTTCCTTACGTGTTTTCTCATACGTTTGCAAGAATGTCACAGGCTATTTAACTGCAGTGATTTGGTTTTATATATATAGTAATGCTCCATAAATCTAATAGTAAAACAAGCTGCCATGCAAAGTGTGTTTTCATATGGTCCAAGGAGAAACAACAGGCCTGCTTAAAGGCAACAGCTTAGGTTTTTGGAGAAGTTGAGAGGAGAGGAGAGGAGAGGAGAGGAGAGGAGAGGAGAGGGTGCTGAATGATTCATTTTGACTCGGTTTTGTGCATTTACAAATACACAAAATCCTTGTTTTCTGAACAGGAGGATGCAAATAGCTGGAGCAGTTTCCTTGCTCAGAGCTCCTGGCCCAGATCTTGCTCAGATTTTCAGCATCGCATACTGTGTCTAGTCCAGGCTGTTCTGGAACCCCCTTATTTCTCACTTTCAGTCGTACTACTTCTTACTTTTCAGTTTGTTTCGCTTTCTTGTACACCTGAGGCAAAATACTGACCATCCACACATCCACGCACATGCTCCCAAAAATCTATCCCGTGGCAATCCACTGCCTGAGCAGTTTGAATTCCCTCACTGTCTGGCACTGCCATTTTGGCAGACGGGGAGATGTCTTTATGCCCTTTAGCTGTCTGAAACCAAAACTATAGGAAAGCTATAGCGGGAAACCAAAGCTAGAGCAAAGCTAGGCTGGAGACCAAAGCTAGAGTGAAGCTAAAGCAAAGCTAGAGCAAAGCTAGAGCTGGAGACTAAAGCTAGAGCAAAGCTAGAGCTGGAAACCAGAGCTAGAGCAAAGCTAGAGCAAAGCTAGGCTGGAGACCAAAGGCAGAGCAAAGCTAGAGCTGGAAACCAAACCTAGAGCAAAGCGAGGCTGGAGACCAAAGCTAGAGCAAAGCTAGAGCTGGAAACCAAAGCTAGAGCAAAGCTAGACCTGGAGACCAAAGCCAGAGCAAAGCTAAAGCTGGAGACTAAAGCTAGAGCAAAGCTAGAGTGAGAAACCAAGGCTAGAGCAAAGCTAGAGCAAAGCTAGCTTGGAGACCAAAGGCAGAGCAAAGCTAGAGCTGGAAACCAAAGCTAGAGCAAAGCTAGGTTGGAGACCAAAGCTAGAGCAAAGCTAAGCTGGAAACCAAAGCTAGAGCAAAGCTAGGTTGGAGACCAAAGGCAGAGCAAAGCTAGGCTGGAAACCAAAGCTAGAGCAAAGCTAAAGCAAAGCTAGGCTGGAAACCAAAGCTAGAGCAAAGCTAGGTTGGAGACCAAAGGCAGCGCAAAGCTGCTAGAGCAAAGCTAGGTTGGAGACCAAAGGCAGAGCAAAGCTAGACCTGGAGACCAAAGCTAGAGCAAAGCTAGGCTGGAAACCAAAGCTAGAGCAAAGCTAGAGCTGGAGACTAAAGCTAGAGCAAAGCTAGAGCTAGACATGTGGGTTTCAGCCGGGTTCAACCCCCCCAGCAGTGCGGCATTGGGCTCAATTCTGCATGCTCCGGAGAAGCAAAATGCTCCTTTTTTTTGGTCCTCTGGGAGGCTTCCCGAGTGCCGAGGTTGGGGTTTTTTGCCGTTCCCCCGCCCCCCCGCGGGCGCTCAGGCCACGAGGTGGCAGCAGCCCGTTTCCAGCGGGACCACCGGGGCCGGGCGAGCCACCAGGCTGGGTTAGGGTTGGGTTTAGCAGGCCAGGGCAGGTTTAGGCTAGACATTAGGAAAAACTTCTTCACCGAAAGGGTTGTCAGGCTCTGGAATGGGCTGCCCAGGGAGGTGGTCGAGTCCCCATCCCTGGAGGTATTTAAAAGAAGGATAGATGAGGTGCTTAGGGCCAGGGTTTAGTGGTGGGATGGCAGGGTTAGGTTAACAGTTGGACTCGATGATCTTAAAGGTCTTTTCCAACCAAAGTGATTCTATGATTCTATGACCCCTCACTGCTCCTGCTGGGTCTCTCCTGCCCTCTGTCCTCTGGGATCCCTGAATGCGTCCGTGGGAATCCAGTGGTATTTTCTCTCGTGTTTTTGCGCTTCATTTCATCCTGTCCACTCGAATATCAGACGTCATTGAATGCTCCTGGCTGGTAACACACGGAGCAGGCATGGCAGATTAGCAGCCCTTTCATTTGACTTCCTAATTACTACTTTTTTTTTCTTTTTTCTTTGCAATAGGAAAGTCTCAACTCCGAAGCGAGAATTAGTTTCCACTTCACTGCTATGGACAAAGCAGTGCTTCCTTTTTGCACCCTGTGTTGGTTTTGGCTGGATTTCAAGTCTGAGCTCTCCCTGTATATATGTAGGTACATATTCGACGTTTAAGCACTATTGTGGTTGGTGCTAGACAGAAAGCATTGCCAGACGTTCTTTTTTCCTCTTGTGCAAGGGCTTTATCTTCAGCTCAGAACAGGAGGGATTTAAGTCCACTGGTATCGATTTGATTAAGAACACAGAACATTTTTCATTATTTCTTTTTTTTGTTTGTTTCTTCTCTGTTGGGATATTCTCAAGCACTAGGAAATTATGCAACCAAAATAACTAACTCGTAATTGCAACGAATCGTAATTGCGACAGCCTTTGGAGTCAGCTTATGCCTGACTGCTGAAATAGTTTCATTCACTGACAGAATATTTCTGTGTTTCAAGAAGAAAGCCTGTGGTACCTACCCTTAAAGCCATGACTTACGCTTCAGTCGTATAAACAGATGGGGAAAACCACCGGGTTTGTTTTGTTTCTTAGCCTAGGAGAGCCATAGTCACCTCTCGGCTTTGGTCACAGAATTCCTGGCGGAGTAATGGCATTTCAGGACTGATTTAATCTCTTCATATTTCATAGTTACTTCCATCAGGCACACAGGGGACCTCGGCATTTCACAGTGACAACGGGTCTGAGATGCGGACCTGCCTGTGCAAATGTCCCTCAGCCAGCAGCAGATGAGGGGCTGCCCCAGACCCACCTGGAAGAAGAAAACGGGCCAGTGTACCTCAAGAGAGGTCCACCCGTTTCCAAAAGTGCATCTGCAAGACCTGAATGTACGCACACAGCTGAGATGTCGAGGAGACGCCACACATCTTCCCATTGGCGGCATGTTGGGCAGCACCACGCTGAGTGCCTGCCTTCCTCTGTAATGGCAGCTTTAACAGAAGCTGGAACAGCAGGTATGAAAATTGATGCAACTCTCCCAGCAGGTCAGTGGTCTCATTAGGTACACATTTCACAGGAATAAATTCCAGCGCTGAGCCAAACCACAGCATTGGAGCTGAAGTCAGAGTCCCGGCAAAACCCAGTGTCCTCTGAGCACGGCTTTAATCTCTCACCTACCTTTGGTATTTACATTCATTTCTTCTTTAAAGGTTTTTTGTTTACCCGGGGTGATGTGTCATTCTCCCAGTGGAGCTCAAATTTTAGCCAGGTGCAAATCATGGCAGAGCTTTGCCAAATGAGTGGCTGCGCTGCACTTGATGACACAGGGAAAACTACGGGTTCTCGGTGGAAGAGGAGAAGGCCTGGTGCTGCTATTTACTGGCACGGCCACGCTAACAGCAGGATGCAGGGATAAGGGTGGGATTGCCAATGTTTGACCCAGCCTGCTGAGGGACCTCCCCATCTTCTAATGCCCTGGTGATGGCGGGCATCAGCCAAAATACCAGTTACCCCTTACAAGTGCTCTCAGGGGTGCTAGACTGGTATTACGTCTGCCCTGCAGAGGAATATGCATCCTCCAGCATATTCCTCTGGATTTACACCATAAAGCAGACAACTGGGACATGTTTCTCCGTGAGCAGGAAGTAAAGCCTCATTTCCTGCAAATCCGCGTCCTGTATTACTGCAGAAACCCTGACTGCCTCCCCGTGTCTCCCGTCACCCACCCCCCCCCAAGCCGTGGCTACGTGCTGGGATGAGATGCACGCTAATTAGCAGGCTAACAGGCGCATGCAGCAGCCGGGATGGCAGAAGGCCACGCTCACAGCCTGCCTACCCCGGGCTCGAGCGTTCAAGGGCAGGAGGGGGAAGGGGTTTTCAGGAGAGAGACAAAAAACTTCTCCTCGGTTCTTGTCTTTCAAGGGTGGTTGGATTCGGCGACGGAGCTCAAAGCGTTGCAGGAGGCGCTGCCAGATTGTGCAGCAGTGTTTCCATGGGGAAGTGGGATAACAGGGCTGGGCTGAGCTGAGCTGGCTGCCATGTCGTGACTGCACAAAATCTCTACCTTCTGCACCTCCTGAACACCCTCAGCAAGGCTGGAGTTGCAGATGTCATCAGCCCAGAACAGGCTCCTGTTGGGTAGAGCCTGTAGCAGTTTCCAAACTTTGCCTTTTCTGGGGTAACACATAAATACATGCTGGCATTAGAAAATGTATAAATATTGAAACCAGAAGTGGGGGAACTTCTTTGTAAGAGTGAAAGAGTTGGTATGATCCCTCCTAGGGTTCCTCTTCCTATAGTTCCTCTGCACCTACTTGCCCCCTTTGATGGTCATTTACTCTGACATGAAGGCAGGCTCTTTCTCTTCCCCTGCTGATTTCGGAGTGCTCTCGAAGTGTGCTGGCTTAGGAAAGAGGAACCAGCCAAGCCAAGAGCTCCACAGGGTTGTTTCGGGGTCCGCGTGCACCAGCCCAAGTCCTTGGTGCTGCTGGCAGGAGGCATCTTGCACTCCTCTGTCCCAGTCCCCTATTTTCACTCTCTTGTGTGCTGGCCCTTGTGCTCAAGGAACCGACCCATCTGAAACATAGAGAAAAAGGAGTTTGAGTCTGAATTAGTTCATCGGCCCAGCTGACAGCATGGCCACTCGATAGCAAGCATCTCCTCAAGAGGCCGCTTTCTCTCCGAGCAGCAGCCGATACAGAAGCCAGTTATTGAGAACCCAGCCTGAACCCATAGCCAGCAAACATCTCCCATAGACACAAGCACTGGTGCCAAGAGCAGTCCTGCTTTCCTCCGGCCCCGGTCGCTGTTTCCCAACACCGCCGCGTCCCTGCCTCGTGCTGATGGGTGGTTTCGGCCGGATCTGAGCTGGCTGGAAGCTCCTGGTTAGTTGTCAGCTAAATTAGCTCCCTGACCCAGCACCCTGGGTGGCTGCGGGTGGCTGAGGGCAGTGAGAAGGACATCTGTCTCTCCCGTTCACCACTACCATGGATTTGTGCCCAATTAAAATGACTATTAACTGTGGCCTTCATTAGCAGGATTGACAAGGGTAACTTTTAATCAAGCGTTTGGCTTGCAGAAAAGGCGGAGGAGGGAAAGGATCACTTCTCCATTTACCACGGATATGTTTAAAAAAAAAAAAATCCCCGTGAGTAATTTGAGTGTGATACAGCTGGATTTTAGGGTTTAGGCGTGGGAGGGATAAAATATATTTTAAATCCCTGCTTTCTGTCCCCAGCCAGATGAATTTTAGAAAGGATCAGGTTAAGGTGGTGACTGTTTTCCATGTTGGCTCTTGAATGTTTCTGCCAGAACTGGATTTTTATGTCCCATTTACAATGGGGCTGGAGCCGGGGAAAGGTGCTGTAATGGAAGGGCTGACACCACTTTGTCGGCGACAGCCCTGCTAACGATGCCCACGGAGCTGGAGGAGCCAACTTGGCCACTTTTAAGGGGCCAAGCCTGACAGAAAGGCTCTTAGAAAATAACTTACTGCTCTAAAAAGGAACACAAAAAGACTAACCTTCTCTGTACTGAATGGGTGGCAAAATTGCTTTATTGGAGTCCCAGGACATTGTCCTGGGCTTCCTCAGCCAGTGCTGCCATGGCATGGGGTTAACTGAGGTGTGGTGGGAATTGTTGGGTGTGATTTGTTAACACCCTTTATCTAATATAGGAGGTGCCTGAAGGACAGAGGAAAAACTAGCTAAGCCGGAATAGGCCTGGCCTTGCTAAGGGTGGAGGTGAAGTGGTGCACAAGACTAAAGGTGTCTTATCTACGCCACATCCTTCTGTCCCTGTGGGACTGCAGGAGGAGAGCCGCTGGCCACCATGATTCCTCCCAGCCCTGCGGTCCCACTCTGGGTTTCCTCACACATTTTTCGTGACTGTGATCCCTTTTGCTTGTATGGAGTGGAAATCCGTTCCCAGGGAGGAGGAACAAAGGCTGGGTGCTTTGAGCCACCATGCTGTGGTCTTCAGGGAGTTTCTGATTGTGTCCTTGGAGGAGCCACCTTTCTCTTTTCTCCCGTTGAAACGCACGTTGTGCCACAAACCACAGGGCAAACAGTCGGCAGAGCAAACCGACTGCAGGTGTAGGCAGCAACCGCTCGGCTCGGCGCAGGGCACGCAGACCCGGGAGAGGTGGTACTGTAGAAAATAAGTTGCTATTTAATACCATGTGAAAGTGCTTCAGCTGGGGACACCACCGTTTATCTTGATTTTTCAAGAAACCAAGTCCAAAGCCGAGTGTTGAGCAGAGCTAAACTCGGTTGTTGTTTGCGGCAGGGAGAACTGTGCAAAAATTAGGAAGTTCTGAGGCTCGCTGAAGCAGAAACCCGTGTTCAAACCGCAAAATCTAAAGGGAAATTTAAGGGAGCCCGGGGCTTTTAACAAGAAATTGCTCTTTTTTACATAATGAGAGTTTCTCTTAGCAATGCACCAGCGTTTAAGCAGGGAGGTGACACCTACCCGGCAGCATCCAGGGCACGGGAAATGCAAGGAATGCTCAGGAGACGGGAGAGCAATGGGGGCACCACAAGAGCAGGGAAAATGAATTCAAAATATGTATCTCAAGTAGACTTCTACAGATTGGAAAAGCATAAGGGTTACTTGAAAAGCAGGCTATGAACAGATGTTTTAAACTCAAAACACATTAAGGTGAAAAGCCCCGGCGCAGCCGCGCTCAGCGAGGCCCCTGGCACGGTGCGGTACCTCCCTTGCTGCAGTGCACTGCCTTGCTTCAGAAAATGCATTTATTTAGTGGCAGCCAGTGGTTGCATTTACCCGTGCCCCTGTGGCAACGGTGTCCGCTATGTGGAAACCCAGGCTGCATTAGCAAAGCTAGCAAGCTAACAAAGCTGGGGCATCTGCACGTTCTCTCCTTTCTGCGCGTTTACGGAGCTCAAACCCTTTTGCTTTCTTTGTCTCAGACCACAGCCTTGGAAACGCAACAGAAAATTCCAGCAATTCCCTCCAGCCGAGCAGAAGCTGCCATGTGGGCAGGTCCGTGCACGGCCACCGGTCCTCTCCACCATCAGAGCTCTTCGTGTAAGTCCAGACTCAGACTTAGCTTTCACCCGGAATGCACGTTTGCAGCTCTTCCAGGGAGTCTCTGTAGGAAGCCTTGTGTGCTGTTGAAGGGTTTAATTTCATTTCTCTGCACAGGTTGTGAAAGGCTTCTTGGAAACCAGATCTTTGCATTTTACTTGAGTGCGCTTATCTGCCAAAAGCTGTTTCAAGTTACTCTTTCCAAGCCATGTTAAACGAATCCTTAGGTAAGAAGGTAGCAACAACAGGTACCGTATATCTTTGTTGAGAAGTCACCGCTTCTAATTACATTCCCTCCTTATATGCTTTAATATCGAGGACTACAAAATAAGGTCAACCTCTATTAAATGTAATGACTTGCCTTGTGGAGCTTGCAATGAAAGCAGCTTCACAACAAAGGTTTCTATTTAAGGGAAGGGAGTTTCTGTTACAAGGAAGTCCCCTATCTCGGTGCAGGGGCTTCATTTTTATTTGCTGGCTACGACAAAATGAAAAAATTCGGGTTGAGACTTTAACCGGTGTTTATCTGAGAAAAACAGATAGGAGAAGATGAATTAAAACGTGAAGATGGGGAAGAGCAAAAGCCACGTTCACTGGGCTAGGACCAGTCTGGCAAGCAACACCTTAAATTGCAGGCAGCTCTGGAGAAGGCAGACAGCACAGCTGCGTCCTTGAACCCAACCAGGGCCATCACCAGCCACAGCTGCAGGCAATGAGCAAAAAGAGGTTATAGAAGAGGAGCAGATTTGCTCCTTGCTTCCCTGCAGGTTAGGCACCGTTGGTTCCCCATAGGTGTCCCGAGGAACAGGCAGCATTGTCTGCTCCTTCAGATGAAATGAGACTTGTAATGGATAAAGGAGCTAATTTTGAACCCTGCAAAGAGCACTGTCTGTGTAGTGGTGCTGTGACCCTCTTGCTGGGCAGCTCTCGTGTCCTCATGCCTGTTGGGCAGATGTTCCCCTGCCCAACTGGTAAGTCCGCAGATCTCTGATTTTCATGTGGCAAAGCTGCAGTAGCTTGAACGGGCTCTTTTGTGCCACTACAGCTATTTGTGTGGCTCTTTAGCTTTGTATTTTAAGCAAGGTAGGCACAAAGCTGTCTTAAGGAATAAGTTCTCTTTTTACACTAACAGATGGAGGTAAACATGGCTGTAACTTTTAAAAATTGCTGTTGCCCTGATAATAGTCTAACAACTGGCAAAGTAAGTTTGCTCTTTCTTTAAAGAGCGTTTTTTCCTCCTGCAGCCTTGCAGGCAGAAGTTTGCCAGGCAGTTGTTAAAACATCACGCCTGCCAAGTGCAAGAGGATTATTTTGGCATCAGTTCTCGGCTAATATTAACTGTGCTGCATTAAGGTCACCATGTTTGAGGTTGTGTCGAAAGCAGTTTTAGAAAGGCAGCTGCTGCCTTGTTCACCTCCTGCCTCTGGCTGCTCAGCTCTTTCCTCCCCCCACCCTGCTGCTTAGCTCTCTGCTTTACATTTTTTATCACCGAAGTCAGTAGAAATAGCATGCAAATGCTATCTGCCTTTATTAACGCCCCAGCGTGCTAGTGATGCACTGCAGCCTTTCTCACAGGAAACAAAAAATCGCCCTGGGGCGCGCTGGGAAGTGGGATGCGGACCAACCTTCTCCGCCAGCCGAGATTCTCGCCCTTTAAGAAAAAGCCCGCAGTAATTTTCCATTACCCTGCACGGTCTTGTCTACGTGGCAAGAATTGTTTGCGGAGGCTGGAGCATCACGGGTGAGGCGCAAGCCCCGATCTGGCTGCCGTTGCTTGGCTACGCGCTCGGCATGCCGGCAGCACGCCAGGCTCCTGGGAAGCACCTTTGTTCCCGAGGAGGGATTTGAGTTGTGTTTTCGTGCCGAAGGCAGGGGACAAACGCTGTCTTTCTCAAGCAGCCTGGCAGAACTGGGGTTGCAAAACAGCACGAGCCAGCCAAAATACTCAGCAATAATAATACGTTTCGGGGTCTGTCTCCTGTGATGGCTTCTCTGCCTTTGCACAAGGAAACGTCTTTTGACGCGCGCGTGTTTTGGTTTGCTGTTGCACTGATCATAACAGTCACTTAATCAAGGCAGTGTATTGAATCGGGGAGAAATAACATCAGCAAAATCTCCCCCTGCTTTTCTTGTTTCCATCTAATAAACTAGACGGATAGTTGTTGTTCTGCAACTTGATAAACAGATATTTTTTTTTTTTTTAAATGTAAGCTCTGGAGTCCTGATGAGCGAGTCTCTGCTCTAGTCCGTGGAGGGTTGTCTGAAGTGCCAGAAATATTTCAAATGCCACCCACAAAATCTGCAGCAGCGTGGAGGCTCGGGTTTGAGTGCCTTCCCTGCTCGCTGGGGCTAGGCTTCAAGTACAGCAGCAGTGTTAGTGCAACAGGCATTTTCATGCTGCCTCGGGCATGGCTTCGGCTCCGGGATAGCTTATTTTATTTGTGTGAGGCTTGATACCTCCATTAATTACGCAGCTTTGTGTTCCTCTGCTAGCAGCCTGTGTTGTCTCCCTACACCAGCAGCCAAACCTACCCTGATAACTGTTAAGCAAACACATCCTCCCCGTTAGGTAACGCTGCCATTTGCTTTCTGCAGCACCTCCAGGTGCCCTCGGGAGCTGGTGCTCAGGAGGAACGAATGAACATGTCCTTTGGGGGTGTCTGGCTACCCCTGGAAACCTGAGAACTGAAAAACTTGGTATAGGTGGAACACACTGAGCATCAGCCTTGATTTTTTGCTTCACAGAGTTTGAAGCCAGAGGGGAATTTTATGATCATAATCTGGCACCCTCCATCACACAGAGGAATGAAGCTCACCCAGCAGAGCCCTGGCAGAGCTACAGAGGGGACCACCTACCCAGCCCCGCTCCTTGGGGGGCTCCAGATGAACCGTGGCTTTCAGGCATCTCTCCCTGGGCAGGGGAATAGCCCAGGTTTTGTAGCCCTACCTGCAGCCTGCCCTGTAGCCCCATCACCCAGCAACGTCTGCCTCCTAACCACAACCTCTCTGAGGTTTACAGCTTAAAGATGTTGGCTTCCTGGAGTTTCTCTAGAAAATCAGCCGTGTACTCTGCTTTCTGTGCTCCTTTTCTTTTTGGTCCTGTTTCCTCGTATCTAGCATCTCCACCACCACCACCTCCTCCTCATCCCTGCTGCTGCTGGCTCTGTTGCTGCCAGCCAGCAGCCCAGCGGATGCCCCTGGCACCTGGGGACCTGCATGGAGCTCCCCATGTCCCCACACAGGAAGGCTGGAGCTGGGCAGCCTTAGCAGCTTGGCTGTGTGCTCTCACCTGGAACATGCTTTTCCTTCATCAGTGAAGTCTGCTTTGTATGTTGGAAGGACTGAGCAGATGTTTAGGATGGTGAGTTTCCATATACCTGGGTCAAATTTTCCCAAATGGCTAACCTGATGGTTAGAAACAGCACCTTATCCACCTTACAGCACCTTATCCACCTTACGCACTGCTTTGTTCTCTGCTCAGTTAACTTTTTGACTTGTCTTATCTGTCCTTGGATTGTTTTTTTAACAAAAAAGTCAACTACTGCCTCTTCACAATTTTAGAAAACCTTGGTATCTAAGAAAAGAGGAGTTTGGCTCTTCAAAAGCAATCGTCAGTAGTAGCCCTTTTTCTTTTCATTGTGTTTTTGGATGTGAAAAGCAAACTTCTGAACACTTGACTTTTTCAAGAAGGCAAGCTAATACAGACACCTGCAAAAGAGGGTCCCTTTCTGAAATGCATTTGGCCCTGCGCTGTGTCTGCTATAGCGTGCCACCACCACGGCTTGCCTTTGCTTGGGGTTTGCTCCACATGGTAAAGCACAGAGGATCCGAGGATCCGGGCTGCCAGGGCTTGCCTCCCTTGTTTGAGCCGTCGGGAATGTGGGTGAGTCACTGCCTTGTCTGAGGAATGAAACCTTCGATCCCAGTTTCTTGTGCCTTTGCTTTTAGAACCGCAGCGTTGTCGAAGGTAACTCGTACTCCCGTGGCTTCGCTGTGGCTCAGTCTTAACACCTGGTTTGACATTCTGCATTTCCTTCTTTAAAAGCACAAAGATGAGACTGCACCTTTCTGCACACGCGCTCGGAAATCCATAGGATCCAGCAGACCCTGTGAGATCAGAGTGGGCAAATCCGCTTCTGCCTCCAGCGAACAAGGCTCGCTTTCAGTACCACCGGTGCAGCAGGGTGTAGTTCTCCTACAGCAACGTTGCTAATTAAAATAGTGGCAATTTCCACATACGGAATTAGAGCAGTCTTTGAGGACAATTTGTTTCAAGAAGGCAAGAAAAGCAGAGGAGGAGATATGTGTAGGAAAGACACGAACACAGCACAGTTTTCTAACATTCCTAGCTTTCAACTATTTGACTAAGCTTAGGGACCTGTGGCCCTTTTGGGAATGAATTATCTGATTTCAAAGGTTTTAAATACCTCAAATAGCATTATTACCTTTGAAAATAAGGTCCTTGCTTTCTGTGGATGCTTGAGTTTAGGTTCTTTCTTTTATGTTTTGCAGATTGAAAAAAGGAGTTATTAAAAGACTTTTCATACATACATTGTGCCATTTTTCCTTTACTGCGATTTGACATCTAAAACTTTCCTTCTGTAATACCTTCATTTTGGTGGGTTTTTTTTTTTACATTTCATAGAATCATAGAATGTTTTGGGTTGGAAGGGACCCCTAGAGGTCATCTAGTCCAACCCCCCTGCAGGGAGCAGGGACACCGCTAACCAGATCAGGCTGCTCAGAGCCCCGTCCAACCTGGCCTTGAATGCTTCCAGGAATGGGGCCTCCACCACCTCTCTGGGCAACCTGTTCCAGTGTTTCACCACCCTCCTTATATCTAGACTAAACCTACCCTGTTTTAGTTTAAAACCATTACCCCTTGTCCTGTCACAGCTGGCCCTACCAAAAAGATTTTCCCCATCTTTCCTATAGGCCCCCTTTAGGTACTGAAAGGCCGCAATCAGGTCTGCCTGCAGCCTTCTCTTCTCCAGGCTGAACAACCCCAACTCTCTCAGCCTGTCCTCATAGGAGAGGTTCTCCAGCCCTCGGATCATTTTTTGTAGCCCTGCTCTGGCCCCGCTCCACCAGTTCCATGTCCTTCTTGTGCTGAGGGCTCCAGAGCTGGACGCAGGGCTCCAGGTGAGGTCTCACCAGAGCAGAGGGGCAGAATCCCCTCCCTTGACCTGCTGGCCACGCTTCTCCTGATGCAGCCCAGAGTACGGTTGGCTTTCTGGGCTGCCAGTGCACATTGCCGGCTCGTGTCCATTTCCATTTAAGTCTGCCACTTATTCCCAAAAGTTCAGTATTTATATTTATTCCACAGCAAGCATGTGACTCATGTGACTGCATAATTATACCAAAATGAATTTGGGTTCCTTTTGTTGCAAAATGTTCTAGGGCTACAGATACGATTTGAATGCATGATAAGCTCTGAGTATTGAGATTAGAAGAAAAACTAGCTACAAAATCCTACGGATTAAGGTCATGCATGAGATATTTAATTCTCCCTCCTGTGAGGTTCGATTGCAAGATATAGCCTGCTCCCGCTGACTTCTTAAAATGAGAAAGCTTGAAAAATTGACCAGATTCTGTCAAATTTGCTTTGCTGCTAGAGGAGCTGGAGGTGTTGAAGAAATAGGGAACTGTGAGGAAAGGAAGACGCAGGGACCAGGAGGGTCAAAATCCCTGCTGGCTCACAGCTTGGAAGCGAGGAAAGCCACCAAGATGACTCTTTCTGCCAGAATTGGATCCACTTCAGAATTAACTATATCAGAAGGGAAATGCTCCTCCTCTTCTCTGTTCCTGCGACTCCAGCAGTGATTCAAGGCTACAGTTGGGACCAAGGCTTTGTTGTGCTGGGCCAAAGAATCTGTGTCCTTGCAAGTAAAAGATGCAGGGTGAGGCTGGAAGATATGTGGAGGGCAGAATGGAGGTGATGGGGGAAGCACCTTGGCCCTATGGAAATTTAGTCATAGGGGGGTTTGTCCCCAGGGGCAGATCTATGATCGGACAACACGCCACAGAGCCTTGACCTGATGGAAGGTAAAATTGGGATTGCTCTCTGTGGGCTGCTGAGGCACTGAAGGCCACGGCTCACCTCTAAATCTGCCAAGAGCTGATATTTTGTTAAGAGGTGACCATTCTTCTGCTTGCATTTGCTCTGAGATCACCAGTTCTTTTTTCCACAATCATCTGATGGGAATAACTTCCGGTAACTGATTCCGACGTGCAAATGTGATGTCTCCTTACGGAGAAGAAACCACCCTGGTTTTAACAGTTAAATGTCTATCAGCTGCATGCAATCCCTCTCAAAATAACCTGTGGATGTAAGAGTTTCACCCTGCTGCAGACATTATTAGTCTCTTCTGTAACTAGGGCATCGCTGCTGCCTGACTGCATGTCCCACGGGAGCCTGGTGGTGTTTGTGCAAACCCGATTGGGCTGAGAAAGGGGTGGAGAAATGCAGTTCTCTGCCCAGGATATATTTAGTGAATGCAGCTGTGGGAGGCAACAGGAACAGAGAGCTCTTGTATTGCCAGAGCTCTGGCAGCTCACATGCCTAAATAATCTGCTGTTTTCTTTGCAATACGTTGTTCCTCCCTCTGCAGTGTTTTTAATTTGAATGTAAACTTCTACTTTAATGTAGCCAGAAGTCTTCCTGGAGCTTAAAAAAGTGAGAGGCATTACAGTGCTGGCCTCGCCATAGCCCGTCAAGGGGAGCAGCAGGCACCTTCCGTGTGCACGAGGCCTCCTCCATGCCAAGGAGGGAGACCTTGACTTCATTTTCACCCATTAGAGAGGCTAGCGGTGCAGGAATATGCCTTTCGTCTACACTGCAGCGCTTGCTTGGGCTGGAAGCAGCCCTGCAGCACTACTACAGCCCCTCCCAAGCAAATAAACTCTGCTTTTTTGCTAGGGCTGATGAGCTGGGGTGGTGGCTCTGCTTTCAGTGTGCCAGGGTGCTTCACCATGCTGAGCAAACTCTGCTAGTTTTCCTGGCATCCCTGAGAGTCTGATCCAATATTCTCCGGTATGATATGGAATAAAAAAAAAAAGGCACAAAAATAGGTTTACCAACCCACTGGGTCAAGTGGGAGCACATTACTGTTGCTCTGCATTAGGACTAATTTGTCTGTACTCCCTGGCTGTGTTCAGACTTCCCCCTGGAGAAAAAGGCCAAGTCTGGGAATTCCCCATGTGTCTTCTTCCCTGGCTTGTTCAGCAGCGCACAACAAGCCGTGAGCTGGTCTGCCTCAGGCATTAAAAGTTTATGACAAATTAAGCTGCAGCATATAAAAAGAACAGGGTTGGGTTGTTTTTTTTTTTTGGTCTTGTTCTGATGCAGTTAAGGGGTTAGAAAAACAGGACTGGTTTGGGGAGGTCCAAAGTTTGTCTTTGTGAATGGGCAGAGCCCAGGGATGATGGAGACGTGTATGTTTAGAGGAACACAGACTGTGCCACTGCTTTCTTACCAGCATTGCTGGGAGATGCTGCCGTGATGCAGCCAGGTTTCCTCTGCCAGGGCAGCACCCTGACCCTTCCCACCCCACCGTGGGCAGCAGGGGTTTGCTGTTCCTGTGACAGGGACTTATACCCACCTGAAATCCGTATTGGGAATGCAGATCCTGTAGGTGGCTTTCACGGTTCCACCACAGGTTGGCACAGATCCTGAAACAAATCCCACTTTTATTAAAACTGTGCGGTATATGTGTTCTGATAGAGCTGTCCCACCTTTGCGTGCCGTGACCGAAGGGAGTTTCAGTGGTCAGTCTGTATAGCAAAAGTATTTACTAAAGCGTAGAAAAATTCATCTGTGAACAAATCTGCACCGAGCACGGGTTGCTGGGTACCCACCCAGTCTTTTCTGTCCTTAATCTCGCTGAGACTGTGTCTGAGACTTGAGTTTTTCAGCAGTTAAATGGTTAACTTGAGGACTAATTGGCTCTGAGAGCTCCAGTCCTTTGCAACAGATTATTGGCATGCGGGTGAGAGCAGCTCCCTTCCTTCCCTTCCCCCATCATTATAAAAACATGTACTGTAGCGAGAAACCAAATACCACATGGCGCCCTACACGGAGCCCATCAGTGCTCCGGCTCAGTACGTAGCACAAAAGTCCCTTTATATTTGGGAAGCGGAGGGAGAAAATTCTGGAAACGCAAGATCGCGGTGATACTGGCTGCATCAGCAGATTTATGTGCACTGTACAGGGCACTGGAGCCCAGAGCCCCGCGCGCCAGCCCAGCCTGCAGGCACCCACTCGCCCCACGCCAGCGTGGGGAAGAGTCCCGGGTGTCGTCCAAAAGCCGAAGGCAGATGGGAAAGGCTGGTCCCAGCACAAGGAGGGCTTCCTGCGCTCCCCGTCGCTTCTCTGTTTGTCAGGTTCCGGCTTTGCGGAGGGCTCTGAGGAGTCCCTGAGGGACTGAATGTAAAGAGAGAAAAATGAAAGCTGTTTTTTTTAAAAAAAAAAAAAAAAAGTTGCATGTCTGGTTTCCCGCGGGGACGGGTGCGTTTTTAGGCAGCTGCCTACAGAGGCAGTCGCCATTTTGTGAAGCGGCATTAATGCAGCAGGAGGAGACATGTTGTGTTTGTGGGAGTTTGTATTTTAAAGGTTTTTTTTCCTTGGTTATAATCAAGAGACTCACTCCACCTTCACCCTCTTTTCAGTCCCAAGGCTTTCATTTCTAAACTTAAGGTAGAAAAGTAGTAACAACACGTAAGAAAAACAAGGAGAAAGGGGGAAAAGTTCTCCTGAGAGGATCACAGCATACAACCAAAATCAGGTCTCTCTCCAGGAGACATAAAAAATTTTACGGGTGTAAGATGGTTCCAAAAATGCTACCAAGCCTGCAGCCAGGATAACCAGGATGGTAACGCGGCTGCGCGGAGGCGTAGCTGAGGTGTTCAGGGAAAATGTAGTACATCAGGTATGTTTTAAATAGAGTATTTGTTTCTAGCATAGAGAGATGTCTGGCTGGTCTGTGTGCACACGATACCAGCCCTTTTTGTCTTGCATGGGCTGACTTGACTTCCAGGCGCTGAGATAATAAGTTTTGATCTAAAATCTCAGAGTACCGCTAGTGCTGCAGGACCGCTCATTTGATCAAAAGAGAAAATACTGATTGTGGCAGGAGCAAGGTCAGACTGAATCCCCCTCAGAGCAAAACTCTTAGAGCAAGCAACAGCATTTTTGTTAAGGGTCCTCTGTGTTGGAGTTTACTTTTTCCACTCTGGGATCTTTCACTTGCAAAATACATTATAAGGCTCATTTGTTTAACAAGTCTCTGGCAGCTGGGAGAAGGAGCATTAACGCTGGCGTTTGGGAATACAAGTGATATTGTTGCATTTGATTTTGGTTTTGTGTCATTATTTTCTGGTTTCAGAGTCAGGAAAAGCGGCTCATTCATTTTTCATGTAGCTGTATTTTTATCCTGGCTTCTTAAGGAGGCAGGGCTTATGAAATCATGCTGTTAGAGGCCTTTGAGCTCTTGATCTGATGTTCACTTTCAACAAATTTCAGTTCTAGAGTTTCTGCGCTTCGGGGGAGGCTGCAGGTTATAGAGACAAATTAGTGCTTCTGCTAAAGAAAGAAGTACAAAATGAGTCCAAAGGCTATCTTTTCTGCTTTCCTTGCAGACCAAGCAATCAGCATCTATGTGCCAGTCAACCGGTCAGTAACGTATAGCTCGGAAATACCGCAGCCTCTGCCTGAATACGGCGCAGGAGTGGGGATGCTGCAGCAATGCAGTGCTAGCTGGGAGTGAGGGCTGTTGGCTATCAGAAAAGCAGGCCTCGTTATTTCAGCTGCTCACAAAAGACTTGATAACTTCTCGCCATGTTATTCAAATCAAAACTAGGATTGCAGAAAGTATTAGTCATATGTAAACCCAAGAGTAAGTCCGATTCCGCCATGTTAACTGCCGTTGAATTTTGCAAGGTCTTTGATCTCCTGGCTCAGGGTCTAAAAGAACATTTCCTCCTGAAGCGTGTCTCCTGCAAAGGTTCCTCTGAGACACTGATTCCTTCATTACAGAAAAGCAATGTAAAGAAACCTTTCTGCCACCTCAAGATCATTATTTTCTTGATTGCCCTTGCACACTCTGCTAAGGTTACATTAAATCTGCGGGTCAAATGTAACTTGAATGCAGGGTGCGCCGATGACCAGCAATACAGGTAGTACAGAGCTGTAGTGTGAAGTTCATGCACGCCTCTGATTTGTTCGTGTAAGACTGTGTATTATAATGGTAATATAAAGCATAAAATAATTTTCATATATAAAAATTACTTTCCCAGCATATACTAATATGCCTTTCTGAACCTCTTAATTAGGTTATATTTTCTCCTATGCTTAACTGCATTTTATTAACAACATCTGAGTAGGCTTTCTGCATTTAAATAATAGTTCTTCAACTTCATTTTTGGTTCCAATTTTCATTATCTTTAGTGTGGGTGTATATATATAAAAAGATAATCGTTTATTAATCTTTTGAACAGAACAGTTTTCGTTCATGCAGCAAAAGTACTGTCCCTGAATATTCATTATCAACACCTGGTATGCTACCCAGGAGCATAATCTCTTAATAATTGGAGTTTAAGGGAAAAAAAGCCAGTTATTAAAGTTCCAGTGTTTAATTTTTGTTCATGTTATGATTCTAAATTATTCAAGCATTGGCCTTTATCTTCTACATATATAAACTCATGTTCCCCATACATTTTTCCTTCAAAGTGTTCTATGGTCTCGTTTATCTTATACTGTACAAATGTACTGTTTAATACCAGTAACGTGTGTGGCTTGTTACAAGAAAATTTTAGCTAGTTTCCCAGTTAAATGTGTCTTATTTTGACCTATTTGCTTATATTGAAGTCTAACATTTGGTCTCTTGATACTCTGTTTTATGGAAAGGTTTTAAAGGTATACTGAAGGAGATGAATAAGAGGTGAAGTACATAGCACAATTTATATTATTCTTTTTGCCATTATTAATAAAAATAGGCAAGAAAAAGAAATGTTAGGGAAAATAGAAAGAATAATGATGCAATTATACCTGCATATACATGCTTGCTCTTACTCTTGAAATTCACAGACCTCTGCTTTATGTTCTCTTTCCTTCCTACAGACTGGGTTAGTTCATGGCAGTTACATTTTCCAAGTCCTGACATACATGTTCATTCCTAAATTCACTTCATATGCTTCCAAATCCTTAGGACAACATTCCATTTAGACACACCAAGAAAAACCTGGAGTGATTCCACTGACCTAAATGTAATTACTCAGCACTGAATTAAAGGCACAGGCGCATAACTTAAGACACATATGTTTGGAATAACAAGAAGAGATCAAAATCCCAGCTTTTGTTATTAATCTACATGTTTCTGGACCTTAAAACAAGACACATTTGTAGAGAGAGGTAATAAGTACTTGTTAAATCCATTGTTAAATCTTGAAGCAAATAAGTCGTCTTTTGGGCACATAGAATCTTGTTCAGATCTTCCACTGGGTGAAATTGCAATGAAAGTTGCAGTCAGATTTCTCAGACAGCGATCAAGTGCTGTAGATGTCTCACCCAAGATGTCTTGCGTCCCCTTTGCTGCTTTAATTGTACAAAAAGCCGTTGACCTCATTTTGCAACAGGACTGTACCAACAGTGTTTTCTTGGGCAGCTCACCTTCTAATATTAATCTTTGACTAAATAGAAAAGAAAATTCATTGTGGATGATTTCCAGCTGAGACAAGATTGTCCCCATTAATGTCGTGGTCGAACAGAAAGAGGGTTTGTTTCAGCATGCAAATCTGTTGCCTGCAACAGTTAGCAAGCTGCTAATTCTGGAGTTTAGATGGACGACATGCCTGACATGCAGAAGACTGCTCTAGTCGGTAGGCTGATGAGCTCTCCTAGGTTGATAAAGCTCTGTCAGGAGCCAGCTTATAGCGAATTGACTGTAGGAAGAAAATATAAAAGCTCATGGGAAACATCAGTCTGACACAGAAGCTATTTCTGTTCAGGTGACATTCTAATCCAAGTGTGTCCCTGATATAGTATCACTACATCAAAAATTGATTGGACTCCACATCTAATGAGTATTGACAAATGCGAAGAAGTTTGTTTTCAGCTACAAATATACGGGGTCTTCTCTTTTATATACATGGTACGTTACAACAGGGTGATTCAGTGTTTCATCAGACTGTCTCTAAAATAAAAAAAGCATATGCTTGTAAAATTTCATGAAAAAAAGCACGGTTTCTTTTCACTGCATGTGGCAATTTGCTGAATAATGCATCATTTTGTCAACTATTATATGGCAATCAATAAAATGCCCTACGGTGCTACCTGCACACAAGAGACAAGAATGAAGATCGTTATGGAAACAGGCTTGAAACTTGCTTGAAATAAAAATCCCAGTTCTATACTTGTGGTTTTGGAGGCCTGGGTTGTTTTTCTTTTCATTCTAGAGTAGCTGTAATTCATCTTGTTCAATGTGAGTGAAATTCATCATGTTTGCAAGGCTTTTGCCTCCAAACCTCCAAGGAGATTTACCAAGAAAGTATACTTGTTATGCTTGTCATCTGAACTTTCCAAAGTCCTCACTAGAACTCAAATGGAGAGTTAGTAAAAAAAAAAAAAAGTTGGTGGGTTTTTTGTCCTTCATTTTGATGTGTAAACACATATTTGTGTGAAGTCTGTTTTCCCTTTTCTGATCATATTCCTCAAACACTTAAGCAATCAAGCTTTATTGGCTCATGTTTGCAGCAAATAAAGTTCAAGGATGGACAGATGAACGCCTTTGGAAAATGAACTTTAAATCTGCACAAGGAAGTAATCATGCTAGGATTTCAAATTGTCTTAGTTTAAAACAAAACCCAAACTATTATTGATTTCATTCTCCAGATTGTCTAAACCCATTTTTTTCCCCAGCTACATTTAAAATCCAAGTATTCTGAAGATTTTGCCTAAAAGTTTTAAAATGTTCTTTTCTGACTCTTTACGCAACAATTGTGTGATATATTGGAAAATGGGAGAACAGCATCTTTATTTTGAAAGATAAGATTTGCTATGGCTTTCTTAATCTAGCCAATGCTTTTTTTTTAACCGTCTCTTGATAAAACCATGACCAACTCCTTCCTCAGCAGAATGCTCCTATGACTCTGCAGACCGTATTTACAGCCAGAAGGGTAAGATAAAGAACACTGCTTGCAGTTCCTACCTTTTAAAGAGATTTAAACCCCTACCAATATGTCTAATCCTTGCATGTTTCCAGTCCTGCAAGTTTCTGAGTAGCAAACTTCTTCAGTGCAGAGAAGTTAAAGCGTGCAAGTCAAGTCACAGAACCTGCCTTTGCATGCTGTAGCGATAGGTATTCAAGTTTCTGGGAAAGCGCACATTAGTTTCTCATTTGCTTTCAAAGGTGATTTCAGTAACAGCAAAGTTGCATCATTCTTCTTTGTGTAGGGAGACATGTAATACCTTGTTAGCACTTCTATAAATTCTAGCGTCTAAGTAGGCAAAATGGTCAATCAGGTTTTTTTCTACCACGTCCCAGTCCTCTCATAAAAGTTTGCCAAGCCAAGCAGAGTAGTTTGTTACCTAAAAGCTGACCTTAAAAAACCAGATCATGTCGTACAAGTAGCAGGGGTTAAAAAAAGGGATAAAGAAACAGATTTGTTGTTCCAAGCTCCAGTGGCTTGCTTTAAGAAGCAATTAAATGTATTATTAAACTATCACCCAAATACTTTAAGTTCGAAACAGTCTAGAGTTTTAAACTGTCATAAGATTTCACCAAAATAAGGGCTACTGTATATTTCCCAGTTGTCTTATATCTCTATGTCTGCCATTTTTAAGGCAATTGCTGTATGTTAAATGTTGACCAAATGCAGCATAAGTACCTTGACGGAGATGGTTACTATTTCTTACAGTTAAGTTGGCAACGAGGGATAAATTGAAGGTGATCTGTAATAATAACAAAGAACTTCAAATTGCAAAGCTCCTTCAGAAAAGTGGACTTGATTTCTCAAGAAAAATATATGTATATTCCCTAGTCAAGCTAATATAAAGCACAATAATTAATCCTCTCACTAGAGAACAGTTACTGGTCTTCTGTTTGCGTTATTGTATACAGGAACTCATGCAAAACTGAAATAGTGAGGTGGGTAGGTTGTTTGGGAGCTGTTAGATCTAACATTTGAGCTCAGGCCACAGGATCATGTGTACAGAAAGAATACTGATTCTTTGATGCATTGTGACCAACAAGGTAAAAATTTGCTTAGGAAGGACAGTTAAATCCCACAAGAGATACCTGTTCCATTTCTCTCTTCCATGACGTCTTTATACTTTTTATTGATAACTTATTTTTCTTTGAAAACAGGAATAAAAAAAGCTGAATCTTGGTTAAAATTGCTTCATTTTGAATAAAACAAAGAAGTTCTGGAGTTTAGCTTAGCAGACTGAAAGATTTTTTTTCTTTACCATATGTTTATGACACTGATAAGAATTTGTTTCTAATTATTTGTTGTAATAAATCTTTTTCTTGCTGCTCGCAAGGTTCATCATTCTAAACATGAACACCATGAAAGTGCTAGCAAAACCACCACATGAACATAGTCTTAGTTTTCAGTGTTAAATCCTAGAAACAAAAAGGGCGTATGTAAAAGTTCTCTCTATGCGTGTAGTTGTGTTTGCAATTATTCATTACAGGCTGGAACAAAAGTCTGGATTTGAATTCCAGTTCCAGACCCAGAGCAGAATGAACAGCATGAGCTGATTGCTGGAATTGGTTTTTATCCTTGCTGTCGCTGCTGTTATTGCTTGTCTTGTGACGGTAGCAAAAAGCTTTAGCTAGGATCAATATACCGTAGTCATCTTCACCAGGCACAGAGGGAAGCTGGTTCCGTGCTTAGAACGTTGTCTTTATTTACATTTCTGTCTCTTGATGTTACTCTGTGTCACTGCTAAGAAAAGACCACAGATGACAGCAGCGCGGGCATGGCTGTGCTCTTACAGTGTCTTTGTGCACACTGCTCCAAAATCCCAGGTTTTCTGAAGTGTGATAGAAGGTAATGTGTATCTGCCTGTACAATTACTGTGATTTTAATAGTGAATTACTGACGAAGGAAACAGAAAGGGGAAAAAAAAAAGCAGATTGTTTTAGCAACATGTTACAGGTTACATACAAAAATAGAGCTATACTTTATTCAGGACAAAGTGACAATTTCTGTGAACACCCAGTTTGGAGGAAGTTAAATGCCTACCACAAAACAGCTTGCTGTGTTCAAAGGGCATTTGATATCCTGTTTGCATATTCGCTATCGAAATAATCCAAACTATTATGTTTGGCTTAGGGCCTAGAAAATTGTTTTTGATTTCTCCTGAAAAGTGGTAGAGTTTTGGTGGAAGAGAAGTTCGGTGACACTGCACATCTCTCAGTCTTGTTTAGACTCCTGTTTTCCACTTCAAAAGGCAGATACAATACTTAACCATTTTCTCAAATATTGGTGTCGGATCTCCAGCCTTTCCATTATATTTGTGCCTCCGAAGAGCGGCGTGCTACATTTGCACCTCGTGTCTCGCAAAGAACAGGCTGCTTCACCAACCTTTGGTATCCTCTGGTACAGAGGGCATGTTGGGGCAGGCAGGGAAGGGACACTGCCCTGTGAAATTACAGCGTGCTTTTGCATGTTGTCCCTAAGGGGTAATAACAATCTTCACAGGAGCTGGAGGGAAGGCAAAAAAAAAAGGTTATAGAAGAAAATAATTCGGGTGCATACCAGAAAGTGAGGTTGTGTGCCTCTATCTGGAATTCTAGCCACAGATGCAGTCTCAGAAAATAGTTCCCAAATTAGTAATGGAAACATTAAGTTGTCTCATTGAATTATCAGGCACGTGGTTCATAAAACATGGCTGAAGTATTTGGCCTAATGATACACAAAGCAAGAAAACGTGTCGTCTGAAACAGAAGAAATAAACAGTATGGAGGAATTTGCAGTTGTGTAGAAATGCTGAATTTAGAAGGAAAAAACTGGTATAACCACAGAGGCAGTAGGAATGAGAATTTTATGTTTATTCAGAGCTGACCATGGGAGATAAAAATGTGACAAAGAGGGCTAGTACCGTTCTACTCTTTCATTGGGAAAGAAGAATGCAAACAGATAAGACTTACCCAGTACGCAAACAGCAAAGTTGTCTGACGGGTGCCGCGGCTCTGGAGAGAGTGACTGAACTTATGTTCACGTACATGCATAACTCACTTGAAGCCAAGAAACAGAAGAGGTAATGGATACTTGTGTAAGCTTTTTTGGAGCTGCTTTAGGCCTTGGTGGCCAGGAAGCAGAAAAGCAGCACTGAATATATTTAATGAGGATATTAGACTTCCAGTAATTTTTAATTTTTTGGTTACATCTAGCAGCAATACAGTAAGTGACTTTCAAGAACATTTCTCTCTGTAAATGTATGTGAACAATTTTTTTTTTTAAGCTGAACAGTCTGTTGACAGTCTGGTATAGTTAGAGAAAATTTGTTTGAACAAACAGGTTAGGTCTTGTTCAGTTACAATCTTAAGCTTTTCTGGCTGGAATTACACTACTCCTACAAAGTACAATTATGTCTTGAATGCCTGATAGCTTAGCTCCCTTTCATGTGGTTATTGCAAGTGATCACACTTTATATATTTTTCTAGAAGGGTACTTGTATTCTGTGGAGAAACAATAGAAAGGCAGGGAATTGTACACTGAACTTTTCATCTCAGTCCTTGCTGTGAAGTCATACCTCAGTGTCGGCTGAAAATGCCGACATAAGTAGAAGTGTTTTTTCTGCGCCCTACTTTTACCTAGTTCCTGCCTTATCCTTCGTTGCCTTTCCCCTTTCTTCACTGTTGGTAGTTTTCCAAGGAGGACAGCATCTGGGTTCTGCCCATGCAAACACCTTTACATTCAGTTATGTGTGAGTAGCTCCACTGAGAGCAGGAGGATTGGCCTTCGCAAGAATCGGAATGGGCATGAAGTTGCAGAACAGGCTTCCTGCTCTCCATAGTCTCTGTAGACCAGAACTTCAATTCTTCTTCTTGTGGATGGAAAAAAGGCCTTTCGCCCTCTTCCCATGAGATGCGGGATCTGCTGTTTTGCTCCACCGCTGATTCCTTGGCTGGAGGCTTCCATGCTGTGGGTGGTACCTTTATGCAGGCCACCACCATCCCTTCTCTGAAGACTGTGACCACCTTATCACCACTGGCTACACAAAGATTTGTGCATTCCTCCCCTGCTATCCTATACAGGGAGGTTGGCTTTTCTCTGTATTTTTAAAGAAAATAAATTTCAGCTCAAAATAATTTCTCCTCGGGGACATCAGTGAGTGATTCTTTTCAGCTGACCATCTACTTCTGGCTTTTCCAGGACCCAGCTCAGGAGACTGCTGCTGAAGTCCAGCTGCACGATTTTCAAGTGCCAGACTAGTTCCTGACACCTTCCATGATCATTTTGAGCATTGTTGCTTTAATTGCTGCCATAACTACCCACGTTATTTGTATAAAAAAAGGGAGAATGGGACACCCATCTCTCTGCTTTTAATGGACTAAGCTGTACAAGTAGAAGGAGGAGTGCATGCATATCATTCAAAGTGAAGTATGTAAATATGAATTGTGCTGTTCTGTCAGGTTTGCTGGGTGTGCCTCTTGCAGAGGAACATCATAACCTGACTGGCTGGGGACAGATATTTATGACAGTGACCAAGAATGTGGGGGATGCCCCTCTATCGTGCTGCTATCTGAAGCTGTTTCCATGGCAGTAGTCAAAATAGGAGACAGTGTCCTGGTGAGGTTGGCATAGGAGCCAGTTTCTATGGTATTGGCTAAAAAAAGCGCAGATACCTAGTTTTATTTGGGTGTCTGTGGTGTTTTGGGGAGGTGCTAATGAGGACTGGGATTGACGCTGCAGGCAGGCAGGTGATGTGGTCACTCTGGCTCTTTCCACCGGTGGGGCTTAGGAACAGGTTGGGGGTGTCCAAGGCAGAGGAAGCCCAGGGCAGTTGGCTGCAGTCGGGTCAAGAGAACAAAGGTTTTTGTGGCACCACTTTCTGTGGTGAGGTGGAGCCGGTGCCCAGGCCGGGCTGGTGGGTGGGCTGTGTCAGGGCCCAGGCTGGGCTGGTGGGTGGGCTGCCCACCAAGGGCTAACGAGAACGGAGGTGCTTTTTGTGGGAATGGCAGCGCAGGGAGCGATGGCAAACTGGGCCGTTAGGCGAGGGGTTCTGGCAAGGGAAGTTCGA
>NW_009259044.1:3787773-3807936 GCF_000687185.1 Egretta garzetta | reverse complement strand
CCGCACACCCCGTCCCCCGGTGCAGCACGGAGGCCGGGGGCAGCTGCAGACGGGTTCCCCGATGCAGCAGTGAGGCGAGGGGGGGCTGCAGACCTGTTCCTCTCCAGTGCAGCGTGAAAGGGGGGCATCTGCAAACCAGCTTGTAACTCCATTGCAGCAGTAAAGGGAGGGGGGGAGAGGTGAAGACTGCGCTACATCATCAGTTAAATGTTTAGCTCCAAGCCCCTATCTCTTTAAAGAGCATTTGTTGCCCGTTGCTGCTCAGATGGAGATATGTTTTCGTAGTTTGTAAGAACAAAGACGCCATGCCCTTTTCTCTTAAAAATAAAACTTGGTGTTTTTTTCGTGGGGTGTTGGCTTTTAACTCTTTCTAAACCAGCAAGAAAAAAACAGGCTGCGGATGAGGCAGCTTAGTACTTTGCTGAAACAATAGATAGAAATTTACTTCACTTGAAAACCAGCAGTTCAGGTGCAGAACTTTAAAGAAAACTCGTAAGAATTACGTGCAATATGATTTTGCAATTAAAACGGCAATACAAAAACTTACAAGCTTGGAAAAAACAAAGCTCGGTCATGCCAAGTCTACAGTTTAAAGTTGGCAAAATACTACAGTTGTGATTTAGACGACACTACGAGAAGAAAAGGTAGTTACTTAAATAGGAATTACGTGATGAGGACACGAATGGGTTTGTGTGTGACATTAAAAGCTTTTAAAAAGCATTTTTTGGGTGTCAGTTTTGCTTTTAGCATGCAGTTTATGCATTTTTGAGGGGGCTCGCAGTCATTTCTGTTTACGTAGCATTTTTATCGTTGTTTCGATGGTTAATAATTTAGAAGTTGTACAACACCTATTGCGAGACTTTCTAAAATGCAAGTTTAAATGGGATGCCTGATGTTTGTTTTGCGTTGGCTCGCATTCAGCAATTAGGAATTTAAGGGTAAAACTATAATTTGAAATGTATAAAAAGTCACTGTAGTAGAGCAAGAGGTAAATATTAAGAACTTTAGTTTTAATTGGAGATTGTGTATAGCCATATTTGTTGGATTTATCTGGTGTACACTTGTACAGGGCTATAAAACTCTGTATAGGTTTTAAATATCACAAATGGAGGTAAATATATTTTTCGGTACTTCCTCTGCAAATATGAATCCGTTATTACAACAATGAAAGCTGGCTGCTTTTTTTTTTTTTTTTTTTTGAAATATAAATACAAGTTTCAGCAACCACTGGAGTTCTATTACCTTTATGCAAAGTCTTTGGTATCTTTATTTTAGATTTGGGTTATGGTGGTTTTATAACCCTAGCAACAGTTCTGCAGTGTAGAACAGGTTCTGACATACACACTTTGCTGAGAAGAAAGTTCTAGCTTTAGGTGGGTGTCTGCTGTATTTTTCTTTTTTTTTTTTTTTTAATATATTGGGGGATAATTTTTTAAATAGCTTTGACTTGTTTCTTTCAGCGACTGAAAATAAAATAGCAGCCAAGTGTCTCTGAAAACAAATTGCTCTTAATTCTTAACATAGTTTATTTAATGGTTCTGCATTTCTGTATATGTAAGGTGTAGGAATTTTAATTTATATTTAGGTATCTTTTAGTGTAACATTAAAATGTTTTTTTAAATTACCCATCTATTTACAGAATGATTCTAGACTTCTGGAGTATGAAATAGTCTTGATAAATATAACTGCTGAAAAATAAAATGTTCAGCCTTTTCACAAAAGGCAAGAAAAGTTGGCTAGAGGTAGTGCAAATATGGTGTTCCTTGTGTTAAAGAGCATAGTTTGGGATCCGATTAAAGGTTAAAGAAGCCGAAGGTTTTAAAACCATATTCTGAAGGGCAAAAAAGATGTCTTTTTTGGGGAGATCAAGTAACTTAAGGCTTAAAATTCAGAGAAGCTGATGACAGAAGCCATTTTAAAATTACTTTGCTATCGCTAGAGGTTTTATTTAATTTTGCATAGCATTCTTCTGAAGACTTTAATGTGAAAAAAGTACAAGGACTGAGAAGTATTGTGTGATAGATTACTCTTGAGGAAAAAAAAAATCTTAAATTGGCTAGACATTTGATCTTTTAAGTCATTCAAAATTAAAGTAGTCGGAGACAGAAGAGCAGATTGCACTTATTCATGCAAAAATACAGATCATGCATGTTGTATGTCAGTCACTCTTCATCTCCAGTGTTTTCTTCAGCCAAGTATGTACAGCCACCCGCACTTTTATTTTTAGAGTTGAGTTCTAAAGATACAGTTACTGTTATCATGGTTTTTTTCCTAACAATAATTATCTAAAGATCAATAAATTTTGAGCATCTGACTTGTTCTGCTTTTCTAAAACTGAAAATTTCAATACTTTCTTTTTTTTTAGGTAGAATTCCATGAACAATACCTTACTTCCTGACTGGCTTCCAGAAGAATCGTTCATACCTTATTTTCTTAGGTAAGAGTGGTTATAACTTGTGGTAGTATGCTCATTTCCTTGTTACTTTTTTTGAACTTGTGCAGATGGGGGGGGGGGGGAGAAATTCTCATTTTTAAATTGGAGAGGACACATTTTATAAATTATCTGGACTTCTTAAAAGCTTTTTTTTTGCAGATATGGGTAGACTGTCTTAAAATAATGTGATGTTTATGCTGCTACTTCTGTATAAATTTTAGCTTACTAAAGCTATTTAGTAAGTGGGTTGTTATTTTTTTATGTATGTATACGCATATATATGCATTTTATTTGGTGAGAAATGACAGTATTTTAATATAAACCCAGAAGTTCTGTACGTCCCATTTCACCAGTGAAAACATGCGTTGAACTTCAAAAATTGCTTGGTTTTTGTACTTACCGAGTTTGTAGCATTAACACTTGGGGATATTGTAGAATTTATATATGACAGTAATAACCCTACACTTAAAAGTGTTCATACAGAAGGGAGATTTTTGGGGCCTGTTTCTCCATTTTGGAGACCTGAATGCTAATGCTTGGCAAGGATAGAATATTACCTTTTTGGACTGTAGGTCAAATTTTTATTAATCTAAGACACCTCATGTCTTTTGAAAAAGTTTGCATCAGTCGAGAACATTAGAACTGTAGGTAAAATCTGTATGTATCTTTGTTTTCAGACAAATCTGGTTTTGTGTTTTGTTTTTTTTTTTTTTTTCTTTAAAGGCCATTACTGGATATTATTCTTACTTCCAAAGATTCAGATGGCTGGTTGGGTAAAAGACCTTGAGCAAAATTCTGTACTGTGCATACCAGGTATGTTATACTATGTTGTGGTGGGTTTTGTGGTGGTTTTTTTTTTTTTTTTAATTATCCTGCAAGTAATTTTTTTAAGCAAAATAAACATTGAACATTTAAGCTACAATGTTTTACCTTGTTGAATTTTCTTTCAAGTTTTAGTGCATTTGAAAACTGTTAGTATCTACTAAATACAGTAATGTTAATGTCTCCTTACTCATCTTGTAAGATTTTTATGGTCACTCATAAATAAGACCTTTATAAGAATCTGAAGTGACCATGTCAACACATTGTAAAATAAACCTGTGCTGATGAGGATTGCCATCTGTACTAAGGACATTCAGTCTAATAAAACTTTAGAAATGCTTTACCTTGAGTTCAAGCTACTGGTTCATTAGCAACTGACACTCATAAGCTTTTCTTTTCCAATAAATTGTTTTTATACAATCAACTTAGAAATTCTCTTTTCAGTGTAAATTTTACTTTAGAAGCCTAAACTTGCATCCAGTCATTGTGAAGTATCTTGCTGTCCTTGCAATATGAACAAATCAACTTTCCAATATTTGATTATTTTTTTAATATACTTTAAGGTTCTGCATTTAGCGACAGAGTGCCATGTTACATTTGAGTCATGGTTTCACCACTGCGTAATTAAAAGTTGGAGATCTTGTTTGCCTGTCTTAACTGGTTCCTTTTCACAGCTTACCATGCTAATGTACTTCAATGCGTATTCAGGACCTCAAAGCGTAAGGCATCTTCATGAAGATACGTGTATCAGGATTCTCAAAAATGCCCTTGATAATTTGCTTTTAAAAATTACATAACTTACCACGATAACTCAAGAATACAGATCCTATGAACCCCTACCTGGGTGCAGCTGTTCCCTTTGGCTTGGATGAAGGCTTCAGCCTGTTCGTATAAGAGAAGTCATATACCAGTTTTGCATAAGCTTTTAAAAAATGTCTCTCTAAGTTGTAATAAACCATTATCTGCAGTAAGTCACTGCTAATATGCAAGACAGAATTCAGCTAATATTTATAGATAATAGACACGTACCGTATGCCATGGATGTCATGCAACAAAACACAGCTAATGCTAAACTTCGTTGTATAACTGTCTGATGTGAAGTCTGAGAATTAGAATTGTGTGTTAGAAGTTATCTGGTACCTCGAGAAGAACAGCAGAACATATTTGAAATACCATGTGAATTTTCAATCACCAGATATTGCACAGTCTGTTACGATAAAGGTGAGACTAGCCTGATTTACGTAGAAGTCTGGTAGTAATGATGGGACTGAACTTGTCAAGCTCAAGACTTGTATTCCTAATGTTAAATTCCTAAATGTCAATTAAAAGTTGCAGCTTTAGACCTGCTCTTAAAAAATAATAATACAGTGCTCAAGAGCAGAGTAATCTTGACTGACCTGAGTGCTTTAGGGTGAATATGAAATTGAGCACTTTGATCTTAATGGTCTTAGATATTTCCTATATTGTCATGATGCTGTTTGTGCTGAATAGATACTATAATAAAAACAGTTTCAAATGTCCCTTGTTACTTTCGTGAGTTCTTTAAAGCTGCCTTTTCTTGTAAGAACATCATGTTTTCACCTAGTAAGTGGCAGCTTGATCTCTAGGCTAGGTAGACCTCAGTAGCCTAGATGCACACTACTGGGCACTTGAGGAAAGTTTTAAGTTCATAGCCACCCTACAGCATTCTAAGGAGGATTGGCGAGGTCAGAAGAATGCTCTCTGGTCGAGCTTTAATAACTTTCGGTAGAGGAAGCTGTTCCTCTGTGATGACAAAAAGCCATATTAAGTATTCTCATAGAATTAGTCTGTAGCATTGACAGCTTATATGGAAAAACATCGGTGTGGTGGTATGTCATCTTTGTCAAAATACTTTCTTAATTTATCCTGAGAAGGAATCTGATGTCAATAAATAGCTTTAGAGAGTCTGACTTCACCTGATGCTGTAGGAGATATACTTCCCTCATTTTTAGAGCTAGCAGTGCCAATCTTTTGCTGAAGGAGTCATGGACCTGTGATGCAAGGCATGTTTTATGTGGCATAGGCCAAGCTGCTCTTAAAACATCTCATTCTATGATTTAAAAATAAATACAAGCCACAACTATAAGACCCTAAAAAAAAAAAAAAGTAAAACCATATTTATTTTTAAATAGGGGATGGATTTTTTCATCACATAAGGGCTACAGCAATTACTGCGAGCAGTCGATTAAAAGATTTTTAGTTTGACATTTAAATAAATTGAATGCTAAATAGGAAATGCAGGTGTTAATCTGAAAGTCTAATTTTTTTCAGCTGAAACTTTTATTTGCTAGCTCTTTAGTTCATGGGTCTTGGCATAAACTGTCAGATTTTGCGATGCGTTCTGTAGTTCAGGAGTGACTGTGTTTTGGATATTAAATTTGAAAACACTAAATACAGCGGTGTATTTTATAACTGTGGAAAAATGATTACTTGTGTGATTATATGAATGAAATGTAACACATTATTAACATCTTCGTGGTGTTTTTTACAAAACTCATTGTTTCGTTCATTTGTTCACTTCAGAGTAGAGAAGTCTTAGTACTACCAAGTGATACAACCTTGACAAATGTTAGGTTCCTTTTGCAAAAGGTCTGAAGGACATGCTCTGGTTGAGCGTTAGTAACTTTTTCAGTAGAGAAAGCTGTTCCTCTATGGTGATATAAAGCCATATTAAGCATCCTCATTAAAGTTTGTGTGAAATCCCCGTAACTGGATGCTAACTCTAGAATTGAAGAAGACAGGAGCCAACTTGAATGCAGATGATGTGTGTTTAGCTGTGCTGTAAATTATTAAAAATGGCTGAGAGCTGCAAGTTGAAAAATCTTTCAATCATTAACTTTACTAAGTCTTTATGTATTAAATTGTAGTTTTTAAGAGGCTTTTTTTTGAGTGAAATGGTACATACAGGACAGAAGGAGACTTAAAGGTCACAAGTAAACCTCTACCTAGTTCATGCCTTTGCTTTGCATGACTGATAGATGCCTCTCGGATGATCAAAGTTCAGCAACCATGTTGTGTTTCTTCTACAGAGTGCCCGTCCACCATTTTAGAAGTGCGTCAGTTTTATGCTTCCATTTAATAGCAGCTGTTGGATCACATTTTAAACACGTGTTTTAGACCTCTGTAGTTCATTTTCATTTGGATATTCTGCATGGTTGTGCCAGTTTACTACTATAATTTTTTTATCCTTTCCCTTTTCTAAAGGGATCTTTTTCCATATTAATAATGCCAAGTAAATTACATCAACAAAGAAATTACACTTCTATTCATCACAGCTTTCTTTCTACACATCTGAGTAGCTATCAGTTTGAAGAGGAGAATTTAGAAGATTGTAGAAAATTACTCATAGTATGATATCACTGAATAAACTTAATATATTTGAGGCTATATTCCAATATAAGTAGATTCTGAGAGATCACAAGAAGCTGTTTGCTTGTACGTGTTAAGTGGATAACTTGTATGGCTCATGATAGTGGATGCCTTCATGCAGTTGAAATTTACAGTAAAAGAAGAGGGGTTTGTGAGTTGTTCTAGAATTTTCGGTCTTATTTTAATCTTGCTACCTCTGCTTAAGGTGATAATGATTAAATGTTCATTGATGTGGATTGACAATAAGCATTTTCAAAGTTGAGTTTGCAAATTTAGGCCTTGCCCATAGGCGGATAACTTGTTCCATGTTATTGTTTAAATAATTCCACTGCATCTAGCTGACACCACCTCTTAGTAAAATGAGTATTTTAATTACTTTTATGTGAAGGGCAGATCAGTTAGTTTCAGCATACTTCTGCTTGATGCCCAATTGATCTTTTTCAAAAATTGCAAAAAAAAAGTTTTTTCCCAGTGCTTTGTTTCTCAAGGGATTTGTGTACAGGAATGGGTCTGAATTTTTGGGGTGGTTTGCACAGGTTCTTTGATAACAGGTTTCCTTAGTGATACTTCAAAATTTTACGAAATTGTCTGTTGTACCCTATGCTGTGATCTGCTGGGAAGGTTTTTTGGTTGTGGTTTTTTTGTTGGCGCTTTTTCCCTATTTGAGGATAGAACTTTTGTAATAGTCTTAGGTTAGTGCTCTGGTCTTTATTTTTTGATTTTCTTTTAATTCAAGTGTTTAATTTATCATTTTCCCCACAGATGTATTGAGGAATTGATTTACTCACTGTAAGCAAAATAACTACTCTTGGTTGAAGCACTGGTAAGTTGTTGTTCCTAATAACATCTACTTTTTAGCTTAAAAACCCAACAAGCACACATGGCTCTAATGTTTAACTTGCTGAAGTTTTTGGCTGAAACATCCTGAAGTTCCTTAAAGTGTGTCTGTGTGCGCATGTTTGTTTCTGGAAGGCTCAGTTAGAGAAGGACCACAGGACCATTCTTGCTGAGCTTTTAGGAAATAAGGCTATACTTGGGTAGTACGCTCAACCTGTCTTGCTGGAGAACAGCTTTCATACCTAATTGTAGTCCTTTGGTCTTCTGCTTCTGTTATTTGATTCCATATTTTGTTGAGAAGTATGAAATCATAGATTTGCTTGTTCAGAAGGGTTTGGTACACAAATGTCTGTCTCTACAGAGAAGTACTACACGTGATTTGGATAACAAATATTGTGGAAAGTATCACAGCAGGAAGAACTTGTCTTACGAGCAACTCGTGTTGTCCTTTTATGCTCCTCTCAGTATCAGTGAGGGTCTTTGAGCGGATAGTAACTGTCTTCTGTTCTGTGATTGTTCTGTTTCTGTTCTTCATTCATAAAGCTTCAGCTTTGCAGAAAATGGTATGTAATGCTGATACAGTTTCCTGTATTAAACTGCTGGCTGATAGACTTCATTTAGGAATTGTTCCTCATAGAGTCAAAATACAGCATTGGCAGGCTTGAGTAGAAGAATTCATTCAGTTCTATACTGGATGAATAATGGGATAAAAATTTTTTTTCCAGTTTCCTTTAAAAGGAGTTTGGTCTTGATGACCTTCTGCTGTCTCTGGCACATCCTGTGACTCACTTGGGAGCTGTCTCTGGCACATTCTGTGACTCTTGGGAGTTGTCTTTGGAAACACCCAAGTCCTTCTGTCTTTCTGTCTGCTTAAAATTCAGACTCCTTGATTCTGCATTAATTAGTGCATCCATTGCATTTTGTGTACATGAATTAACTTTTTTTTAGTGGAAAGCTCTATTCCTGTAGATCTATGCTTCAGAATATATGATTTTCTTTTAAAGGGACAGTTTCTTGGAGACAGTTCTTTCAGTATGATGTGCTACCTGATTGAGCAATGTCTTCCTTAGACTGCAGACAGCTTGAGAAAATGTTCCGTGATGCAAATAGTCTCTTGTTTCGGTGGGTAGGTGACAGTTAGTGATTTTTCAACTATCCAATGGTGGTGTATGTTAGCAGACACCTTCAGCCACCATGCTTACCGTGTAGAAACTGCCACCTATGCTGTCTCAGGTGCTAGAAAAGCAGCAACTCCTGGTTTGTACTCCAAAGTCCCACGCTTGCTTCTGATGTACTCATGTGATGTGGAGACTAATATAGAGCTCTTTTAAAAGGAAAATGGAGTATGTGGGGGTGAGGCGCAAACCTTGCGAGGCCATGTTGTTGTGGCCTTGTGCTGCTTTTTGGTACATCTCATTTTGAACCAATTTTATAACTGAGTAGAATTAATGACTTTGAAGGATTCCGTTCTTATTGTGCATACATGTGCTCAGTTTTGATCGTTGATGAGTGTTTCATCTCTTCTACTGTGTTCTGTAAGTTTTATTTCTCCTTTCAGAAGTCTTAACCTATTTTTTACACTGCAGGTATGTGTAGAACAGCGTATTTTTTGCTATGTTAGAAGTAAATGTTACTTCTTCCAACTATTCCTCAAAATTCTTCCTGTGTTGTCCACTGTTGCCTTCTTTCCTCAATCATCTGCTATAATCTCTAAACATGTGACTCACGTTCCATTTTTATATTAATCTTGATCTGTTTGCTACATATTTCTATGTGCATTTTTTCTGTTTTCTCCAACTGGATTGTAAATTAGCTGTTGTCAGATCTGGTTTCTTGAGCAGGAATTGGGCTTTTCTGTTACACACTGAGTAATTCTTCCATCCTTTTCTGTTTATAATTCTTACCTAAAGGAAGGGGTGAATGTGAAACTCTTAATTGGCTTAAAGAAACGGTTGTCTTCAAAAGAAGTTATTTCAAAATGCATCTGTAAAAACATCCAAATATATGGATCTTGAAAGATGTAGTATCACCCTCTCTAGTTAAAAAAACTAATGTTTACTTGAACCACTGATTTTTTCTTTTTAATAAAGGGGGAAAATACTTGAATACCAGGAGCTTTGTTGAAGTTGACATACTTTGCTTAATGCAGTAAATTTACTATTTAAAAATAATACCCACGAAAGAAAGCATCTGTGAATAAAGTCACATCTTACCTGAAATTAATCTCTAAATCTGAGAAACTTGGCAAACAGCCCTTCTTAGCTAAAAATACCTGATCCTACATGAGTTGTGCTTTTACTGCTGTGCTTACTGAACATCTAATAGTAGTAAAAGCAGATTTAGGACTGTCCAGAGTACTTAGTTACTTTTGAAGGTTGGGCAGAACATTTTTACTGACTTCAGATGTTAATAAAGGGCAGGTCTGCTTTTTCCTCTAGTGTAAAAGTTACTGAGACAGGTGTCTCTGAGAATAAAATCTTGCTTTAATGAACTTAAGTGTAGAACATTAAGTGTAGAACTTCAGGTTTGCTTTGCTCAGAACCTCACTCTGTCCATTCAGCTTCCTCTGTTGGAATTAATTCCCTTTACTAGCAGTATGTCACCTTGTTTTTTAAGTTTAAGCCTCAGTGTGAGAGATTTCACTCTGGAAAATTTTGTAAATGTACTGGTCTCTTGCACACTTGTGGTGATGTATGGGTGTCTTACATGTAATTGGCTTTCAATCTCGTACTTAGGAAATGCAAGGTTTCAATAGACATGAAATTGCTGAGGCCATGGTTTTGGCCATAAAAGATATTTTTTTATTGCTGTGATCTCTTACTGGGTAGAGCAACAACTAAGCAATTACAAAAAACTTGAAGAGAAAAACTTTGTAAACTCATATATTTCCAAACTGTTGCCTTAAACCTTTAGGCATGGCTGTGAATGGTTTCTGTCTGTTGGTATGGAATGTCAGTATCTTACCAGTGATTTGAAGGAAACTTTGAAAGTATTGCATGACTATCCAGATCCCTTATTTATCATGACAGAAAAACTGTGTTTGGAAACAAATACAGTATATGATAGATAATAAAGCTTGAAAAATGGGATGATGATGAACTGATGTTACAGAAGGAATGAAATATTCATGTCATCTAGCAAAAAAATCTGGGCTATTCAATAGCTACCTTAAGTGTAGGATCACTGCATATGTCTTGGTGGAGGAGTATATTTTTGCAACATTATTGAAATTTCTGAGTAAAATGTGCCTTAATTCGTAAGTAAAAAATTGCTGTGAAATCTTTTAAAGCAAATGTAGATTTCACATGAAAAAGTGGACAGATTGCTATTAATATTTTGGCCATTACTATGGCATCTTTTTGATGTATGAATAACTTTTAGAACAAGGGCTGTTGTAGCATGTTCTTAATTATAACATATCATCAGTTCCATTTACTGCTAATTACTTTACAAGGTCAAGAGAAGAGTTTAAAATGAATGTGGTGGGGTTACTTGCAGAGTTTTTGGTACAACCAAATGTAGGTGAACCTAGTAGGGAAATTTCCCCTTAAATTGCTTTTGGCAGATCTCATTAGTGTCTAAGGCAGAAGGCTAACCCAATGGGAAAGGACCTTTAAAGGTTGACTAATATGTAACTAAATAACATTTTTGAGAGGTGGGGAAAGCTGATGCCAGTAATTAAATTTCCTTATGTTAAGCTTCTTACAATAACTATAAAAAATATTTTAATGGTCTTATGTATGGGGTTTCCACTGTGCTCATGGTAGTACTTCTGAATATTTGATTGTGACAGTAGTGGACAACTTTGTGGTGTTTTATTTTTCATGTTTTGGTACCTCAGTCAAGGCATTAGCATTAAAAATTATTCAAAGTTTTAATTTAGCTTCAAATGCCTAAATGAGTTTGAAATTAGGCTAGTATATCAATAAGAACTAAAACCCCCAAAACCAAAATAACCCCAAAGAACTGTATTCAGTTTAGGTGTGGGGGGAAAATCTTAAATTATTTAATTTCTGTCTTAACTGAGGATGATTTGAATGCTTGAAACAAAGAATTTCTGAAAATTTGGCTGTTCGGTTTCTGGTTCTGAAAGTGTGACAGTCCTGTGGTTGAATACTATTACAAGTACGCATGTTGCACAATGCAAAGCAAAGTGAATGACCAGATCCTGCATTCCACTTCCATGTGCTGTACTTCTTTTTCCATTGTACTTAAAACAAGGAAGTCTATAGAGGAATATAAAACAGGACATATGGGCAGTTATGAAAGTCGGACTGAGGCTTGTTGTGCTGGTTCCATTGCTGTTCGCTTTGCTGTTACTGGTTATTTTGAAAAGAGAATGGGGAAACTGGAATGATGAGGCAGAGACCACTAGATGGCTCCACGGATTGTTGCTGTACTGTGGGTAATTTCTGCATCACTTGTAAGAATCTGCCCAGGATTTTCGGGGGAACGACATAGTGGTGGAGTTGGCTTTCAGACTAAAATGAGGTTAAAGCTATACACATTCAAAAGAATAAATTGAGGTTGGAGTGCAGATACTCAAAATCATGAAGACATTTGAAAACCTTTTTTCTGTGTGTCTCTCATACAGGTAGCATTGGTTTCAAAATTATGTTCTTAACACGTAGTAACTTCCTGTACTTGATTTTTGCACTTTAGGAGGAGTAGTATTGTTTTTGAAGTACATGGGCTTATTTTTCTTGGAAGAAAATGTAAAGATGGGGACATTTGATTTATATTTATCCATGTGGAAGTCATTTGATCAGTTGGGTTTGTCACTTACCTGTGGGCTTGGTTGCTGTTATAGGAAGAGTAAAGTTGGAATGTGGATCAGGAGTAGTATGGTGGCCTTGCTAAAGGCAACTAGTGTAACTTGTTACGATTTTCATCTGACTTCTGACACGTCCTTTCCCACCAGTAACTAAACCAGTCATTCCGTTTGTTTATAACTGTGTGTTTGCTGTTGCACTGTACATGTTTCATGAGCTGGAAAACTGGGTTAAGATGGTGGAATGTGTTGTCTCCAGTCACCATCTGTATACAGGAGACCAGTTTTCATGCCTGTTACATTGGTTTTGATGGATCTATGTCTTCGAAAAAAGGAGCATGGACAGTAGTTAAAAAACTTGGCTTCTTATTATAAACTTGGGTTTTCACTAAGCAGCATCAGCTTTAGTAGATGGGTCAGTCCAATGAAGATGATTGCCAGAGCAAATATCTCAGGTTTCCCTCTATTGATTTCTCTAGTGTTTTAACACTATGGAGAAATTTCAAATGGAATTTATGGATCCTGAAAGGGTTCTTGAACTTCTAATCATTCCTGCCCTACTTCTTTATAGTCTTGGTTAAAACTTCTATTTTTGATTCTTGAACTGATGATCTGACGTTGTTCATGATAAAAGTAGATGTTCTGGAATGTGTAATATGGAATGAAGCATCAGTTACATGTTTAAACTATGATCAAGGTACAGTAGTTGAATGTTTTAGTTTAAAGATATGATCTGTATTCCAACAGCATTTTTCTTTTAATTTTCCATAAAGAATCCAATCAGATGAAGAGTGTCAAAAGGAGTCTACGAATGAGACACCAAGATGGCAGTTCCGCTGTTGATTGAGAGGTTGAGGAAATGGACTAATGCATGAGTGCTGTGATATGTCTGTCCAAGAAAAGGATGTTAAAACATGGACTCTCGTGTTATTAAACCAGAGAAGATCTGGGTTGAGATCATCCTATCAAAATGGACTTTGCACTTGAATTAATCAGGGGACTGAATCAGTGTCTATCCAATGATGGATCTCTTTCAGGGCTGGGTGGCAAAATTTTACTCTTTTGTTGTGTATGCATAACAGGCAAATTCATTTGGTAAGAGATCTGTTGCTACCCCTTTGGAGAAAATGTAATGTTTTTTTAAGTGACAATAAAAGGTTTTGGTTTCTTTCATACTTTGTGTTTGTCCTTTCTGGCTGAATTTTTTTTTTTATTGTGTTGATATTGAAGTGGGTTATGGTTTTTTGTTGCTATTAAAGTGAGAAATACTTTAGCTGCTAAGCACTAAAGGCAAGGTAAAATTTTGTGCTATACTTGATTTAAAATGTGGTTTTCATTTGCAAATTATCTCCGCTATGCCATGACTTCCAATGAATTTTTATTCGCTGGTTTGTTCATTCAGGTGCTTAATGTTAGGGGTTTTTTTCAGTACTTGGCCTATTGTCAGGGTACTTCTGCTGAACTTTCTGAAGTTATTTTAAGATGGAATTGATATCAATTGAAGCCTGGACAAATATGACAATAAAGGAGTACTTGAATGTTCTGTGTAACTTTTTTAGGTATGCTTCTTCGGTTGTGTATGGGTACAGAAACTTTTCAACAGATTTCCTGGACAATGTACTTCCTAAACAGTCTATTCTGTCTTAAAATTGTTCTGTGCAAGTGTCCAATCAGCCTCACCGCTATTTAATGTAGGCTTAGCTGTGTGATACTGTACCATGTATTTGATGATAAAAAATGGAGTTATTTTTGATATTGCTACAGATGACATCTTAACCTTTACAAATTAATTTTAAAATGGTTCTAATGTTCAACCCCAAATTTCCTTAAGTTTCTTGTGGCTCGAATAGCTAAACTGTAGCCACCTCCCTATGTATGTTTCACCTGAAATTCACAGTTGTCTTTGTTTTATGCTGGAGGGCCAAGATGACAAACCTGGTCCTGAGAATAACCTAGGTGTTTTCTTTTAAAAACAAACAAAATACAAAAAAACCCAAACAAACCCCCATTGTGTGTGTGTAACCATTTGGCTTGCTGGGACTTCTTTGTAAATATGCATTTTTACCATGATGAATTGTTCATACCTGTTCCATCCAGCTATTTTGATCACTCAAGTTTGGTTTTGCCACGTGTTATATGGTGGAGTTGGATACTGGGGCCAAGCTAAAGGGATCCCCAGACAAGTGGATTTCCTTAGTGTTGCCCAAAATTGCTTGGAACAGTCTTGAATTGTGTTTTTCGGTTCTTGTAGTTTAGGTGCAAGGGGTCTTCTGTAATCGGTAAACTGAAATTCTTTAAAATGGACTGTGGTGACGGAGTGCACCTACTGAAACCTCTTGGTGTGGAAGGGTGATAGCTTGTTGGAGCATGCGAATGGCAAGCGCGTGGAGGAGTTGATGGGGACTGTCTTGGTCCTGCTGGTAGGAGCCAGTGTTTTCAGGCTGTTGGGATGCTGTGCCATGGCTGTCCCCAGAGAAGCCCAAACTAACCCATTACTCCCCTCCCCCCCAGCAGTCCCTCAAAGTCTGATTTCATGGTCTTGTTGTGATGCTTACGAATACGCAAGATATCCTTGTATTTTAAGGAGTCTGTTGTTTGTGGGAAGGCAACTGGTAGTCAGAATGCAGGCGGGTAGGGGATGCTTGGATCGCCTCCATTTTCTCTGTGATGCATCCTCTCGATACTAGGGTGTTGTATTTGAGATGTTGTTTGATTTTCAGTTCTACAGCTTGGCTATTATATGGCTTTAAAACTCATTTGTTGTGTTAAAATCTGTTAACGAACATTAATGGGTTAAGAATGTGAATTCAAAATAACCCTTTTAATGGTGTTAGACTTATTTTACAGTAGTGCCTTCTCCTAACTGATGAAAATTGTGTAGCTGTTGGATTTTTGTTGTTGGGGAAAACCAGTAGGGAGGCGCTGTCGAGCTGGAGGGGGCTGTCAGCAACGCAGGGCTCTCTGGGGAGCGCCTGACGCTCTGGTCCCAGGCATTAAGTGCCAGTGTTGGGTGACGAATGGAGGAGCTATTGTCTGGGGATACTGCCACCGAATTTAAAAAAAGCTACCCCTTGGGTGGGGTGAACCCCAAGGTGGGTTGTTGCTGGCTGCAATGGCTGTTAGCTCCACTTCCATTCTTTCAAAATGGCTTGTAACAGCACCACTTCCTGTCCAGGGAGGAAGTAATTTTAGCCCAGGCACTGAAATATTTAGCAAATCTTTAAAACAAAAGGCACAAATTCCATTTCTTTCTGGTTTCAAAAGGGTGCCTGAGCCACATGGGGTTAAGGTGCCCCTTCAGCTGGGGTAGTTGGAAGAAGCCAGGGGCTGTGGGGGTAGCAGGCACCCTTTAGGTGGAGGCTATCTCTTTTTTTGGTAGAAATGAAGGGGTGGGTCTATGGTACATCACCTGAGTTGTGGGGTAAATGTAGAGAGTGTCAATCAAAGGCAGAGCTCAGAGCTGGGAAGGAGCTCTAGATGGCGGCTGTGCCTTAGAGAGAGCGCGCTCAGCTCCGTGCCTTCCCCAACACTTTACGCAACTTTCCCTAACTTTCGGGCAGCCTCAGGGGGCCCCCACAGCCCCTTGCCTCTCCTAGGCACTAATCGGGGGCTGAGCGGACCTTTTTCGGGCAGAAAAGCAGCTTTTGAGGGCTCCTTTTTCGTGCCTTGCTGGAAAGAAGAAGCCGTGGAGAGAGCCCAGGTCGTTGTTTTTCCAGCTTAGAAGCCATGGCGTACCTCCATTTTTGTGCGCTCTCCTAATGAGCTTTTTCCCCCGGACATTTTTGTACTAATTATCGCTTCTTTTGCTTTATCGGCAACATATTTTTGGGATTAGAGTATATATTTTTTTTCATTCTCTGAAATTCGTATTTTATCATTATAACTCTAAATATTTTGGATCTAATGTTTTTCCACTACCCGCAACTAATATCGACTTGGTCCTGGCGGCGGTGCATGGATCAGGTAGGTGAGCAATTAATAATAATAATTTTTAGATTTTTGCCGTTTTAAGTAGTTTGATTTTCGACCGATTTGAGCTGTATTGGGATGACGCAATAAGATACAGAGATTATTTGCATCCAGTGTTACTTTGGGAAAGTTTGCAGGATGCTCCTCTACTGTGTTTATTCTCTGATTTTTCTTCTAAAAACGATTATTTGTTTTAAATCTCCGTTTTGCCGTGTTGATCAGTGTTGTGTATTGTTATAACAATATCATTGCAGCGTCAGGACTTTGTTCCTGATAATGAAAGCCAGTGAAACGAACTGGGACCTTACCTTTCTTTCAACTTTTGACAGTAAATACCTGGGCACAGGACTTCAAAGCAAACAGACACCCCTGACCCCCTCTTAATATTTAAGAATAAAAAGATGATGAGAAATAAGGACAAAAGCCAAGGAGAGGAGGGTTCAGTCCACAGCAATGCATCGAGGTATGATCTATCAACTTACTTTTTTTTTTTTTGGTAAAACCTGTGAATACCCTGTTTACTTTGACAGCCTTGGGATACTGTCAGTGCTTAATACAAAACATTTTACTGATTTTGCTTCCTTTTTAAGGAATGACCTTGAGATTGTTAGCATGCCACACCCTAATTTTTTTTTGGTAGCAATTTCTGAAAGTTGTGTTGTGACTTAAGGGCCCATGTCATAGTCAAAAGGTACTGTACCTTTATTCAGGGGAGCCCTTTCCTCTGTATTATGTTTTTCCAGCTTTTGAATTTCAGTTTTTAGGTTTTTTGTGCTGTGAAAAATGACCTTGTCGGTTTAGCCATTGCTGCATTGCACCATTTTACATACAAGGCAAATTTTTCTTTGAAGAATCTCAGAAGTCTAAACTTTAACTGAGGGCCATACAGAAGCCTGGTGTAGTAGTAAATTATAGTAAATAGACACAAGAAAAAGTTACATGAATGAAAAAAAGCTCATTTTAAAATATAAACTGGAAAGTGCCTGTTTGTTTGATACCCCTTACTTCAAATTTTATTTGAGCTTGTAGAACTTTGATACTGTTTAGGTATTTTAGAATATTTTTATACAATTTAACCAGACTTTCTCCTGCTGGTGATGGCATTTCGTGTCATAAAATATACACTGTGACTGTTAACAAGAGGCTTCAAATGCTTTGCTTGTTTGTTTAATGTATTTTTGCTCAGAGTGTTTTTATTTACTTTTGTTGAGTAATGAGATTCTTTACAGATTTTTATAAACTTAACCTTGATATGGGAAAAGTATGAAATACTGGAAATGTTTGTTTGCTAGGAATGCAGAAATATAATTACAGAATTGCTCATTTTGTATTTAAAAGGGTTGGCTTTTACAAAAATTGGAAATTAAACTACGTGCATTTTTGTTTTCTAGTTTGTGAATACACTTGAGTTTTGCATTTTGTTAATTTTAATTGAATCGTGGTCTGTTTATTTTTCTCTGGTGTTGTCTTCAGTAATTTTTAACCAACAATAATAAAAAAGAATTCTGAACTGTCTGTTGTATCACATGTGCTCTATGTGATGTTTGCAGGTGTTTGAATAGTATTCTTCATGTCCAGTATTTAACCTTCCTTAAACACACAAACTTGAAATACTGTGGGAATACATGTATTATCAAATTGCTGTAACCTTTTAGCATAAACTTGGATGGTATTCTGGATGTATTAAAATTGCAGTCAAATTTAAAATCCTAAAGTGGATGTGGGTAAGTTTGTTTAATTTGAAATTGCTAATAACTAAATTAGCCTCAGGGACTGTTGAAGCATTACATACAGCACCTATGCACAGCATTTACAATAATGCAGTTTAAAAACACATCAGACTTTCAAACCGTGCAGTCTTTATATTACTGTAAATACTGCACACAAAATATTGCTTAAAAAGTCAATTTTTGAAAGAAATTACTTATGATTCAACTTACGTAAGTCTTCATGCTTTTTTTTAAAGTGCAGATTATCAGCAAGAGCAGTAAAAGATATAATTTGTTCAGAAAATCTAAATTAAGGTATTTTATCGGCGTTGGAAATATTAGGCTGGATAGGAGATGAAATTGGAGACATCTAACAGTAGTTCCACAGGAAGAAGACCTTTGGGTTTTTTGTCCTTAGGGGTATTATATTTGCATAGTGTCTGGTGTGCTTTTGGTGTTTTCATTGAAAGGTTATTTGCTGTAACTGATCGATTTACATGTAACACCTGTTGCGTGAGGTTACCCTTCTCCCCCTTCACTATTTTTTTTTCTCAAAATAAACTTGCCGTGGGTAACATCCACTCACCTGAAGTGTGGGAAACAATTGAGGACAGGATATTTGTAAGTGAGCCCTGTCGAGCTTATTTCTGAGCTGTGAGTCAGCTGAATGTCGTAAAATGGGCTTTACTTCCTGAGGTTGACTTGAAGTTGCAGGGGAAATGATTTCTAGGAAGTAAAGCCACCACTTTGCTTTACTGTAGCCCAGAAATGCACTGATGCCTGCACTTCACGTGCTGCTGCCTAGCTTTCACCCTGCTTGTGAGACCAGCTCGGCATCCGTGAAGAATACATGAAGTCCTGTTACATAAACCCTGGTGGGAGGCCTGGGTGATGGAGATGGGTGGAAAAGGTAGATATGGCCGGTGCCGTTCACCTGAGCTGGAGAAGCGAAAATGCAGGACTGGAGAGAGGTGTTAAAGCAGAAGAAAATTCAATTCCTGTACACCACCTTGGCGTCCTAACTGGGGAATATCTTTTCAATTGACTCCTACCTCTCCAGTCCTAAGAAAGCACAAAGACATATGCTGAATAGACAAAAATACCTGGGAATTGTCCCCAAACAGGTGATTATTCTTGGGAAGGGAAATGGTGTTAACCCTTTACAGTTTGTAAGCAGAGGGGTGTACTTGGCACCTTTCTAGATGAACAGCAACACCTGTCCTTTGTATATTGACAGTAAATCTTCCCAAACTCGAAGCTGATCCATTTCATGCAACTTTCTCCACCTAAGATAAAAGCTGGGATGCTGCAGTTACTGATCACCACCACCTGTGTATCTGGGACTTGCATTAAATAATTGAACAAAATCCTGGTGTGTTTTCTAGTATCTTCTATGCTGCATTTCTGAAAGGCAGGTGTTGTGAGAGGGGACATCCATGGTGCAACCCTGATGTGAATGTCAGAGGTGAGAGGCAGCCTGGGGTCCCCCCAAAGCCCAGGAGTGAGTTTTGTAGGGGGTAGCAAGTAATTAATGGTGGATACATTGTTCGTCTAGTTTTCCCTGGCCTGCCTATGTTGCAAGTTGCTCTTGCATCTTCTGAATACACCCTGGTGCGGGAATTGTTTCTGCTACAGAAGCTGCAGGGCTGAGCAAACCCTTGCATCCGTATCCAGCTTTAAAACATCATTTTTGGGAGGAAAAGAGAGGTTGCGGTGGGTTAGAACTCAGCCTGGTTTCTATTTGGAGAGCTGGAAGTCTGAGGTCTGAAATGGTGGGGTTTTTTGCTCAGTGGCCACCTTACAGAGGCAGAGTGCTCCGCAGCGTGTGCTGCAGCCTTCGCAGAGCAGAACACCCTCGTTTTACGTGGCAGCCATTTTATGAAGATGTAGTTACATACGAAAGAGGATTGGGGTGGGGGAGGAGGGAAAGGAAGACGTTAAACAAAAATTGCCCTCCCTGGCTGCTGCTGAAAGCGGAGGGCATCCCCTTCTCGTTTTGGTAGGGCTCGGGAAGCCCCGATTCCTGGTGAAAGGAGAGGGGAAGGCTGCACCGCCTGGCATTTTGGTGCGGGTCCAGTTGAGTCACAAAATGGCTGTTCCTTTGTGCCGCATAGCTGACAGACATACTGCATTGCACTGTGTGTACTCTAAAAACAGCAGGAAGTTGCTGGTGGGGAGTTCAAAGGCCATCTTGTGCTCGCTGGGGACGGGGATTGGCTGCGCTCCCTGGT
>NW_009259044.1:3768758-3787744 GCF_000687185.1 Egretta garzetta | reverse complement strand
TGGCCACGGAGCGTGTGGCTGCCGCCGCCTTCCCTCGCTTCCTCTCATCTGGTGGGAGCAGGCTTTTATTTTATTTTATTTTATTTTTTTAAATACTGCAGGCTATTTTGAGAAGCAAGTGACTTGAAAAGGAGCAGGGTTATTTTTGGTGCGGCTTTTTTCTTTTTTTCTTTTTTTTTTTTTAAACTTCAAAAGGAATTGCAGAATATCATAGTATTCCTGGAACATCTGGCCTTTTTTATAGCGTTATGGCTTTCAGTATCCTTAAATCACTAAAATGATTCTTGCTTTCAACATGCACTTTGCAACCGATTTTGAGCTGAGTGGAAATGTTAAACACATTTATTAAAATGTCTCTAAATACGGGTTTCCACTTTTTCATCCAGGCTGACGGGTTATTTTTTAGCTGTTGCATCCATCGTGTATGTACCGAGTCTTTCGATTTCATTTGCTCTGCTGGATTCTTTAAGAAGGATGGGTTTGGGTTTTTTTTTCCTCCTTCTTAAGCTTTAACCCTTTATGAGACTGTCTGGAGGCTTTTTTTGAAAAGGGATAAATGCTTGATGGTGCAGGACACAAAAGGAATAATGTGCAAGGAATTCATATGAATAATGATGTAATCTGTGTGCCGCACAAAGGAGATTGTTCTTGTTTTGCTTTGTTACTTCTGTTTCACATTAGAAGGAAATGTCTCATCTAATTACGAATGCACAATTCTGAGACTTTCAACTTCTCTGTTTCCTGCTTTGTGATTGCTGCCAGGAATGGATACAATATATACAGTGCTATAAAAAAGGCTCACCAACTGCAAGAAGCTACATTTAGCTGAAACTTAATCTCTTCTGGGTTGTTCCTTTTAGTTAAACATCTTAAGCTAATTAATCACATTTTATGTATTCTCTAAACGCATGACTTTTGCTGAATAAAAAAGGAAAAATAGGGACAAAAAGCTCACCTGGGTGATTGTGTAACCCTGCAAAAATGCTTCTGTGGCACACTGTGTGCTGCTGCCGGGGCATTGCTGTGCTGGCGTGCACGTGTGCGCGCATGCTCCCGCACCACTTCTGCCTAAATTTATTAATGCCTTCAGCCAAGAGAAGTTGACGTGGCTGAGATTATAGATTAGAGCCTGTTCCGCTTTCTGGTGGGTTGATGTTTCACCTGCTGTACTTTGAGGGCAACAGTTGCTCTTATCTGCACCTTCCCCTGTTTCCTATATGAGCTGAAGCCAAACTCTCCCATGGCTCAGGGAGAAATAACATTGTGTTGCAGTGCCCCAGGGTCGTACCGAGACTGATCGTAGGGGATGGCACTTCTGAGAGCGTGGGATCTCACGTGTGTGTCTTGGGAGCAGCGTGGCTGTCTGCATTTGGGCTACAATAACCACACTTGCATTTGCATTAGAAAAAAACGTTTCCACTGTAAACTTTGTGTTATCCCTTTGAGAGGGCTCAGAGGGAGGGCCAGGAAGGCAGCGATGTTTAATTTTAATCCCTCCAATTTGGTATAGAGAGAAGCCAGTTCCCATCTTTGTTTTCACGTTTCACCCCTTGTCTCAGAAAGCTGTTCATACGATTAGCAGGTTACTGAGTTGCTAAGCCTGTCTCTGAGGAATTTTTATACTGGCGTGTTTCTCTGTTGAGGCTTATCACTGGTAGTTTTAAGGAGCAGAGAGGAGGGTTACCAGTGGCAGATGCAGCGGGACTGGCCACATGGTTAAGTACCTTGAACTGTGAGCAGGAGTCTAGGGACGGAACTGAAGCTTCTGATGCCATGGCCTTGCTTCTTCTGAACTCGACAGCTAAAGCAAGCCTACTTTGGGTAGGTTTGGCAGCTTCTGCTGAAATTGCATCTCCTGATACGTAACCTGGAGGTGTGTGTATCCACTGTATCCTGTTTCATATTGCAGGCAACAGTTCCAGCAGGATTTGCAATGTTAAATGAGGCTCTTAAGTTCTGAAGATGAAGTGCTTCTAAATCTCCCATTGCCCCTAGCTGAAATCCAGCTCAGAAAGGTGGTGATAATGGATGGAGAAAGATTCTGTTCTGCATTATCTCTCCCCTCCTTCAAGGAAAATAAATACAAACAGAATGGCACTGGGGGAGGGGATGGCCTGGATTACTATAATTAGATACAAGCAGCCTTCTAGCAAAGGATGTGCTGTTCTACTGACATGGTGTCTTACATAGATTTTTCTGGTGTGTTTTTATTGAAAGACTTGTGTTGAAATACCCTTTGAAGATGCTTTTTCAACAGGTGGTGGTGTGCTTGTAAAGTCTGGCTTTACAAGCCCGCAAAGGATCCTTGAAAGCAGAAGAAACTAGATGAAAACGTCACATCTAGTGACTTGCAATGAAGCTTTTGTAAGTCTGTCGTGCTGTTAATGCCTCCTTTTCTTGGAGCAGGGAGTGACTTTTGGATATAATAAAAAGCAAAATGTTGATGAGTCTTTCCAAATGTGCAGTAGCTCTTCCTACATCGCTGCTTGTGCAGCGCTGCTGCTAAACTATAATCTTCACTATACAGCTTGCTTTGTATCTGTGGGCTGAGATAATCTGCGCTGCAGTATGTGTGTTTTTCTGGCCTTGACTTCTGAGGTTAAAAAAATAAAAAAATTTGAAACGGCGATCTCTGATTCCCTTCTGGTATTGTGCTGGTAACGCTCACATGGCGTTTTGTCTTGGCAGGGATTCTGTGGAGTGAGTGTGTTGCAGATGGGGTGCTGAACACATCATCGCTCGCAAACCTTTACCCCGGCTATGAACAAGTGTGTTGCAATGTCAAGAATCCACTGACACCTGGCTCCTTAGGAAAAAGTTGTTTTGTAACTACTTAAGTCTCTTGCAAGTTTTATTGCTAGGTATAGATGACTTAATAGAATTGCTAATATATTAATTATACGAGTCATTTGCATCTCTTTCATGGGGAGGAACCTCTGCTCTTAACTACAGAGTTGTCGCCAGTTTAGAGCTTGAAATGCCATGTGCTGTCTGTAAAACGGGGGCTTAATGATGAGCCTTAAATCTCCTGGTTAAAACCAGCTTTTAACAGTCACTTGGAATAAAACCCTTAGGCCAGGTCAGGCTCCCTTCTGAACTGCAGGTCACCCGGAACCAGAAAGGAATTTGTGCACCTTCATCGTCTTGTTAATGATTTTGGGGTCCTGAATTTCTGTATTATTGCATTGCTTTAGTCCGTTAGGTCTTCAAGGAAGTTTGCAAATATTAAGGGAGAAAAAAACACACCCCTTTCTGTACTAATTTAAACTAAAATTGTGTGTGCACACTCCAGCCCCCCCACCCTGTGCATCTGCATGTCCTTTGTGGAACGTTGGGCGCTGACGGTGTGCGGAGGTCTCTTCATGCTGCCATGGAGCTTCAGCCTGGCTGTCCCCTGCACTGACAAAGCAGAAGTCGTGGTTGGAAGGGCTTGAGGGGCGCAGCGAGGTCACCCCTCTTTCGCCTTAGGGGGGAAGTGGTGTGGCCCGGGCTCCCCTCGTTGCGTGGCTGCGGGGAGGCTGCGGAGTCACCGTGGGTGCTGCCAGGAGCCCGCGGGTGGTGGATGTGGAGCGGGTGGTGGATGTGGAGCGCTGACGCCTGCACTGCCTCCCCGGGGAGGGAGGGATGGGCGGGCAGGCCCTTTTCAAAACCCCCAGAACTGCAATTGTCCTTCCCTTTCTGTGCAGGGAAGGGGAAGGATGCTGCCTTTAGAGATTCTCAATGGCGTTCCTTAATCAAGCAGACAGGTTCTGACTCCTTTTGTCCCTGTGCTGGGTTTTTTTTTTTTTCCCCCCCTCTTTTTTTCTTTTCCCACCAAACATCCCAGGCATTTTCAGCCTCTGGCTCAAAGATCAGAGAGTGAGAGAGCCAGCTCCCGCAATCATGAATGAACTGCTCGTTTTGCTTGCTTATGCAAGCATAATGCGGTGTCTTTGTAGTGGAAGGGAAAAAAAAAAACGCTTTTGGAAAATACTTGTCATTCAAGATAGCCCAACGTGCTTTACAGGGAGCTGCAGCAGAGCAGTGAGGGATATATTTAGCTCACTGTGTGCTCAGCATTGCTTTGCCTTTGGCATTTGGGAGTCCTGTGCTGGGGCAAGCAGCAGTGGCCAGAATCTGTGTGAAGATTTCCCTCTGCCTCCTCCCCTTCCCCTCCCTTTGGGCCAGGCTGGAAACCCAGCACAGCCCAATTCAGATGGTTATTTAGATAGGATACCTGCTGAGTGCATAATCCCTCAGTTGTTACAGTAGCACCGTGGCCCTATTGTGCCTAGTGCTGTGTAAATGTAATTAACACCCATCTTCTGCCAGCAAGGTTTGCAGTCACATGAGGAAAATGTGTGTGTTCTCCATGGTAACTCTTCTCACTTGCCTATTTTAAGAAAAAATAGTTGCCGGTCTCAACATGAGGTTGGGGAAATATTTTTCTGGTTTTTGAAGGGCATGTTTGTTATCTGGCAGGGGCAACCCTGTAACCTTGGGCGTGTTTGTTGTGCCCCTTGAAAGCCTGCCCAGAGTTGGCCAAACGATATTCTGAGGTTTCAAAGTCGTTTGAGATTCTCTTCTAAATGCTATGAAAAGCCTGGCTGCATTTCGTACGTTCCAGTTTAAGTTCCTGCTTTGAGACAGATCATTGTTAGAAACACATCCTGCACATGGGTAGGGGAGGGTAGCGGGAATATTTTTCTTCTCTCCCTTCCCCCCTTTGCCTGCAGGAAATACATTGGGAAAATCTCGTGCATTGACTGACCCTTCTCGACTCTTATCACTCAGAAAATCTTTGCCTTGGGAGAGAGGCAAGCGCCAATCACTCTTTTCACAGACTTTCAGAATAAAATAAAGGGAACTCAAAAAGCCAGGAGTGAATTTACCTTCAGTATCACAATCTGTGTGTCATTCACCTAGCTCTCCTGCAAGCTCTGGGTACTCTCTGTAGGGCCTTGGGTATGCTTGCTATAGCATTTGCTCATATTTTTTTTCCCAAGGCAAAGGGTAGATCCCATGAAGTTCTTCTCAGTCCTCTGTGGTCTATGTATTTTCTCCTCTTTATCAAATGTTGTCCTCTCTTCATCAGGTCGTCTGTGGCTAGAATCAGCCTTGTGTTGTATCCCTGACTTGTTTAGCCTAGGAGTGAAATTTAATGTGGTTTTGTGCTTTTTTTACAGCTACCATGTGACTTGGGTGCATGCACCAACTTTAACTGATGGTGCATGTTTTTATTTGCAATATATGTAGGCATTTCATACATGTTTATATATAATAGCAGGGAGCATCACATTTATAGATCAAATATTAAAAGGAGATGTTAAATAGCAACACAGCTGGGTTGGCGTGTTAGCATCTTCTGTGGTTTGTCACTGCCCCTTTGCGTGTACAACAGTTTGTGTGTAGGTCGCTTTAGGAAGACACGTCTGTTTAACTAGTTTTAAACTGGTGGTCTACACTGGCTTTGCTGATCTGTGCTTTGGAGTAAGTCTAGAGTTGGTGCCACTGGAGGATGGATGAGGCTGGCAGTGCTTGCTGAGGAGCTGTGGGGGCTGAAAAGCCTCTTTTACTGGTAGAGCTGATCTGACAGATACAGCTGGTCTGGAGAAGACATCCTGCTCACTTCAGAGAGTTGCAGCTCGTCTGCCTGCTCCCGTGTCGTGGGTCGGTAGTGCTGTACAGCAGCAGGTCCGGTGGGCTGACCTGGGGTTCCAGTGACCCCAGTTGTGTATGTTTGAAGGTTGCCATGGAGTTAGAATGTTTGAGGTGTTAGCAGACAGTTTGCTTGGCACTGCCAGAGAGGCATGTTGAGGACCCAGGGGTGGCTCAACTGAGCGGTTGGCTTGCAGCTGGCTTGCTGCTGCCCCAAAATTGGGGTCTTGCTTGCCCCTTTTCCCCTCCGCAACTTGTCTGTACTGCCAAAGCTAGTATACTTCTGCTGTTCCTGGTTCCTGTAAAGGCTTGGTCCCGATCTTACTCTCTAAGCCTGCAGAGACCTGCTGTTTCTCTGGGATAGTCTTCGGATATGTTACCAAGTTCAGGTGGCTCATGGAGAAGTCTGGTGGCCCAGTCAGTGCTGGCATAAGCACAGGGTGAGTACTGGGGACATGGGCTGCAGAGCGAGGATGGGTGGGAGAGGGGAAGAGGTGTCTCCCAGCTACCTGCCTTTGGCTTTCAGTGGTGCCAAGCCAAGATACGGATGGCGACGTTGGTGTCAGTTATCCCCAGGACATGTGAAGCTGTGTCCAACAATGCTTAAGGGTTAAGCATAGGTTTGCTGGCGGGGAACAATAAACTTGGTTTCTGATATTATCCAGCCCCTGATATTATCCAGCCTTGGGATTTTGTGCCAAGGACCTCCTCGAGCCTGCACGGGGTGGCTTCGCTGGTGCCGAGTCCCCGCTGAACTTGCGAAGCCCAGTGGCACATTGCCGTTTGGATTCAAACTTGTTTACGTTCAAAATGTTCACAAGAATTCTTAGAGCTAGGAGGAGCTTGGCTTGTGGGAGGGTCTTGGGTCATTAATTCTCCTTTATCCCCCTGGGTGAATTCAAGTTCTGTCTGTCAAAAGCCAAATTTTAGTCTGGGGCAGAATGGTCCCAGTTAGAGCCATTCCCTTGTCAGCTCTTGGTTCCAGAAATGCGTATTGGGTCATTTTTTCAGCTTGTCTTGCACGTTCTGGAAATACATCTACTGTTTGTACTTGTTGAGAGCTTATAAAATGTTTTGTTGCTGTTAGCAAAGATGATCCCCTATAAAATTAAGTCATACGTGAAATATTAAACGCTAAGGCTGGAGGCTTCAGGCACGCTGTAATTGCCTCGTAAACTTAGATGCCTGATTGTAAAGGGTCTTATCGCTGCTGTTCAGCTACTTATTTCTTGGAAGGAATGTGTCCTTCATAATAAGGGATGATTTGGTTTTCTTCTCCTTCAAGTCAGGAGCAGGCTCTTAATTAAAACAGAATTATAGCCTGAAGTATTTCTTAGAAACCAGGGGAACATCTTTGGCTGAGTCTTAGCAGATCTCAATTTTTATAGGACTTTCTCACTTCAAGGGAGTTACTAATGGTCCAACTGTAGCTTTCTTGATGTTCATGGGTGTTTCTCTGCTGAATTTGGAGGGGTATGGACTGGTTGAATAATGATTTTGCGAAAATTACAGCTTAGCCTCCACTTACAGTTTAATTGAAAGTAGTTCTTGTTTGGATGTTAACTTAGGGGCATTAAAGCAGGGCATATTCCAAAAGTACCTTCTGAAAAGAGGATTTAAATCTCCAGTTATGTACAGTGTAAGGCCTGACAACATATAACGCTGCTGATCCTTTATACTCTGACAGGTAGAAATGCTTCCCGATTGTCTTGGTGATCGTTAGGATTATTTTATGGAATAAGGCTTTTCAGTTCTCTGTTTTTATTCTGTCAGTGCAGAAACAAATACAAGCTCATAACCTTTTGCCTTGATAACAGGTCGTTTATTAAAAAAGAATTATTTGTAGCAGCCTTCAAAAGGACATACCGCTTTGCATCTACGTTCTTTGCTTAGCAGGGCAAGTGCCCACATACCTGTACGTGCAGGTGTGTATGTCCTCTATCTATGTCGCTGGAGAAGTCGCCCTCTTTTTAGATGACACAGTTCACATCTTGTGAAAAAAAAGAATTACGGTGTCCAGATAATGTTGTACACATGAATTATGGCTGCTCATGTGCAGAAAGGCCGTGTCCCTGTGTCCTTGAAATAAAGCTTAGGGCCTTCAGAAACAAAGAGCTCCAGAGTGGGAGGAGGCCAGTAATTACTGTTCTGCCTTTAAACAAATACTGCCAAAGCTGTCTGGCCTCAGTCTAGCCTGGGTGGTTATGATTTCTTCCAGCTATTGCTAATAAATCTGATGGAAGGAAAGTGTCTTCCTCTTCCGTGCGTCCCCGTGGAACATGGGATGCCAGCATGACTCAACCAGAGCCTGATGTTGCCCCTTTGCGTCGTGACAGTAGAGGTTTGGATGCCTTCAGATCCCATTCTTTCTGGAGGTCAAGTCCCCATCCCCGCAGGAGGCTCTGTGGGATGGTGTCCTGCCGAGCCCTGCCCATGGAAACCGGCTGTCCCCGGAGCTGCTGGAGCATCGTTTCCTTGAGTGGTGTGGCAATCCTTCCTAATAAAATTCCCTTGGTTTTCTTGAAAACCCTGGAACTCTTGAAATTTCTCCAACGGAGAAGTTTAATCACTCGCTCTAAGTCGACTCGGTTGCAAAGCAATGCAGTTGAGCGGGGCGTTGGGAGCAGATGTCAGCAGATCCGTGGCTGTGCTCGATGAGGAACTGTGCGGAGAGCTGCAGGGTGGCAGGCGAGCAGGGAGAGACGTGGTGGATGGTGCTGGCGATGAGAGCCCAGCGACGGTGGGCCGTGGTGGAGAAGAGGGGACTGGAAGTTGCAGAAGGCGCAGAGGAAGGGACAGGCAGCGGTAGGGTGTAGCGAGACGGCTGTGCGCCAGGCTGCACCTTTGGATGTCACGGGTAGGAGTGGGACAGGCAGGAGCGGCTGGGCAGCCTGGCAGGGTGGTAGCTCAACTCGATTTTCCAGCCCTGCTAGGAGGGAGCGATGCGATCCCCCCATCTCCTTTGAAACCAAGCTGGGATGGTGAAAGCAGCAGCCATCGGTGACGGCTCACCCTCCGCTCCTTCCCAAAAAGGCTCCGTTTGTTACTTCAGCCTTAGGACTCGTCGCTCACCGCTGTTTCTTTTTTCCCCTGTGCATGCTGCACCCTTCCATTTTAGGACTTGTGACAGAGCCAGAGCAGCGGCCGCCACTGCAAGGAAATCGCAAGATGGTGGAAGAGGGATGGCTGTAAAATGGCGGCTGGGAGCCTGGCTGCGCGCCCTGCGCCGGAGGGATTTCTGGAGCAGGTTCCCGCGGCGCTCGGCTGCTGCCCTCTGCCCGCTCCCTGGGAGACAGCAGCCAGGAGCCGAGCCGCTGCGCAGGGAGCCAGGAGCAGCTCTGCTGATGCACTGGCTGCGGGGGCCAGCCCCCTCAGATTTCACAGATATCTTAAGAATTTTTATCCGAGAGCAGAAAGCTTATTTCCATGGTGTAAATTAGCCCCATCCATATGTGGATATACCTATGAATAGCAGCTGAGTCTAGTGATCCCATCTCTACAGCATGCACTGATTTCTTTAGAGTTGCATGTAATTGTACACATGCTTTTGCCTTTTCCGTCTTTGTATTATTTCTTTCTTGAATTGTGAAATCTGAGAAGAGCCTTTGATGTATCTTGTTACTTTGGTAGTTTTTGTACAGAAGGAGAAAAATTAAAAATCTGGTTTCCCTCTGCAAAGTTTTCCTGCCTCTCTTTGTGATGTTACACGTGCAGCATGCCCTTAAATATTACGAAAGCATCTAGCTGCAGATCAAGAGCTGACTTGGAAGAGATGCTCCTTGTTCGGAATGTTTGTAGTATTGTTACTGCCATGCTGCATTTTGGGTTGTGACAGGGTGTGGTTTGTAATGCTGCCTTACCAGTGTGTGTGTTACATGTTGTAATGAGTTTTCTTTTTCTTTAATTGGACTTTAAATGAAAAATAGATGTTGGAGTGATTGGGAAAAAGTTTGAGTGTTTTGGCCACCTAAAATAGTTTCACCTCTCTTTTGTTGAGGAGCCTGCATTTAAGTGAATATTCTGTATATTAACCCATTTTAATGTAAAAAAACCCCAAAAACTAACACCTATTTGATGTTCTGCTCTCCCATTACTGGCGATTTGAGAAATGCAGTCTTTACAGCATTGGTGTTATCCTTTAAACAGGAATTGCCCCGTCCACGTGCCTGTATAAGCTCCTTTCTGCTGCTCTGTTGCTGAATTTATACTTTTTGCAAGAAACGTGATATTCACTGTAATACATAGGATTATGCATACAGTATTGGGTGCTGGCCTCTTTCAGAAATTGGATGTTGGATTTTTGAATGACTGGCCATACTAGGGTATAGTGGAGACCCATGCTGGAGCAACTGTGCTGCTGGTATTGCCAATGCTCCTCTTCATGGTACCACCACTCTTTATTTTGGCTGATGAACAGGAGATACTGTACAGTGATTTGGAGTCTCTGCTCTGGCCCACGTGTTCAGCGCCCGTCCTGGGAAGGAATTCTTTCTGCTTCAGCATGCCAGTGCAGGGTCTCTGTTTGGGACGATGTGGTTCACGCTTGTTTAGGCTGTTCCAAGCCTATCGCTGTAGCTTGGACATGGTTCAGGTTTGCTTGCTGCATGTTTGAAAGCTGTGACAGTACAGTTAAAATATAATCTCTTCTTTCTCTACCATCAGTCACTCAGCATCTGAAGAAGCCTCTGGCTCTGACTCTGCAAGCCAGTCTGAAAGCGAGCAAGGCAGCGAGTCAAACAGCAGCTCGGAGTCCTCTGAAAGTCAGTCTGAATCCGAAAGTGAATCAACGGGTTCAAAATCCCAGCAGACCCCTCCTGAAACCAAAGAAAAACCGGCCTCTAAGAAGGAAAGGATAGCAGATGTTAAGAAGGTATTGCCCCTGCTGCTCTGCATAGTCATACCACTGTACCCACCATGAAAGGGCAGAAAGCAGGGCCTTAATGAAGCTGACTACAACTTCCCTGCCACTTTGCACACTGACCAAACAGCCTCCCGACCTCTGGTGTCCCCAGGCCACTCGTTGGCTGTTTGGTCTGTGTGCTTGTGCCCTGCTGGTGTCATCCTTGCGAGCAGGAGCTCGTGTGTTTGATGGTACAGCCCTTCAGGAACCGCATAGGTAGCGATGGGGCTGACTGGGGCGAAGGAGGGGCAGGTGCCCGTCATCACTACGTTACCCTGTCATTTCATCCTCTCCCTCCGTCTTTCCACTCCTCTCTCCTGTCTCTCCCCTCTCTCAGAAGTAGTATAGCTTCCCCATGCGATTATAAACAGGAGAACGCTTGTCTAGGATTTGGGCTGCTTTGGCTTGTTTCCATCACTGTCTTCCTCTCTGAAAAAAGTAAAGAAAATTTAAAAAGAGGAGGAGGAAAAAAGCTATTTAACTTTTTTTATTTATTATGTCCAGAACAGTGGATCTTTGTTGTGGTTTTTTTCTGCAGCTTCCCAGCTACCCCCTAGCAATACTCCCCTCAAATAGCCAGGTTTGCCCTCCAGGCGGAAAAGGGATTGCAGGTGTTTAATGCGTGCGGTGTCCCTCTGGCTGGCGAGCGCCTGCCCGGTGCAGAAGCTGTGCCTTGGGTACCTGCTTTACCCGAGGGGTGGAGGTGTCTGAGCAACACGGTGTGGTGCGAGGTGAGAAAGAGGAGCCCGAACACCCATTTGGAGACAGGAACTTGGTGAATTGAGTTTATTTGGAAGGGAGGAAAATCAGGTTAGGTCAGTGTTTGTTTGCTTGTGGTGTGCAACTATCCTGTTCGTCTTAGCTGTGGCTTGCGCTTTGCACAGCTTGCTCAGGAGAGTGAGTTTTATGGAGAAGGTTGCTATGTATGTACGGATTGAGAAGGACAGCGCTTTCAGCCTGCGCTCCCCACGTACCGGCAAGGGAGCAGCGAAGGATTTTGTTACCAGCTTCTCCCTCTCACAAATCTCTAGGCTGTCGGCTCAGGTTGTGGCTAAATCTCCCATGTTCAGACTGGCAGGAAAGGGTGTGTTTATAAGGCAGCTGTGGTAACATGATATTAAAATTTCTGTTTTATTGTTGGTAAGCAGGGACTGAAGGAAGTTTTCTCTTCCTCTGTGGGCTTCTAAGAGTATGTCCCTAACAATAAATGTTAAAATTATCCTATGAGGGAGCGCATCCATGCACGCGGTGATAATTAGCATGGATGAAACATGAAAAGGTCAGGGCACCCTCTAATAAGAAAGCCTCTCCCTTCCTTAATTTCTCTATTAATGGGTGTTTTCCTTAGCTAGGTCTAGCCTAGGCGTGTTGATACCTGTTCCACTTGAATAACCAATGCAATTAATTATTATATTATTGTTTATTTTGTATTTCTGTCTAGATACACCCATGAAGGTGAGGTTAACTTGCGTTAGGTGCTATTCAGATTTGTCATGGGAGTCGATCCCTCATCCAAAAACTGTGCCGTTTAAAAGATGAAAAGACAAGTTCTTCAAACGGTCCGGGGAGTATTTTGAGTTTTTCTTTCATGTGAATTTATCTCTGTACTCGTATGCCCAACGGATATACACCTTCATAATCCGTCTGTTGCAGTGTTATCCCATTACTCCTTTAACAGTAGCAGAAAAATTGCTGGGCTGCAGCCTTGTATTCATCACGCTCTTGATCCCAAGTTGCTGCTGCGTCTGGTGGTGTATTTTGATTTCCTTTTCCTGCCGGTGGCTTGCAGAGACGTTTGAGGACTGGAGGGAGAGAGAACTAGGAGAATGAATAGATTTAGAAAACTGTAAGAGGATAAGCTCTGCTGAAGGAGAGAGGAATTGTTGGTGTAGGTGTTTGAAAGGCGTGTTGATGGTTTGTATCTGCCTTGTAAATCTTCTGGTGTCCTGTGACACCAACACAGCTCTGCATTCACGTCCCTCAGGGCATCGGTTCTTGTCTCCCCCTTCTCCTCCTGTCCATCCAGCAAGAACAAATGCATGCTGTAATGCACGGTGTATTAAACTATTTAGGGCCTGCTTACAGCACATAGAGCACAACCATCCCCAGTAGTTGGCTCTGCACACCCACGTGTCCTGCGCTGCCAAACCACATTCGCATCAGTGCATTCAGAAGAACCGGCGGTCCTGCCACCTTGCCCCGGTCCAGAGGACGGTACCCCGGTCCGTTTGCCATCCTGGCTGGGACACAGAATTCACTTTTGAAGTTGCTGCTGACGATGTCTCGTCACTGGGCTCGTCAGGCAGCTGGTGGGGTTTTCCCTAAGGAAAGGATTTGTGATGGAAGCTCTTAGCGACAGGGAGTTGTCCTGTTCTGTTGGTACATCCATTCATTCCAGGTGCAAGGTGTTGCCTCCTTACCTTCAGCACCATTGCTTGCAGAGACTGGGTATCTCGACACTCTGTCCTTCAGCCTGAATGAGTTGGAGAGTAATTTGTACCCCGGTGGAAACATGGACCACTATAAAGATAATACTCAGATAAAATGTGCTGCTTTAGAGGGTTATCAAATACCCAAAAATCAGAATCCTTTTCAGCCAGTTTTTTAATGTGTCCATCTGCTGGTTGCTAATTCCCTAACGGTTTTATGTTGATTTTAAAAAAAAAAAAAACAAACCCCAAAAAACCCCCCAAACCCCCCCAAAAAACAAAAAGCAAAACCATTCACCATAAAACTTCAAAAATGTCAGAAGTAATTGGGGTGAAGGAGGCCTTCTGATGGTCTGTTTATTTTGCAGATGTGGGAAGAATATCCTGATGTTTATGGGGTTAGGAGGTCAAACCGAAGCAGACAAGAACCATCGCGATTTAATATAAAAGATGAGGTAAGGAAAAAAAAAAAAGATGAGGGAATACTGAACATATAAAAACAACCAAACCCAAAGAGCAAAGGCAGGTCTCGTCTGCATTGCCTTGTAAACACCGAGTCCTAGCTTGGTGTGTGGATGTTGGAGCTCACAGTTAAGGTCCCAGTCCTGCAGTTGGATCCGCTTGGCCTGAGACCCTCTGGAGTCAGCGGGACACTGCGTGGGCTGAGATCTGCATGCACTGATCTGATTGCTGGAATGGGGCGTAATGCAAGTCATGCTCTGCTGTAGAAACGTCCTGGAGAGAATGAGACACTAAAAAAAAAAAAAAAATACCCAGACCAAAACACAGCACAAATCCAACCAGGAATAAAGGAAACTTCCTAGAAGCACCTCAGAACAACAAAACAGTCATTGTTGCCCATCCCGGAATGGATCACGCTGATAAATGCATTTGTGTGTATTCAGCTTTATGCACCATCACTTTTCTTTGGCTGAATATTGGGGCGTCTTTTATGCTTCAGTTGGAGGTGACAGTGGTCAGAGCCTGGCAGCCAAACCTTCTAATTTTTCATTTTTCAGAACGTTGTGTTTTTGGCTTTTTTTTCTGAAGATGCAGGAAATAGGTGCCACCTTCATTTGCATCTAATAGGCTTTCTGCATAGAGCTTTTCCTCTGCAGGTCTTCAGGAAGGTTGAGTAGATATAGCAGAGGGGAAAGAAAACCAGAGAGAGGCTTAGACCGAAAGTAAAGCTTGGGGCTTAGAACTAGGTCCAAAAACATGCAGTTGGGAATCTGAAGATAAGTAGCCGGATTTTCAGCAGAGTGGAGCCCAGTGGTGCTCTCAGGTATTTGTCTCAGGTCAGGGTATTTGTGCTTCGCCGCCAAAACGCGTGTTTGGCTGCCCGAGGGGTCTAAGTCGCGCGGCAAACACGGGTCTCTGCAGGTTAGGAAGGGGCTTGGGGCACATCATTGACTTAGCTTTTGTTTTCCTTTTCAAGTTCGGCAAAGCCCAGGCTCGCTGGCCGCCTCTCTGTGCGATGCCCCGGCATGCACTGTGCTGGCGATGTCACACCCACCACAGACCTCCGCTGCAGACCCGAGTGCCCTGTTAGGGGCTCAGGTAAGTCCCGTCTTTTTTTGTTTTACAATATTACGTGGTTTTGCAAATGTTGTTTTCTTTTTCGATATCTTTATTTCCTACTATTTAAGGTATGATAAAGTTTAAAAAAAAAAAAAAAATCCGAGATGTAAAAACTTTGCTATACCACAAAATATTGTAAAAAACAAAAAAAAAAAAAGTCCTCCAAATGACCCCACTGCCACCCTGCCACCTTCGTGAAACGGAAAGCCAAAATTAACAAAATTGGACCACCCCTTTCCCCGTCTCTCCCCAAAGCAACACTGACTGGTCCCTGTAGGGCAACTCCCATCTGCAGCAGAGTCCAATGGAGGGTGTGACGTGTCAGGAGCACAGTGCTGGGGCCTCGCAAAGAGCAGGAGGAGATGGAAAGTCTTGCTTTTGGAAGACCTAAACGCCAAGAGAGAGGAAATAGCATAGCTCGAGCCTGCATGGTGCTGAGCACTCCTTGCTGCTGCTGGAGCTGGCAGAAACCCAAGGCGCTTGACACCTCTTTAAGATTGCTTTTTACCTTTACAGGGTTAATCCTGTCGCCAGTGACCTGCTCTTGTTGCTTGCCGCTTGGGACTTCCAGCACAGTGTCTAGGAGCTTTTAATTGCCTTCTTCCCTAACATTTCTCTGCGGTATTAGCAAACAGCATCGCCCAGGCAGCGTGGCAGGCTCAGAGCGCAGAACAAGCACCAGCCATCACACCTCCCCGCGTGCTGCCCCGTGACTCACCCCGGTCAGGGGAGACTGCACGTAGGTGGAGGTGCTTCAGTTCTTTGGGGCACTGTTCAATCACTACTCTGTCCTCTGAGACCAGCAGTTTGGGCAGGGTTATTTCCCTGTTAGAAATGATTGCCTTCTGGCAACTGCCTGGAGGCCACCGGGCAGGTTGTGTAGGTCTCTGCACTGCAGTCGGAGAGGGCGATAACTTGCCATCAATACCGAGGCGTGGGCTGAAGGATCAGGAAGCGAAAGTGCAGTTTTGCATAGGGGTACAGAGCTGCTCGGAGGACTAGAGCTGTCTCCAGGAATAAGAGCACGTGCGAGTTTTTTAGTAAAAACAGTACTTGCCCATGCATTAATGAATCAGCTTCAGGTTTCAGCAAGGGGAAGTGAGACTTGCAGAGCCAGGTGCCTTTCAGAGTATTCTGGGGCAGTTGAGAAATAAACGTGCCCAAAACAGACACAGTCTTTTTGCTATAAAAAGGATGGTTTGAGATTGGAGTTAGTAATAAATGACACGGTGCATCTATACTCTTGAGAGAGAGGCCACAAGTCATGCACCAGAGGTGTTCCCGAAATACAGTTAGTTTTATTATTGAAAAAAAAAAACTACTCATTTGCGTTTTTAGTAATGCTTTGCCTCACATCTTTGCTGAAAGTTCAAACACTACTGATGCCACTGGGAGAGAGAACTTCAGCGGACATAAAGAAACTAACCAGGCGAGCTGAGATCTCCAGCTTTTCTGGAGCACTAGAGCTTGGCCTCTGTTAAGCCTGAAATGAGCAAATCCTCACGTTGACTTTAGGCTAAAATGTTTCTTGCCTCTGTTTAAGCAAGTCTTAATCTCTCCTAGTAGGCAGCGTGAGCTCAAGAGGCTCACCTGGACCATGCCAATGGCCTTGAGTCTCTGTTTCTCCTGCCTGGGGCTAGCAGCGAGGACACTTGTGGACAATCTGTAAGACCAGAACTTTAAAGCTGCTGCTGCATTGCCTTGCTTGGTGCTACGTATGGAGCATCATTACATTTTGTACAGCACTGCTGCATGGCAAAACACAGCAGAATTAATCTAGTAAAAGTGTCTGCATTTTTAAGTGCTGGGAGAGAGAAAGAATAAATTAGATGGGAGGAGTCAGTGAGGCATGGAGAGGGAAGGCTGATCCCTTCAGCTGGAGGTGGGGAAAGCGAATTGTAAGAGCCCAGTTCCTAGTCCAGTTGGAAGTAGTGGTGTAGGAATAAATGGGGCATGTTTATAGTGTTTGGTAGGGGAAGGGGGAACTAGGCAAGGCAAGTCATCTTTCCCCTTGGGCACAGCAGCAGCACCCCAGAGGAGTGGGCTGAGCCCAGCAGAGTTTTGCCAGCGCTGATACGCAGGCTCTGAGAGCAGGCAGCATGCTGCTGGCATCTCTTGCCAGGCTGACAAAAACCCTGGTGGGGACCGGAGCCAGATTTTGTCAGCTTAGCTTGTGTCATTCAGGGAGGCGACGTTATTAAAATCAAAGTTACACACAATTTCCCAACCAGTCTGCTTCCTGATGATGGTGGGTGGCGGACAGGAGTGCAGCTGGGACCTCAGGTGTGTGCTCAGGACCTGGCATGCTCCCAGCTCTCTGGTTATCATCTGTGCTTCCTCAACCTTCCTTACAGCCAGCAGGAGCCTGTGGGTTGGTGTTGATAACAGGGTGTTACAAGCACGAGCTCTGTTTGTGCTGCAGAGTCCAGGGCAGAGGTGCAAATCTCACCCTTGGGCTGATTTGAGCAAGTCAGCGTAGAGTTTTGCAGCTGCATCTTGAAATGTGGATTTAAGCGGAATTAAGAGGTTGCTAAAATGTGCTTATGCTTTAAATAAAAAAAAATACTATTATTTATGCATAAAATGGTAGAAAGCAGCTTCCAGCCAGAGGCTGGAGCCTGGTTCTCCAGGATGAGGATGCCAGGAGGAGCTGGTGAGAAGGAGACACGGGTCTGCAGCAGGCGAGGGAGTGAGGAGGAGAGGCTGAGTCAGGCTGGCTGTGCGGGGCGGCAGGCACGGCGCTTCCCGGCACTCGGGCAGGGAGGATGTGGGAGCACAAGGCAGGCAGATGACTCAGGCTGGGGACTGGCTGTGTCAGAGGAGATAGAGCTGGGCTTGACACGCTGCCAAAAAAGACAATGGTGTCTTTGAAAAACAGAACTGAAGGCGGCTGAATTGCAATCAGAAGTTAAATTTTTCAAGGCAGAAGGAGGTGAGGAAAAGACAAGTCATTAAGAGATGAGCATCAGCTTTGTAGAGACAGCGACAGAGCAGGGGGACAGTAGAGGCATTAGGAGAATGGACACTAGAAACTTGGAAAACAGGATTTTAGCGAAGAAGTGGAGTTTGTTTCAGAGAGCCAAAGGTTGTATTTGGTTTTCTCTAAACCTGATCGTTTCTGACGCAGAGCTCATTCACCTCTCTTGTGGTTTGCCAAAAGACAGCAAAAAGTAAATGTGCATTGAGGGACAGCTCTCAAAAAACCATGCCAGAATTGGAATGGCAAAGCAGCACGCTTCAGAAAGCAGATAAGAGATTAAAAGAGAAAAAGGAAATTGAGGACTTTCAAACTTTGCTGTGTCGAAACTGAACTCTGTGGAATGCTTGGCTCATGTTGCAAGGGTAGGTAGAGCTCTCCATGGTGTTCACCAGTCACTTGCTTCCTGGATGCTTGGTCTATGAGACAGGGATTTCATGCAGGGCCATGAAACCGGTGGATGAACACATGTTCGTAGTAAGATACGGTGCAAAAGTGTCAGTCGGACACCAAACCACAGTGAAATTCAGCAAAGCTCTTGCTCTAGCGTGGCGTCCAGTGTTTCAGCATATTTTAATGGAAACACTGACACAAGTGAGAAGGAAATTCCTGTTGATGGAAGGGAAGCAGGAAAATGGAAAGAAAGGATGCAGAAAGAAAGCAAAAGAGGTAGGCCATGGCTTTCCAGAGCCTCAACTTTTTCACGTTGCAGCTCACACCATTTCACAAAATTCATGTGTGAACAGCTCTGGGTTGTAAGCCTTGCTAGTTGTAGCTAAGAGGGTGCAGGTGTACCAGGAGATGCCAACCGAGGTACCCGTGGTGATGGACAGACATTGCCTAGAGCTAAAGCTGAATACTGCAGCAAAAAGCAGTATGAAATAGAAGATTTCCAGTGAGTGTGTAGAGCAAGCGGTCTCGGAGACTACTTCTGTCATTTTAATACTGCTTTAGAAATCTTGCATTGGTTTCTTCAATTTTCTCCTGGCCGATTTGTGTTTTCTGGGGCAAGTCTATAAAGCGAAGGCATCTGTTGGTTGAGGGCTGTTATTTGTGCAGTAATCCGTTTTCACGGTTGACAGGTTTTTACAAAAAATGGGGTTGTGTACAACCCGCCTAAAGAAATTTTTTTTTTTTTTAAGCTATCTTGGTCTGTAGGAGTTAGTGACGCCCACATTTAAAATAGTACACCAAGTACTTAGAATATCTCTAGATATATTTAGCCAGAGAGACTTCACTGGTGGAGACTGGAGGATTAGGAGGAAAGCAAGCAGTAGGGCATGGCTCTGACAGTCAGGTCCACAGTGACTCAGGAAAGCAAGGGCACTCTTGTGATGAGACTATTGTCTTTTTATGAGAATTTCCTTCCTTATAGGAAGTTTCTTTAATGAAGGCAGAGATCATAATGCGTTTGTCTGGCTGCAGAAATTTCTGCAGTCACAGAAACTAAGCCTCAAAGCCC
>NW_009259044.1:3759280-3768678 GCF_000687185.1 Egretta garzetta | reverse complement strand
CTGCTGAAATGGCAAGTATGGGCGCTCACAAAAGTACGTTCAGCCACTGTTCTTTCAGTTAAAAGCCTTTTAAAATAGCTGAGCCCTAGCGCTGCGGCAGGCCCTCGGAGCTCTGTCCAGAAAGCACAAAGTCACACTGCTGCCTGGTTCTCCAGCATCAGGCAGGAGCAATGCTCACCTTGTGCTGCAGGCAGAGGTAGCAGCAGCTGAGCTGCCCTCTCTCTCTGGGGTGCCTTTTGCCTCCAGCGCTGGGCAGTGCAAGGTCTGGTGGGTTAAATTCACCCTGTGGTTTTGTAAACAGTGGGGTATTGCACACACTGCAGGTCTGCCTGGCCACTGCCACCGCTGAGACGGCATCCGCCAAGTATTGGAGGTCGCTGCTGAGGGGTAGGTGGGTCGCAGCCTCGCACTTCCCAAGCTCAGGGACTCCAGATGTCGTAGCAGAGCTCTCCAGCCTTTCTGCAGAGTTACCTTCTTCACACTGGGAGCACAGCGGCATTCACCCTGCAGCCGAGGCAGCACAGAGGGAAAGGTGCCGGGGAGCTGGCTGCAATTTTGCAGCCCTGTCACACCAAAGCATCCTTCCAGCGCTGCAGTGAAAGGGCAGTCGAGCTGTGTCTGAGCTCAGACCACGTGCATGCGTTTCAGTTGCATCCTTGAGGAGACAGTCCAGAGTGAAGCCTACAACCTGATTTTCTTTCTTTTCAATTAAAGGCAAGTAGTGAATCTGAAAATGAAAGCCCAAAAAGAAGAGGCCAGAAGCAAATGAAAAAAACGTAAGTTTCTAGGAGAAGGGTTTTGAATGGTGGTACTTGGTCTGGTTTTATTTTTCAGAACAGTAGTATTGGATTTTTTGATAGGCGTTGTCAACATGGAGAGCTTGTAAAATAATTTTTTTAATATTTCCAGTAATAATTCTTTGGATGACTAAAATTGACGTATGAATACGGATCTACAGATGGATGCCATTTCCCAACTTTTCTTTTTTTATGTTTTCCCACTTTACCTGTGACAGAATCTGAACAAGTCAGGTTCACTTTCTGTTGTCAGTCTTTCACTTCTCCATCAGGTTACTTACTCTCCTTCAGAGGTACTTAAAACAATTTAATCCCTGCTCTTCTCCCCTTTTTGATTAATAGAGAATAAAATGCCAAATTATCCTCCCTTATCTTTCATAACCTTCTGCTACAACAAAAGACCTTCCAGAGAGGATATTTTGGATGTCTGATCACCATAACTCAGTTCACTTACGGTCATATTTTACTGCCTTTTTCCATCTAATAAGTACCTTCTAGTTTTTCCAAACACTAAAGTGAGCTGAAAGGAACTAAAAGCTGCCTGCTGGACAAAACTTGAACACAACCACGTGATCCAGCTCTCTTCCTCCTGTTTCATGTCTTTTAGTTTTTCATTCACTTGTACACACCAGTGCAGAACAGGAGGGAAGGTAATGAAGTGCAGGGAGGACTGTGGTAGTATGGATCTCTCCTGGGCGAGGGGAATAATCTCTGCGGACTCCCCACATACCCCTTGGAGAGAGGAGAGGTTCCTTCAGAGGGCATTTCAGAGCTGCAGCTTTGCTCCGAATTGTCCGCAGAGAACCTGCTTCCTTCCACTAATGGTATGGCATGATTTGGCTTCACCCTCGGAAACTTCAGTTACCTGGATTTAGATGGCAGGAGACTTCTTGCTCCATTTGCTGGGCTAACAAGGAGATCACGTAACTGTGTATGTTGTGGCTCATACTCCAGAAGTGAGTGCTGGTTTTTCCAGCTCATTTCAGAAATGCTGAAGTGGAAATGAAAAATAAATAAATTTAAGCACTTTCCCACCCATTGTAAGATGTACACCTTTGCTACAAATACTGTTGTAGTATGTGTTAAGAGCCACTCTCACTCAAAATATACTGGCCCTACATGAGCTAAGCCCTAGGTGACTGAGGTCTCTTCCTAAAAGCAGAGAATCATGCCATAAAATCCCCCATGCATTGCACTGAACAACCATGAGTGCAGTTTTGAACAACTTCTCATAATTATGGCCTGCTAGTCTTAACCTAGATGACTTGGATGTCTGCTTAGCCAAGTGTTTGTGTGGAAAGACGATTGCCCTTCATGACCTACATTTCTGACCATAGAAATAAATGGAAAAGAGAGGTCTCTGGTGAAGAAGAGGATGAAGATGGAGGGGAGCAAGGCACCAGTGGAGAGAGTGAGCCTGAACCGAAGAAAGTTAAAGCGAGAAGACCTGCCCAAAGGAGGTAAGGAAGGCTTGGTTCAGTCTGTCTCTTTTTCTCCATATGTCTTTCCTGCATGTGCTGGGCAGAAAGTTAATCTCTATTTGTCACTAAAGAATTTTTTTTTCTGCAATATTACCCTTGTTTACGACCTAGTAAACCTAGGACCTAGTTACTCTCTTGTCTACCCATTTCATGCTCTGGTGAGTGATGCAGTGGTTTCCATGGTAGTTAGAGCAGGCTAAATCCCTAGGAGTCTAATATTTGAGATTTATGCTTTCTTGAAGACTTACTAAAATGGATGTTTATATGTAAAACACACTGTATTATGGCTTTCTATTAATTCTTATTTTAGAACAGTGGCCAAAACCAGTGTTAAAAAGCCCCACAAACCCCAGCGTGGGAAGAAGAGAAAGAAACAGGACTCATCTGAAGATGATGATGATGACGAAGATGATGAGACCCCCAAGAGACAAACTCGACGAAGAGCAGCCAAAAATGTCAGGTATCGAGAAGCGTGGGGTTGCCTGGTGATGAGAGCTGGCTGGTTGGGGAAGAGGGGGCACCGGAGGGCCCCGACTCCCTGTGCGATCCTGCAGAGAGACCCTGCTCTGCCCTGCAGATACCTGTTGGCTGAGAAGTGGTTCTTCTGACAGGTTCATGCTGAGAACATCCGACTTCTCTTTATCTTGTTTTGTCACCTGTACAGGAGGGAATATTTACCAGTCCCTTTTAGAGAAATGCGAGGAGGTTTGCATAATGTTTCTAAAGCACTCTCAGATGAGATTAAGAATCGCAAATAATAGATTAAAATGAGGAAAATGAGGTGTGCTAGACTAGACCCGTTGTCTGAGAGTGGCTGATAGGCAATGCCTTGGGACAGAGCGTTGAGACATGGTGGAGGTAAAGCATTACCCGTTACCCAGTATACCTGCTCACCTTCTGGCAGTCCTAATAAGGGACTTGCAAAGAGCCACCCAAAGAATACTTTTTGGTGGCTAAATGTTCATCAAAGGTGAGAAGTGTAGTTCCTAGGGCAGTGTAGGTACACATGCAACCTTTTGATGCTCTGCAACCTCCATTATAAAATAATTTTTCTCTGGATAGAGGAGGCTTTCTCTGTTGATTGTCTTGGTTCTGCTGCACGGATTGTTCCACCTCCTCATGAAGCACCTGGTGTTGGCCATGGTCAGAAAAAGTATGTGGACAAGATAGAGTATTAATCTGATAAAGTGTAGCTATCTGAGTGTCTCGGGGGAAAAATGCTGAGTGGCTAACCTAAGAAATGCGTGTGCTGAACATGCCCTGAACCCCAGGATAAGTGCTGGAGGAGGCTTGCCCTCAGTCTGTGCCATTCTGTGTCCTTCTGGACTGGGAAGAGTCAGGAGCTTTTTATCAGTTTGGTTTTGATCTTCTTCAGTTACAAAGAAGATGATGATTTTGAGACGGATTCTGATGACCTGATAGAGATGACTGGAGAAGGAGCCGATGAACAACAAGACAACAGTGAAACTATTGAGAAAGTCTTGGACATCAGGCTTGGAAAAAAAGGAGGTGTGTAGTTCTGGAAAAAAGCCTTTATTTCTGATGTCAATTGTGTGCCCTCGCAGTTTCTCTTGACCTGGTGCAATGCTTTTGCAACTTCAAAGTGGAGCCAAGGGTTGTTTCAGTGCTCTTCACCCTTTTGTCTATGCCTCTTACTTATTTTCTAGCAGCTTTTGTAAAATCTGGTATTGAAAAACCTAAAATGTCAAGTTTATGTGCTTGGCAGCTTTCATTTAGTGTGCACACATTTTAAAGATGCATTCATTGTTCTGCAATTCTTGCTTTTTTCCTCTTTGAAATATAAAATAGATCTTCCAGTAGAGTCAGTTTTCATAGCTCCATTGACAAAGCCATAATGAAAATAAAGCTGATGTTTTGTTCTCATAGCCTTACAAAAGTGTTTTTGTAAAACCGAATGTCGCGAACATTTTCAAGAGACCTTTGAATTATACTTAAAGAAAAAGCATTTATGATAGATTTAAAAAGGTTCTGTTTTATGGAAAACTTTTGTGTGCCTGTCTTACTGGGTTGCAGAATCTGTAGGATACTCGTCGTTGCTTGTGTTAGAAAAATAACTTGCTGCTCTCATGCAGTTCACATCCAATGCTCGATAACAAAGGTACTGACTGCAGCCTGATTTCTTTTGCAGCCACTGGTGCTTCCACCACAGTGTATGCAACTGAAGCCAATGGCAACCCCAGTGCGGACTTCGATCCTGAAAAGGATGAAGGAGAAGTTCAGTACCTGATCAAATGGAAGGGCTGGTCGTACATCCATAGCACATGGGAGAGTGAAGAGTCCCTGCAGCAGCAGAAAGTGAAAGGCATGAAAAAGCTAGAAAACTTCAAGAAAAAAGAGGAGGAAATCAAGCAATGGTACGCTTTACATCAGCCAGTGATTTAGCCTCGGGCAAATCTTTTTCAGCCAGAGGTTTGCAGAGTCAGGACTGAAAACATTTGATTTCTTCTTGCAAAGCATGTTTCATCTAAAGCAACTGGGTTTGGTACACAACACTCGTGTCTCTTTCCCCACTGATGAACATCTCCCTCATAGAAGTGATGTCTGTGGCCATGGTGTTGAAAGAGAGGAAGAGCTATGCACTCCACAATATTGCCGCTTCCTAGGCTTAAGAATTTGGGTAGCTGACAAGGAGTAAATGATGCACAGATTCACCTGGCCCAGGAGGTGACATGAGGGCTTGCAGCCTTATTAACTCTTGTTAATTATAGGCCTGTCTGCATGCAAGTTTTTGCATCAGTTTGTCTGACCTCCCCAAGAACTATAAGGGGAGCTACATTGTGTTTCCAAAGTGACAGAGCTGGAGTAGCAGCTTCCATCTCTGTTTGATTCCTGGTTTGAGACTGATTCTTGCAGCAGAATTTAAAAGGGAGACAGTATGAACATCTATGATATTTGCTTCTCAGTAATGATTTATAATTATAGAAAGCTCTAAGAAACATGTCACGTAAGCAGTAGTCTGCTTCAGTGACTTGTCTGAATGACAGAACCATGTAGGAAAGTAGAGTTTCTATATGTAGCCTCCATGAGCATTATGTCAGAAGCATTATTGTGATGGGTTTCCTTTTTTTTTTTCCCCTGCATCTAGGCTGGTCAAGGTATCACCTGAAGATGTGGAATATTTCAACTGCCAACAAGAGCTAGCTTCAGAGCTGAACAAACAGTATCAGATAGTGGAGAGAGTAATTGGTAAGTGAACCCAACACTTTGGTAAAGCAGTGAAGTAAGACATGGGAACTTTAATCTCTAGTGACAGCAGAATGAGTGTATGGCGTTCTCCTCTTCCTTGTCCTCCAGTATCTCTGAGAATAGAACTGGTGTCAAGTGTATTTCAGTGTGTAAAATTCAGGGATTTGAACAATAGAAATCCAGGTTTACCGATTTGTATTTACAGACAATACGAGTCAATCACTCTCTTTGCCTGGAGTATGGGATGATACACTGGTTTGCAAGGAGATGTTGGAGTTCTTTGACTTCTGCCCTTTGGCTGCATGTTTTTTGCATCCAAAGCAAAAGTACAGGCCTGACTTTTGTGAGGACCGCTTTCCGTGATGCTGTGGTTGAGGATGTGGTTAGGCTGCAAGGCAGCTCGGGGGTTAGATTTTCATGATTAATTATTAAAAATAAAACCAGGACTTACTGAACACTTCAGTAATAGCACAGTCATGTCAGAGGTGCCAGCATCCAGTTGTTTTGAGAATTGGCTTGGAGAGCTGTTTAACCTATTTCCAATACAATTCTTGTAAAAACGCGTGGGTGTGCGGCAGTGACAGCCTGCCTGCCCTGCTCCCTCTGCTGGCTGCCAGCACGCCAAACCCTTCCTTCCCTTCTGTCTCCAAACACAGCTGTGAAGACCAGCAAGTCTGCAACGGGACATTCAGATTTCCCAGGTAAAGGAGCATTTTTTTGGTCCCTCTAAACTTTTCCTACTAGCCAAGACCTGTCTTGTGGTTGTACGGGTAGTTCAGACAGCCCCTGTAAACCCTGCTTGTGGTTCAGCCACAGAACCACAGTTGCTGAGGTTTGAGCTTTTTTGCATATTTTGCAGCAAACAGTCGCAAAACATCCTCGAATGACCCCGAATACCTGTGTAAGTGGATGGGGCTGCCCTATGCCGAGTGCAGCTGGGAAGACGAGGCTCTGATAAGCAAAAAGTTTCAGCACTGCATTGACAGCTTCAACAACCGTAACAACTCCAAAACAATCCCTACCCGGGACTGCAAGGTTTGCTTGCTTCTCTTCTCTCCTGTTGCTGGGTTTCTCCAGGCTGGGTGATGACACAAGCAGTGGGAATGTGAAGTTTTGTCAGGATAAATGTCAGAGAACGTTTTCTCATCCTTCCACCAGTGTTTGGATGGTTGATTGCTGTTCTTGTATTGTACTTTAGGCAGAGATGTGAACCCCTTTTTGGTTTCATTTACTCTGTGCACAGTGAGAATGTTATGTCCCCCCGGGGGGTGGGAGGCTTAATTAATCCTTGCAGAGCGCTTCCTCCTCAGAAGGAACTGCTGCAGAAATGCAAAATTTTAATATCAGTTGGATGAAGAAACAGCACACCTGGGAAAAGAGAAAGCCTGCAAGATGCTGATATAGTGGAGGAGAGGGACAGAGACAATGGGAGAAAAAACAAGAGGGCAAAAAAGAAAGTGGAGCTTGTTCCATGTAGTGTGCATTATGTACAGCTTGGGGGGAATTCACAGCCCTGGTCATCAGAACCAGAGGACAGCAGGCAAAACATAATGCTCCAGAGTGGTTTTCTGAACTGCAGACATAAGCATGGGCTAGGAAAATGTGGACAGACTTTAACCAATGAACAGATGCACATTCATTGCTGAGTTTTCAACCTTACTTTGTCTCTTTCTTCAGTGGGCTTACGGCATCTTCTTTTCCAGGTATTGAAGCAGAGACCGAGGTTTGTTGCCTTGAAGAAACAGCCTTCTTACATTGGTGGTGAGAACCTAGAGCTGCGAGATTACCAGCTGGAGGGCCTCAACTGGCTCGCTCACTCGTGGTGCAAGTACGTACAGATGCTATGTGACGTTCGTTTTGTCTCCTGACTTTTGTCCTGGTAGGATCTGGCCCTCTTGTTTTCAAGTGAGGTCTTTACCCATCCTGCTTCTGCAGCTTGAGGGAATTTCAAATGTTATCACGCCCAGCTGCATTGCAGACGCCGCAAGCAGGAACTATCTAGAGCATGAACTTAAGAAACCTTGTGCGAAAACAAAAAGCATTTTCCCTGTCTGGGCCTGTTCACATGCTGGACTTGGCTGCTGTGTGAGCCTAGTGCATATCAGCCCTATTTTCCATTGTCCTAACTGAAAAAAAGGCTTCTGGCTCGGCATGTTTACGCACTTGTTGAAGTCTTTGAGAAATATCCTTCTAAAATTAGGCCACTGACTCCCCTCTCCCTTTGCCTCTGTCCTTGCTTGCCCATTTGGAGCGATCATAGTCTCTTCCTTTTTGCAAGTTACTGTGCCACATCTGGATGTCCATGGGATCCGCTTGGAAGTGTTCAGATAAATGTTTTTGCACTGTCCCCTTCCTGTCCCTGTCACGGATTGCTATTTGAGCTGGTGTGCAGTAAATTAGTAGTGGTGGAAACATGCACTCAGACAGGATTTATGTTTGTTCTCTTCCTCTTCAGGAACAACAGCGTAATCCTGGCGGATGAAATGGGCCTGGGCAAGACGATTCAGACGATATCATTCCTGTCGTATCTCTTCCATCAACACCAGCTCTATGGCCCTTTCCTGGTGGTGGTGCCCCTGTCCACTCTAACCTCATGGCAGAGAGAGTTTGAAGTGTGGGCCCCCGAGATAAATGTGGTGGTTTACATCGGAGACCTCATGAGCAGGAACATGGTGTGTAATCAGAAAGCGGAGGGTGTGGGGTTGGGTAGAAAGGCTGGGTGCAAAGCAGCAGCTTCTGTGTAACGTGTGTGACACATTCTGCTGGAGGGGCTGACAGATAGTCCTGGCTGTACTGCAGGCAGCTGGAGCTGGTGTAGCTGAGCAGTTGGTTGTAATTTGCTGCTGCAGGGACTTTTCTACCTTATTTGCCCTCTTAAAGTGAGCACAGGAGTACTGGCTTCCCTTCTGGAAACTACTACTGCACTGGGCTGAAACATGCTGCAGTAAGGAGTATAGCAGTGGAAAAGTGCTTGCCTCCTATGTTCTGAATTATTCAGGCAACGAAGCACACGCATGTTGTGAGTCTAGTGGTGTCAGTAGTGAGGAGGTGCATTCATTTGGCAGATGAGGTGTTTTGGCGACACAGCGAGTTGTTTTGACGTTATTTTGTTACCTGTGCAAGGGCAGTTGAACCACGTGTGCACTGAAACAATCTTCTTGGGCACCCTGAGCTCATCAAATGGCACCTTGAACAACACGGGTTTTGGACTTGGAGTCTCTGGCTATAGCTGCGCTAAAATAACAATTGTTAACTCTTTCCTTACAATAGAGCTTGTTGAAGTTAACGTTTGTCTCCTCTCACAGATACGTGAGTATGAGTGGATCCACTCTCAGTCTAAAAGGTTGAAATTCAATGCACTTATTACAACATATGAGATTCTCCTCAAGGATAAGGTGAGTAATGGCCCAAGGATTTTTTTTATTTAGACTTTCTCTCTCTTGCAAAGGGGGCAGCCAGCCCCCAACTTCTGGGTTTCACCTCTTTCCTCTGTGGTGATGGAGAACGTACAGTTACTCTTTGCTTTTGCTTGCCAGCAATGCAGAGGGAATGTGGGACACCCCTTGCAGTGTCTTCACTCTCGTGCTGTGGCAATTGTGGTTTTTTTTAATATTTGTAAGACACCAGGCAGGACAATAGCTGGATTTTACCTTCTTTAATTTAGGCATTTAAGAGAACAAAACACTATACTGAACCGTTTTTTTTGTCTGCTTAGGAAATGCTCGTCAGCCCTGTCAGTGCATCTCTGAGTCCTAGCAGAAAACAAGAAGCTTAATACTAATGCAAAGAAAAAAAAATCAAAACTCTTGGGTTACCTTAACTTCATACATTTGTTTGTCTGCTCTCCTGCTGCTTCTCCGGTCCAGGCTGGGGGAGGACTGTGCTTTCTGGGTAAAGCAAAGGTGGATTAAAA
>NW_009259044.1:3729375-3759247 GCF_000687185.1 Egretta garzetta | reverse complement strand
GGAATGCTATACAGCATGGCTAACTTTCACCTTTCCTTTCTGGGGAGGCAAAGCTAGTCTAGGTCTGGGGCAGGACACCCTGGAAAGCACACGCTGCAGTGCTCTCTGGCCATGGAGAGAGAGGCATGTGCAAGGTGGTGGGGCTTCTCTGACCCAGCGTCTCCTTGGGGCCTGTTTTTTTTTTTTATTTCTTTTCCTCCAGGCTGTTTTGGGAAGTATTAACTGGGCCTTTCTAGGCGTGGATGAAGCTCATCGGTTGAAAAATGATGACTCTCTGCTGTACAAAACGTTGATTGATTTCAAGTCCAACCACAGGCTGCTGATCACCGGCACCCCGCTTCAAAATTCACTCAAAGAGCTCTGGTCCCTGCTCCATTTCATCATGCCGGAGAAGTAAGTCTGCTTTTTGTCCTTCAAAAAATACCTCTGTGTCCATTCTTGTCTGTTAAATAGACTTGAGGGAGTGCAGAATGGCAGAAATTCCTGAATTAAATTCCTGAATTAAACTCAGTGGAGTTAGAGCAATGAAAGGGGAACAGGCATTGGTGGGGAAAATCAGAGGTTAAATGACTTCACGCAAGGAGTATTTCTGGCAGCAAATTGAATGGGGAAACCTAATACATGTCTTTCAAATCTGTCTGCTGTCTTAGAGCCATCTCTAAAAAGCTAAACTTGTTTTAAGCAATCATCTCAACCATTTCTGAGGTTTCCAGGACATTGCGGTTCATTTTTTTTTCAAACCATTTTATGGCAGTCTCTGGGAGTATTGCTCAAGGACGGTGCTGTCTAGCCGATTGTTCACGTGTCCGCATTATAACAAATGTTTTGTTTTCTTTAAAACAAAATTGGCTAAGACAAGCAAGCCCCAAGGCTCACCGAAATTATGTTTGACTGCAAAAAGAGCTGTCCCCCAAATTCTTTTTGCTGGATCACAGAAAGAGCAAAGGAAAGATTTGAGGTCTCCCAAGTGGAGGAGAAGAGCAGATCTCTGCATTTCAGCGGAGCTGTTGGAGGGAGCAGCAATCCAAAAAAGTCTTCAGAGCAGTGTAAAACGTAGTCCAGTTCTCAAAGCCCTGCCTAGGGGAGGGCACTGTGGAAGGTTCAGAAACTGCTGCCAGGTGAACGCCAGCAGGAGACAGCAGAGCAGAATACTGGGAAACCAGGGATTTTGGGGTCCTGGGAGTCAGTGTGGAGCTCTAAGATAAGATGTTAGGAAGGCACCTAAGCCCAGAGAGCTTCCAACTTTACCACCAGTCTGTTTAGTTAGCCAGAGCAGAGTGAACCTTCTGTCCTCTGCTGTATGTCCATCAAACTGATCATCTCCTATATTGTTGCGCAATGGGAGCACATCCAGTAGATGATGTTTGGTATGGAGGTATTCTGACCCCTCTCTGCTCCTCATTTCTGTTGCTAGATTTGAGTTCTGGGAGGATTTTGAAGAGGATCATGGAAAAGGTAGAGAGAATGGCTACCAGAGCCTTCACAAAGTCCTGGAGCCGTTTCTCCTACGCAGAGTGAAGAAGGATGTGGAGAAATCTTTGCCAGCTAAAGTGGAGCAGATCCTTCGCGTGGAAATGTCTGCTTTGCAGAAACAGTATTACAAGTAAGTAATTTGTTAAGTTACTGGGAGTGCCAGTAGAAATGGGCGCATCTTTCTATATGCCTTGGGAATATGTTTCAGTATACTTTGTCCTTCAGAATGCAGTGTGACAGCCGTCACCTGTAGCAGCAGGGGCTTCCCAGTGGGAATCTGAGGTAGGGTCTTGCAGTACCTTTTCTTCTGTAGTAGTCTGGAGATGCTTTTTTTTTTTAGTGTGATATAGCGCAGCTGGCCTGTTTTGCAGGACAGGCGGCAATGGTTTTTTTGGGGGGTAAAGCATCCCACAAAACTGTGGTGCTGTTCAATGTTAAACTGTAATAATATCAAGAGGAAAGTAAGATCAGGGTTTCTAGTGAGGAAACAGCAGTATCCTGTAGAAGAAGTGAAGAGAGATGGAGAGAGGGGAGTAGACTGGTGCCTGAAAAAGATGTCCCTGAAGGTTTTATTCCTCCCAGGCTCCAGCATGCCCAGTCTGCACTGTGAAATCATCTGGACTTTTTGTTTCCTGCCTGCAGGTGGATCTTGACAAGAAACTACAAAGCTCTTTCAAAGGGAACGAGGGGGAGCACATCTGGTTTCCTGAACATTGTGATGGAGTTGAAAAAGTGCTGCAACCACTGCTACCTTATCAAACCTCCGGAGGAAAACGAGAGAGAGAATGGCCTTGAGACACTGCAGGTGGGCAGTGTCTTTGGTTACCATTGTTTTTCCTTAACTTTACCCTTTCTTTTGTCCTCTCACCAAGAGAAGATCTGGTGAAGCAGCTTCTGCTGCTTCTACATTAGAAATAGTCCTCACAGCTGAGCCACTGAACCTCCTGCCTGCCCTCCCCTTTCACTGTAGGCAAAGTTTTGTGGCCATCTAGAGAGGGAGGTGCATGCCATATAAGGTCTATCTTGGATGATTAATTTTGTGCATGGCCTCTGCTGTGTAAATCCAGATGATTTGATTAGAGGTGTATGGGAGAAGCATGACCCCAAAAGAACCAGATCTCTGCATGTCTCTGTGTAATGTACATAAGGGTAAGTTGGAAAGCATCAGCTGGAATGACGGTTACTTCTTCAGTCTCTGATCAGGAGCAGTGGAAAGCTAATTCTCTTGGACAAGCTGCTGACCAGGCTGCGGGAGAGAGGCAACAGAGTGCTGATCTTCTCCCAGATGGTGAGGATGCTGGACATCTTGGCAGAGTACCTGACTATCAAACACTACCCTTTTCAGGTGAGAAACAGCATGGAAAACAGTGGGGTTCACTTGAAAACTCAAGAAAATGCTAAGGGAGCCTGGGCAATGGGAGTCACTGAGTTTCCCAGAGGCTGGTGGCTGGGATTACAGGTCACACTTGCTGGATTACACTGGAGGGAACTGGGAAGTCCCTTCGCTTCAGTGCAGCCCCATCTCTGCAAAACACCTCCTCTGACAGGCCCCTGCTTTGGCCTTCGTCCTGTGAGAGGACAGCAAGCACAGAGACCCTGGCGGGGAGCCTGTAACAGGAGCTGCAGTGTCACCCGCTGTGTGACTGCTGCCCGAGCGTACCCCCCTCCCGCCCTCGCGACACCGCGGGCTACGGCAGAGCAGTTGGTTTTAATTGGCGGTTATTTTTAATGATTAAATGCTGCAGGCAGGGAAGGGGGGCTGTAGGGCTCCCAGAACTTGGGTGCAGCAGTTTCTCAGGGCTCCTTTACCTTCTTTCTTTTATCATTATTGTTGATTTTTCCAGCGCTTGGACGGCTCGATCAAAGGGGAGATCCGAAAGCAGGCGCTGGACCACTTCAACGCTGACGGCTCCGAGGTACCGTGGCTGGGGCTGTCCTGCCTCGGGAGGGTCCGGGTGGGCTGCCCGAGCAGTGGGCATCTGTGGCTGAGCCACGGGCTGTGACTGCCAAGAGGGGGATTCGTGCAGTTCATTTCTTTTTACAGGACCCCAGATACTTTTAAAGACACAGATATAGCATGTTTTGCAACTGGCCATATTGCTTATTTTAAATCTCCCACATCCAAAGAACAGGGTGGCACATCACATCTCCAGAAAGTCCCCAAGAGGCTGGAAAGAGCTAGAATTTAGCAATTCTCTCCCCATGGTCTGCGGAATGAGATGGTTGCTAAATGTTTCCTCCAGTCGGAAACTGGTTTTGGATATGAAATGGCAGAGGCAAAAGGGGGATTTTAAGTGTTGGCAGGTAGTGGAGTCTGGTGTTGGAGGTGAAAGTCTCCAGCGTAATAGGAGAGGGCATCTCAAGCCTCTCGTCTGGGCTTGCTGACTCACAGTGACTGGTGCAAGGCACTTGTTTTGTGCCACAGTCAGCTCAGCTGTGAGAAATACCTTTCCTCACTCCAGAAGCCTGGACTGGACTGGGATTCTTGGCTGACACAGGGAGACACAGCTAGGTGCTTCGTGGTAATGAGAAAGTTAACAAATAAAAGTGAGGAGGAGACAGCAGTGCCGGCGGGTTATGCCCATAGGAGCTGCCCTTTCCCCTCTCCTGGGGGCATCCATAGGGGCTCAGGCATCCTGGCTCTAACCTGGCATCCTGTGCCCTTGGGCAGTGACTCAAACAGCCTGTGTTTGCTGCTGATCTCACCCCCAGCAGGCTACAGGCAACAAAAAGCACGTGTTTGCCTGCTGCCTTTGTACGAGTCTGATGGGCAGCGTGGTCCCACCATCCAATCTTCAAAAGTGACTCCAAGGTGCCCTTGCCCTGAGCTGTTTGTGTTGCCATCCCATAATTATGTGTGCTGGGCCCTTCCTGGAACAGCACACCTTTCACCCCTGCCAGCACCACCTCACTTGGTGCCTCGGCTTAAAGAGCAGTGGTACTTAGCCTGTGTGGGAAGGAAATCCCTTTTCTGCTTTCTTAAGAAGCATGGGTGCAACAGAGCCTTCCCTCTGTTTTCCTTGCATAGCTTTGAAGTCACCATTGCTATTTTATGTCCACATAACTCATGGATGCCTTTTTTTTCACCCCCCCCCAGGACTTCTGTTTCTTGTTGTCAACACGAGCTGGAGGGCTGGGAATTAATTTGGCCTCTGCTGATACTGTTGTTATCTTTGACTCGGACTGGAACCCCCAAAATGATCTTCAGGCTCAGGCTCGGGCTCACCGGATTGGACAAAAGAAGCAGGTTGGAAGAGTTACCTGGGTCATTTTCTCTGTGGCTTTGGTGTGTGCATCTAAATAGGCTCCCACCTCACCAGAGCTTCTGCAAATACGGTCTTTTTGCCCCTAGTCCTGACTACAGAGGGTACTGCCAACTCAAGGGAAGCTCATTTAAAATCCAGGAAACAAAAAATCAGCCCAAATTTGCCAGATGCCAGGTCTTTCTATTGGCTTTGGATCCGGGCATGGTTCAAAACCAAGAACCCAGCCTGTGGCATCACACTTCTCAGCCTGGTGGACTCTGTTCTTTCTTGCCCTGAAAAACTTGGAAAGTAGAACATCCACCTTTACGAGGGTTTTATTAGATATGTGAAAAGTTTGTTGCTAGTTTGGTTTTAGAGTGATTGTTTCAGAAGACTTTTAATCTGTGCTTAATCATGCTGCAGGAACTGTGTTAACCAGCCTGATTTTAGCTGATCCTCTTCGAGATGTAAAAAGTATGTGATGGGTTTTAGTCTAAAAAGACACATCTGTGCATGAAGGCACCATGGCAGCAGACTAGTCTCCTGCAAAACCACTGTGTCAGCAGAGCATGTTCAGGTCCAGGAAATAGCTCCGGTCTTTTCTTGCCCTTCAGGTGAATATTTACCGCCTGGTCACAAAGGGTACGGTAGAGGAGGAGATCATTGAGAGGGCCAAGAAGAAGATGGTGCTGGATCATTTGGTGATCCAGCGTATGGACACCACTGGCCGGACTGTTCTGGACAACAACTCTGGGCGATCCAAGTAAGTGATTGTGTCAGGAGGCAGAGATGTCTGGTATAGCGTGTGGCATAACCACCTTCAGATAGGGTACAGGGCAGAAGGCTAGTAAATAATGGGAGCATCCACTGATTTGGCTCATGCAACCATTAATTTGGACATACAGGATAAAAACAATCGGAAATGGGAAACTAGTTTTAATGCGTTACCTGTTTTTCCTTCTGTTTTCCTCTTGAGATCATCCTGGTCTGAGGAAACCTGGTGGTGGAAGAGCTGCTGTTTGACAGTGACCTCAGACTCTCCCCATTTCCCCCCCAGTAGATGGAGATTGTTCCCTTTACAGTAGTTGTCCATGCTAGAGCAGGAAAGAGATGAGGGACTGAATAAAAAGGCTTTTTATAGCACTGGGTAGAAAACTTACTTCTTGCTCTAATTAGGAAAAACTTCGGTATGGTTTTGTGCTGTAGCAGTGCTGACTTAACAGCTCAAAACACGTTTTCCTTCTCATTTCTTCTTGCAGCTCAAATCCTTTCAACAAAGAGGAGCTGACAGCTATTCTGAAGTTCGGAGCTGAAGATCTCTTCAAGGAGCTTGAAGGGGAAGAGTCAGAGCCTCAGGTAGTTTGAAATTGAAATCGTATTAGCTGTTTGTAGTCCTCTGCAGGTCTGTATGGGGGGTTGTGTGTTTGCTCCCTGTTTGTACTTGCCCTGTGCATGAGAGCAGGTCGGTGAGTAAGGGCACGTGTGAGTCCAGAGAGGCTGAAGGAAGAGAGCTCTGGGGCTGGGGAATTGGGGGTTGAGAAGACCCTTGTTGTCAGGGGTTAGATAGTAATGGTCACCAAGAGAGTCCCTTGGCTCCTGAGGATTCATTAGCTAGTTACAGCACAGCCTGCTGAAAGCTCCTCTCCCTGCCTTCTCTGAGCACCTCTTCAGCATCCTTTTTTGGTTGTTCTCATCGAGAGGCGGGAGTCAGCACAGTGAAGTTGAATAGGTTGCTCTCTCCTGCCTCAGCACAGCATTGCTTGGCAGTTCAGTATTAGTGCTTTGACCAATTCTCTTAATGGTCCGACCAGCAGAGCTTCCCCTGAGGGAACAGTCCACAGTTCATATATCTCACCGTCTAGAAATTTTCCCTGCTGCTCAGCCTTGGTGTTCCTTTTCTTCCTTCCTATCACCCTTATTTATACTGTTTTGTATCGCTTGAGATAGTTCATCCCTGCCCTTGGTGATGACACCCTGCAGATATTTGCACTTTATTTAGCTCATATCAGCACAGTGTGTGTTTCGCTATTGCACCCCACGAGTCTGTTCTCAAAGCCTCTTATTTCCTGCTGTGCTTGGCACCCTCCGCTTTATCACTCTTTCTTTCTGACTGGTAGGAGATGGACATTGATGAGATTTTGCGTCTGGCTGAAACACGAGAGAATGAAGTGTCCACCAGTGCCACCGACGAGCTCCTCTCCCAGTTCAAGGTACGGACCCCCTGGCTCTGTAGTGGGGTGCCGAGAATGTGACTCCCCACATCTTGCCACGGTGGTAAGGTCAGGAACAGACAGGACAAATCAGGCCCGGTGAGAGGTGACCTGTACAAAGCAGTTTGCTGAGGGGTTGTCTGGGTTTGGTAGCTGGGGAGATACATAGGTATTAATTTCAAGTAAGTGGTTTTGAAGGCTGTGAATAAAATGCAGAATTTACCAAATTTGGAAACAAAGCCAAGAACTTACAGAGACTCAGCAGTACTTTTTAAACTGCACGTACTTCCTCAAAAGCTGTTAGCCCAAAGATGTGGCAAAGAATGTGGTGACATAAGGATCAATTACGAAGTAGTTATGGAAATGTTGGCAAAATTCCTATGGGGAAGGAGTCGAGGCTTTGCAGACAGCTCTGGGGTATTCCTGCCAAGGGAGGGAATTTCTGAAAGTGTTCCTTTGATTATAAAAGGTGGCCAACTTTGCGACCATGGAGGAGGAAGAGACAGAGCTGGACGAGCGGTCCCAGAAGGACTGGGATGATATCATTCCAGAGGAGCAGAGGAAAAAGGTGGAGGAGGAAGAAAGGCAGAAAGAATTGGAGGAAATCTACATGCTGCCTCGAATCCGGAGCTCGACTAAAAAGGTACGGCCCATCTCGAGGAGCTGAGAGGCAGGAGGCGAGAGCTGGCAAAGGCAATGCTCAAGGGAAGCCTTCTTGCCATCTGAGTGCTTCTTTCCCTCCTCCAAAGTTAGGTAGGAGTAAAGCACAGAGGTAGCACATTGACTTCTTGTTGGCATCATGCATTGGGCTCACGGTTTGTAACGCAGTTAGCAGACAAAATAAAGAGAGCCTGTAGTGAGCACAGGGCAAGATATCCAACTGTACAATGCAGATTTTACTGTGGTTTATGCCATTTTCTGGCTGTTTCTTTTTCTTGGGCTCTTTAGCTCCCTGGGAGACTCTTGCCTAAATGCGGCTCTTTCAGGTAAGAGATAGTGTTGTCCCAAGTTCTTTTTTAGGTGATGGGATCTACCCCAATCCAACAGAAAGCAGACTATGCAAGGAAACTCTTCTGGGATATGGGACTTTAAGGGGTTATGAACTGAGATAAGATGGGGAAGAACATTAAAGTGAAAACTAGGGAGAAGGATAATTCATATTGGATGATTCCAGATTAATTTCTGAGGAGTCATGGTTTTCAAAACAGCCTAAGGGGGCTGTGGCACAAAACCACGGTAATCGATGTGTTTTAATGTATCTTATGATAGTAAATCAAAATGCAATTGTGAAACTGCTGGCTAGAAGGCTCTAAAGGGAGGATGGCCACCAGAGCCTTAGCTAGCTAGAAGCTGCAAAAGTGTGCAGCCTCTCTGGGTTGATTATGTGGACTTTTGCGTCTTCAGGAGGATATGCCGAGGCATTTTACAGTCTGAATGTGAAATAGTGCGAGTGCATGGGAGGGACAGAAAAGGTTGGCAGATTAGCAGTTGTTAACTGTACTGCTGTTTTTCTGGTACATACAGGCTCAGACAAATGACAGTGAATCAGATGCAGAAACTAAGAGAAGGCTTCAGAGATCATCTGGATCAGAAAGCGAGACTGATGATACCGACGACGAGAAGAGACCAAAGCGCAGGGGGCGTCCTCGAAGTGTTAGAAAAGATACTGTGGAAGGATTTACTGATGCTGAAATCAGGAGGTCAGTGCTGAGCACAAGAGACAATACAGAAAACAAATGCAGAAATCCCATGCAGGTGGAGAAAATCTGGGAGGTGTTCACCCGTGAGCATGTCAGTGGTTTAGGTGGAGCTGATTCACAGGGCCAGCTTCTGCACCTTTGTATGATTCAGTTTGCTCCCAGCTGATGACCTTAACACACAGGTCTGTGCAAAATGGACTGGCCTGTCTTTAGTCAGGCTGCAGTGAAGCTAGTACCTTCCTAAAATTAATCCTTGTTGTAACTGCCTCTCCTGGGCCAAGTGGATTGAGCTATTCCTTATAACGCGTGAGGTCTTAGGTGACATAAGACACAGAGCTGAAGAAGCCAAGGACTCTGACCTTCCTGACACTTTTTTGGCAGTAGTCCTGCTGATTTAAGCTTTAAGTGAAAGGCAGGCTCTGGGAAAATAACCCCATGAGAAGCACTTGTCCTGATGATCCCAGCGGTTGTGTATCCTCTTCTGCACTGTGTCCCTGAAAGTCAGTTGGGGGCTGAATTCCAGAGCATTATTTTCTTCTCATATCTTCTAACTCTTGAGCCTTTCCCAAAGATCTTTTGTCTTGGGGCTCTGCCCAGATGTTCAGCCAAAGATGGGGTTGTGAGTTTGCCTTGACTCTATCTCTGTGTCTGAGTTGACGTATTTTTAAACAGGAGATGGTCAGACTTTTCAGATTGTGGTAGCTGCCCCATATCCAGCCTGAAACCACAGAGAAGGAAGGAGGTGGTGTGATGTGAACTATAGCAGCTGGTTAGGTTATTGTGATGTAGCAGAAAGAAGCTGAAAGAGCACAAGATGAAAAAAAGAAAGGAAAAAATTAACTCACTTTAAAAACAATCCGTAGTTGAAGCCATTGGGCCTGCTCCCAGCTCAAGACACTGTTCAGTTGCAGCAATGGTGTCTGACTCCTGCCCTGAAGTTGTGTGTTAGCCATGGCAGTGATTTTTCACAATAAAAACAAGACATAAAAATAAATAGCAATCCTTGTCTGCAAACCTCTGTAATGGATTGCACCACATTTGGCTCTTCTGTGATGGGTTGTTACACTTATAGCCTGAGCGTTAGAATTACTAATGACATTGATTTAATGCCTCTTTTCTCCTTGGAAAAATGAGGTTAATAATTACCAACATGGTGTGAGCCAATGCCTTCTTTCAATTTTTTTTTACGCTACAGTTATGACTTTTTTTTTTGTTCCCTTCATCTGTGAAGCATCCAACGTTCATAACAATGTTGTGTTCTTCTCCAGCCAAGGTCACAAAGCTCTTTGTGGGGGATAATGGATTAGACTTCCCAGTCCTTAGTGATGTTTAGTTAATCAGCGTGGAATGCAAGGTTGATAACATGGCAGGCTGCAATTAATGTATTCAAGCGTATTTGTGATACTGCACCCACTTTTTATGGCAGTTGGTTTAGTTTCTGGTTTTTTTTTTGTTTTTTTTTTTTTTTTTGCTTAGGTTTATCAAGGCTTACAAGAAGTTTGGACTCCCTCTAGAACGGTAAGTCCCAACCTGGCCCTGCTCCAGAGGGTTATCTTGGGGGGACGTTGTGTTTGCCATGCACAGATTGCGATGGGTGTTTGATACAACCTCCATGGACAGCACAAATCCTTGCTGTCGTGTGATCAGTAACTCCAGCACTGCCATACAGTCCCTTGTGTCTCAGTTGATGGGCACTGGTGAACGCTGGCCAAAAAGCAGCTAGAGCAGTCGTGGTGCTGGGCTGTACACAGCATCATCCTGCTGGCAGAGTCTGGCCCTTGGGGCGTTTCCACTCTGCCTAGAAGGGAGAGAGAGCAGCTGTCTGAACAGCAAATGATACCCAAAACGCTTGCCAAACTTCTCCATACATATTAGTTTCAAGACTGAATTCAGAGCATCTTTCTCTCGCTGCTATTTCCCTCCTGAAGGGAAGCGGGGAGAGGCACGCACCGTCCTCCAGTGTGGGTCTGCAGAGCCCTGCAGGGGTGCCGTGCCCCGGCATACGCGAGGGAGGGAGCGAGGTGGGCACGTCTGCTGGGTCTGGCAAGCTGTAGCCCTTGATGGGGTCTCAGAGCTGAGGCAGGGATCCCAGCATGTACTGTATGAGAAATGACTGCGTATTTTCAGCTGGTTGTACTCTTCTATTGTGAAACATAAGGCTTGTGTATGGGCCTTGACATTACTAACTTCAGCCAGGAAAAGGGACAGCAGATGGCAGCTTCTGACCATCAAATGTAGTTAATATGGAACTGGGAAGGCATGAAGGAACACTGGACAGCCACAGGGGGTGCCTGTTGTGCTCCAGAGAGACAGTTCTCACTTTTGCTTTAATACTAAATAATTCAAAGGATTGGATCAGTTATACTACATCAGCACTGTGCTGCAGTTGTTAGACCTACACAAAGACTAAAACTGTGTTGTTTCCTGCATGAGCTCTACTCGTGAAGGTTTCGTACATTCATGCATACACAGCATTGACTACTAAAAGCTATGAAACGATTGCTCAGGAAGTGACTGGGAGCAGATAACGCTGTATCAAAAACAAAACTTGCAATTCTTTTTTTTCCCCTTTCCCAGGCTGGAGTGCATTGCCCGGGATGCTGAGCTGGTAGATAAGTCTGTGGCTGATCTGAAACGGTTAGGGGAGCTCATCCACAATAGCTGTGTGTCAGCAATGCAAGAATATGAGGAGCAGCTGAAAGAAAATCCAAGTGAAGGTAAGCAAGAGGGTTGTGTGCTGCTGTTATGATGGTTTTGGGCGTGATCCATAGAGCTGGTGAGGAAACCATTCTGGACGGGGAGGCATGCCACATGGCGACTTAAAAGCAAAGAACAAGCGCACACTTAAACTATCCCATCTCTGGTAGGCAGCTCTCACCAACAGAGAAACCCCTGAGTCTGCTGCTCAGACTGGAAAACGCCATTTGTTGGCTTCTGCTGAACATGAGTTTTCATGGGGAGAGGCTGAAGTCATCACCTTATTTAATGCTGGGCCACAAGGCAAAGCAGATCATATTTTAACTGCTCCTGGGACTGGGAATCAAACTGGTGCTGTGTATTCCATGGTAAAGCTGGATCCACAGTTGGCACTTCCCAGAGCTGGTTTCATCAACCACTCTCTGTATGGCTGTTCTGTGCTGTTGGTTTGGAGATACAGGGGTCTGGGCTGGATTTCCTGCTGGGTTTCTGCCTGTTGCAGCTGAACTAAACTATCGAAGCAACAGCTCCAGTGTATTTAGATGTGTTTTTAAGAAAGTGATACTTGGGAGGTGCTTGGATTGCAGACCGTGTGAGTTAATGGAAAAAAAAAAAATACTTTCGGCCTGTCTTTAGCAGACAGCCTTATATTTAAATAAGAGGTTGTGGGCAAGGTCTTGATCTCTGTGTGTCCAGATATTTTTACAGAGGCACTGCTTTCTGTAAGAGTTCACTTAGTTGCTGTGTTTTATTGTTGAGCAGGGAAAGGACCTGGAAAAAGAAGAGGTCCTACCATCAAGATTTCTGGTGTCCAAGTCAACGTGAAATCCATCATCCAGCATGAAGAGGAGTTTGAAATGCTACATAAATCCATTCCCACGGACCCAGAGGAAAGGAAGAAGTGAGTTGGGCTAAGTAGGCAATACAGAAAGAGGCTCATGGAATTTGGATTTTGTAGTGGAAGGAGAATAGCCTAGATACATGGATTTGCTTTATCCTCTGCAGCACTAAAAGTAGCTCATGTTTGAAATGCCTTCAGGTACCGCCTGACATGCCGTGTCAAAGCTGCCCATTTTGATGTAGACTGGGGAGTGGAGGAGGATTCTCGCTTGTTAGTGGGAATTTACGAGCATGGTTATGGAAACTGGGAGCTAATTAAAACAGATCCAGAATTGAAGTTATCTGATAAGGTAGGTCGCTTTGCTTGTTGCTTGCATTGGGTCCACTGCAGTGTTCATTGAGAACACGTTTGATTTACTCCAGAAACAGATGTTTATGTTTGTAACCACTCCAAAAATAATAATAAATAATAATGAGGAAAACAGTGACCTCCATGGAATGTTGCATGCTTGATGGAAAGCCGAGTTGTGTTGTTTGATTAGCAGTAAATTTTCTCTGAACGGTACCATATGAACCACACTGAAATGATGCAGGAAGAAAACGGTAATGCTGACATATGTGGTTACATGCACAGTATAGAGAGTGCATTGCATAATTGTGACTTGATATTTCCTTGAGCATCTCACAAGAAGCTGAGTCTGAATTTCTGTGTGGAAATAATTTTTCACAGATTTGACACTGCTTATGTCAAGACTGGTCTGTGTTAGCTTTGAGGGTATAGTTACACGACTGGCTATGGCAGCAAAGCCAGCTGGAAAGCCTCCATCTAGTTCCTCTCTTCCTCAGTCATTCCCATAAGAACTGTTTATGGGGGCCATGTTGAAACGATCCAGGTTAAAAATAAGCCGCCATCTGTTGTGTCAGCACAATGGAAGGAGAATGAACTGCAACACAGGGCTGAGGAACATCGAGACTCTCTACACCAGCTTTGCTGCCAATAAACTGCATTCCCATGACATCCCCGCTAGTGTTTTTAGCAAAGATCAGACTGTGGCTGAGAGCCCTCCTACATAAAGTTCAGAAAGGCATTGTACGATGGAATTGCCTGAAAAACGCCACCCAATTTTCAATGAAGTATGAAGGTAACCGTAGTTGGCAAGCTGAGATACTTCCTCCACAGAATGACACCTTGCAGCCTTGTTTTCTGCTAAAAATTCTGCATCTCTGTCATTGCTGTAGCAATGTCTCAGGATACCAAAGAAGGCCAGCCTGCTGTGACAAGGCTGTCACAGACAAATCTGATACGCCAAGGAGACAAGACTCAGTTTTGCAATGCAAGGTCCCAAATATATTTTGCAAAGGTTTTGGTTTTTTTCTTTTTGCACATTTACAAAAGATTGTAAATAATCTAGAGAGCTGCCTGGGGGTCCTTTCACTTCTGCAAAAGGCCAAGGGGAGGGATGCTTGGTAGGGGCTTTGCTTTTGGCTAGACTCTGTGTAGGAGTTGGAAGAAATGATTGAACCTTCTTGTTCCTCCAGAAGGTGCAACATCTCCAACCCTTTGCTGGGCCTGGAAGGACTGCTGCTAGCATGTGTGTATCTTTTTTTTTTCCAAGGTTTGATAGATGCATGTGGGTGTTTTATTTTTTTTTTCTTCTTTATCAAAGATTCTACCTGTTGAGACAGATAAGAAACCTCAGGGAAAACAGCTTCAGACCCGAGTTGATTATCTACTGAAACTGCTGAAGAAAGATCTGGACAAGAAAGAAAACATGAAAGATGGGGAAGAGGTGAGATGTGGCTGCTTGGTTCTGGGGGTTTCAGGATGAGTGGTTGGCTGATGGCAGGAGACAGCCTGTGTTCCCAGGTCACTGAACATCGTCTACGTGAAAGAATATGAACTTGTCTGATTGCATTGTGATACTGAAATGATAATTAGTAAGGGACGAGTAATTAATTATTACACTTACTGAAGGACTCAGGCTCGTCAGGCTTCCTGCCACCCTGCAGGACCTGTGGCTGTTTGTGAGATGTTCAGGAGATGGGGTATGTCCCCAGGAAGCAGCTGTAGCTATTTGCTTGCCCTGACTTGTTCTGTGTTTTCACCAGGGCAAACTAAAGAAGAGGAAACCACGAGTAAAGAAAGAGAACAAGGCTCCCAAAGTCAAAGATGAGCATGGGAATGAACTCTCCTCTCCTCGGCACTCAGACAACCAGTCAGAAGAAGGTGAAGTCAAGGTGAGTCAACTTGGTGGATAACCGCTTTTCCAGGTTTCCTAGAGCTCTGCTGTTACTGCAGAAACTCACCTTGAGAAGCACCCCTAGCAAACGCCCTGCGGAGTCGGGGGGCACTGCAGAGTGCGTTCCCACGGGAGACTGGCACTCTCGCAAACACGTATATACAGCTGTTGGGGTGAAAGAAGGACCTTTCCCACCCGCTCGTTTAGGTTAGTGCTTTAAGTGTTTTGGGGGATCCTGGAATGGCCACACACATCCATACATTGACTTGGAGGAAAGGTTGTTTCAGGACAAACTCTGTTGCCCTTATAAAGGAGAGAGAGAGAGAAGAATTGTTTCTCTCTCCTTTTCAGTACGTCAGCCAGCGATGAAGCTGGAGTTTACCAAGGTCATGCTGTTGCTTAAAAAAACTTCTGTCTTTGAGTGGTTTGGCTTGCAGTCTAAGGCTTTTTGTTCAAGTGCTGATCAGTATCTACCTTAGGGGCTGAGCGTTCTGGAGCACAGCTGGCATAGGAAAGCAGTGCTTATCTACAGTTTGCCAGCTACATACAGATTGGGGCTTGTCTTATTTTTATATTCCCTTTTGTCAATGGTTGGGTGGACTGCAGCTGGTTAAGCAGGGCTTGCTGTCTGGTTAAAGAGGTGTGAGGGCAAATTTGGATGGGCCTCAAAAACTGCTTGCCTTTCAAGGATGTGAGTTTTATGGAAGAAAGTGTACGTGAGGTGAGGGACTCCAACTTTGTGCTGTGACTGATTTTCTAGGAGGATGGCTTGGAAAAGAGCCCAGTGAAGAAGAAACAGAAGAAGAAAGAGAACAAAGAGAACAAGGAAAAACAGACAACCACTAAGAAAGAAAAGGAAAGCGATAAAGAGAAAAAGAAGACAAAAGACAAGAAAGAGAAGGTATGTGGTACTGTCAGGAGCAGATTAAGAGACAGGAAAGTCTCGGAGCAGAAGGGCAAGCTTATGATTCAATAAAGGCCCTCTGTGAAGAGACATTAATGAAGCACTGTGGGGTGACAAGGTATCCCTTTTTCACCCCTCCTGAATTCTTATTGTGAAGAATTGCAATAAAAAGTAGAAAAGACAATATATCCTAAAGCTCACTGGAATGTGAGCAAAAAGGAAGACTGCTTTTAAAGTACAGCTGTCCCCGTGACAGTGATATGGCCGGATAGCTGATGTTAAGGAAGAAAGGGGGAAAGAGCCTGGAGCACTCAGATCAAAGTTCTGTTCAGCTGTGATTTATCACAGGGTTGGCAGCTCCTTGTCTGTATTACCCTCTAATTTAAACTCACCCCAAATAACCCAACTGTCCGCACCATCAAGACTGTAAGTTGTCCTTGTCACTGTTCAGGACTCACGAGAATGAGTGTTTCAACATCAATGGTATGTTGTGGACTAAAATGTCCCTTGAATTTTGGGTACCACTGCCCTGAGGCTGGATTCAAATTGGAAGGGGGGGTAAAAGCTTCTGTAATAATGACCTGAAGTACCTGTCCAAGGAACAGGTATGTACTGCATGCCCAGTGTGCTTTGACACTGAGGTCACGAGTGCAAACCAAGAAGCTTTGTTGCATATGTAGGGGAAAGTTTGCTTTCCAGCCATTTTTGGTATGACTTTGACTCTAAAGGGCTTTGACTGCAGATAAGTCATGTAATTCAAAATTTACACTAGCAGGCCATGGTTTGCGGTTGCTTTCCAGAAGATCTGAGGACCAGTGACATCACATGAAGTTGCAGATCCTATAGACATGAGACTACTCTAAGCTCTGTCCTTTGCAAGGGACATATATGCTTTAGCTTAACTTCTTTTCCAAGTCTTCAATGTTGGTTTTTCTCTCCCTGTGTATGAACGTCATATTCATGTCCAAAATGTTGGCTCTGATTTCTCTCTACTCCCTCAGGGATGACGTAAAGCTAAATAGAGGCATTGCAGCTAAACAGTTTGAGATCTTGGGAGGAAAGTTGTAGGAGCAGTGCCCGGGATTTAACAACTGCCAGTAACAATAGTGTGGAGGTTGTTAGTTGGATCACTTGGGATCCTGCAGTCTGGCTCATCATGTGATGTGTGTAATTTGTCCTTGTAAAGCCTAAAAGCAGTGAAGCCAAATCTGGAAGTAAAGGGAAGAGATCGCAAGGTCCTGTCCACATTACAGCAGGGAGTGAGCCGATCCCCATTGGAGAAGACGAGGACGATGATCTGGACCAAGAAACGTTCAGCATAGTGAGTATTTTCCTGGGTAAGATGGGAGGGCAGTGGCAGAGAACACAGAAAAAGCAGCCGGGGTTTGCTTGCACGTTATCCAAGGACATGGTTTAGGTGTCAGGGTGTGAGCCCCCTCGTAGTGCCCCACAGTGATTTTGTTTGGCTGGTCTGAGAGCATGGCAGAACAACCCTGTACGAGAGTTGTCCACCAGCCTCCTCTGTGCCTACCAACTGGCTGCTGTAAATGGCACTTCAACTGGAAGAAACTTCAAAGCTCTTCCAGCTCCCGATTCTCACCAAGCAATTGCCCTGTTAAAGGGTTCAGATAACCCTCTTCAAAATTCGGCTTTGCGTGAGTGCATGTTATCCCCTCCCTCTACCAGGGATGCCAGCCAGGGCAGAGGAGGGCAGCATGTCGACAGAGCATGCAGAAGGGCTCTCTTCTTCAGCTGCTGAGTTCCCACCACTCTTTTGACAGCCCTAGATTACAGAAGACCCTTCAGCCTTATGTCACAGTCTCCCCTGTAGAAGCCAAGGAGCCACTGGGACAGGGAAATACAGGAGAGTTTTAAGGGTGATTTTGTACGGCTGTAGGACATATGGAGTACTCTGAGTTGTAGGCACTTCCCTTGCTGTGTAAAAGCTCTTGCAGCAAACATGCCTGCAAGAGCATGTTTGCTGCAAGAGCTTGTTGTAAAATTAGCCTTTTAGTAAAAGTTGTCATGACAGACTCTCCGTGGCCTGACTTGCACAGGGAAACACTGAAATACCAGTTTTTAAAAACAGTTCTCTCAATTAAAATCTGTGTACTCCCTGCAGTTCCTATGTTATTTTTGTCTGTTTTTTCTTTAACTTTCCCTCTGTGGTGCATGAAAGGTCCAGTCAGGCAGTAGAAACCTGTCTGATGTACTGTCTGTGCACAGTGTTGGTGCACACAGCCGGAAAAGATGGTGCTTTCATCTCCTGTCTTCCTGTTTTGGTAAAAGAGAATGATTAAAATGACCACAGATGGGGATGGAGAGGAGGCTATTGAGTGAGCACTCATTCAGCTGGGGCTGTTGGTTCAGCCCGTCGGTGCTCGGTTACGCTTCCGTGGGGTCAGTGCAAGAGCAGACTGTGTGCGGTTACCGTTTGCAAAGCAAATTGTTTCCCTCTAAAAGGGGGGGGACAGTGGAGATGGGGAAACTCCTGTATCTTCCTGCTTATTTTCTGCAGCATGTCTAACACTGCTGTTTTCATAGCTGATTTCTCCTTGCCTAATGGTCAGATAAAGCTAACATCTCATGCTAATGAGCTTCCTCCAGCTTTGTCTGATTAACAAGGGAACAGTGTAGAGCCCTGGGCCAAACGAATCACTTTCTGCTCTCTATTGCTTTTTCAAGTGCAAGGAAAGGATGAGACCAGTGAAAAAAGCGCTGAAGCAACTTGATAAACCTGATAAGGGACTGACGGTTCAAGAGCAGCTGGAGCACACACGCAACTGCCTCCTAAAAATTGGGGACCGCATCTCTGAGTGCCTTAAAGCCTACACTGACCAGGATCATATCAAGCTGTGGAGAAGGTGAGGGATCTTCTTTTTTTTCTTAGGCTGGATAGTTTTATTTTCTTAGGCTGGTCTATGATATTTAAAAATGGTAGTCAGAGGCTGCTGGGTTTTATGTGGATGAGTGTGCCATTTGCCTCTTACCTAACCTGTGAAGTCTTGTGTTCTGAGGTCCACTCTGTCCATGACCCATCTCAGGTGAGGGTTTTGTCTGCAAGTTACGCTGGTTTCATTTAAATTGATTTCAGAGCTAGTTTAAATAAACCAGTGCAAACCTCTTTATTTTACTTTGAAGAACTTGGTTCCAACTCTCCCGATCATCCCATCCTGAGCTGGGTTGGGACTGTTTTCCAGAGAGGGTGGAACCGATTTGATGTTGGTTTGAAAGCAATTAACAGAAAATGTTCATGTCCTTCTAGGAACCTATGGATATTTGTGTCAAAATTCACAGAATTTGATGCCAGAAAACTGCACAAACTCTACAAGATGGCTCATAAGAAAAGATCGCAGGAAGAGGAGGTGAGATCTGAAGTGCCTTCCCTCCAGTTGCTGTCTTTAAAACCTGTTGCACTTTCTGTCTGTTTCGATACTTTCTGTCTCTTATCATGGGCTTTCTTTATTGTTGTTGACATTTTCTTAGCATATAAACAGTCCTGGTTGCGTTTGCTTCCTGTTTCATATGGGATTTCTCCTCTCACCTGACAACACCAGTCACTTTATCTTGGCTGTTCAGACCCTTGCTTGGTGTGGCACGTTGTATTGAGATGATTTTGTGAGTGAGAAGCCTGGGAATTCTGCCCTGTAGAGATAGGGTGTAGAAGCAGAGCTCCATGGGGCAGAACTGCGCCTGTCCTCCACCACGCTTGTACCATTGCCGTTCATACCACACTTGGGCACAGTCAGTTCACAAAGCCCTCAGGAAGAGGTGGGTGGCCCACAGCATGGGGAGTCTCCAGTCAAATGCAGAGCCTGACAGACGAGGCCCTTGTTTGCATAGTCTGGATCTTTGGGTGGAAGAGCAGTTGAGCTGTAACCCTCTCTTGCACCTTGCAGGAACAAAAGAAGAAGGAGGACATGTCCAGCATGAAGAAGCCGTTCCGCCCAGAGCCTTCAGGCTCCAGCCGCGATTCTGTGATGTCCCAGTCTCACGTGCCTCACAATCCTCATTCCCAGAAGATCCACCTGCCCCCTTCCCACACCCAGCAGCAGATGCACGGGCACCCACGTGACAACTACGGCCATCCAAACAAGAGACATTTCAGCAACACAGGTGAGTGCTGGCAAGCCAGGAGAAACCATCCCTTCTAACCTAATAGCTGTTTGCTCTTGGACCCAAATCCTTCTGGGACTTGTGGCTGGTCAGGTTTAAAGGTGGTGGATTGGAACATATATTATCACTGTACTTATTGCTGGACTAGAAAACATGATGATACAGTGATAACAAGACTGTAAGAACAGGACAGAATAAGATTTGCTAGAATAATGATAAAGGAATTCCAAGAATAAGGAATTCAAAGAATAAAATAGGGCCTGCACAGTTTAGGAAGGAGAAAGTTAAAGGGGCTCAGCAATAGTTATCATTTTTTTTGAGAATTCATCAAAGTAATGGGCTTAAACTAAAGTACAAAAGACACTTAATGGTGCTTTCCTCGTTGCAGACCGAGGAGAGTGGCAGAGGGATCGGAAGTTCAACTATGGTGGCAACAGCAACCAAATGTGGGGTGGGGAGCGGCATCACCAGTATGAGCAGCACTGGTACAAGGACCACCACTATGGGGATCGTCGATCTCGTGGGGAGCCCCACCGGAGCTCTGGGAACTACAGACCAAATAACCTTTCCCGCAAGAGGCCATACGAACAGTACAACAGTGACCGAGACCACAGAGGCCACCGAGATTATTACGACAGGTAATTCCCTTTCGTCTCAGAAAGGCTGGGAGGAGTTTGCAACGATGCCCCCGGCCGTGGTGGCCGGGCTTTCCGTGGGGAGCTGATCTCCATGCATTTGTTTTCTCTCTGCAGGCACCACCACGATTCCAAGCGTCGACGATCCGATGAGTTCAGGCCTCAGAACTACCACCAGCAGGATTTCCGACGGATGTCTGATCACAGGCCACCCATGGGATACCATGGCCAAGGACCTTCGGACCACTACCGGTCCTTCCACACAGACAAATCGGGAGATTACAAACAGCCTCTCCCTCCACCTCACCCTGCAGTGTCGGACCCTCGCTCACCCCCCTCTCAGAAATCCCCCCACGATTCCAAGTCGCCTCTCGATCACAGGTCACCTCTGGATAGGTCGTTAGAACAGAAAAACAATCCAGATTATAACTGGAACATTAGGAAAACATAAAGTGACTGAGAGGGGGAAAGCGCACGTCTGAAATACTTGGTTTGATGCAACAGCGGCTGGTTTCTCCAAGCCAGCAACCAGAAACTCTGAACATGCTGCTATCATCTTGCTGGGTCAAGGAGGATTTTGGGGGAGCAGGTGGAGGAAGATTTTTCCCTAGCTCTCTGTTCTGGTTTGGATTCCCGTTTCCTTTCCCCTGTTCTACCATTGAATGCTGGAACCAGCCTTGCTGCCTCATTCTTTGTTTTGTTTTTGTTTTCCCCAGTCCGATGGACCCAAGGGAATTTTCCCCAGCCAGTGTTTCCCCAAACCGAGAAGGCGAATAGATGCTGCTTAGGATTGTGCAGAAGGCTGTGTGCCTGCTCTGACTTGATGTTACGTGACAGATGCTGCTTTGGGATTGGGGATAAACTGGTTGGGCTGGGCTTCGTGTGTAACCAGCACAGGGCAATGGGAGGACACTCGAGGAGGGTCAGGAGGGTCCCTCCATGGCCAAGCTAGGTTGAAAGAGGGACTCGACGTCCCTGCAGAGTGACTCCAAAGGAGCTGGAGCCATGCTGGTGACAATCCATCACTTCTCTGGCCATATTATCATTTTCCTGTCTTTATCCATTTCAAGAAACTGGCTCTGCTTTGAGCGCTGTTATGTCCCCTGCAACAGAAGCGGTGCGGGGCATCCTCCTCCCACCTCAGGGCTGGAACTGGCAAATCTTGACTCTGGGAGGCTTTGGGATATGTGGGGGGGAAAAAAAAACCAAACCCAGACTTCCTTAGCAAAGGTTGATTTCACTGCTAACCAGTAGGGAAGAAATTGGGGTGAGAACAGTATTTCCCAGTGGACAGGGCTCAGGAATTAATAACAAAACTCCTCTTCTTTTCTGACATGGACAGCTTGGATGGCCTAGGAGCTAATACAGATGCTGCCTGGGAGCTGCAAGGTCGAAGGACAGCTCGGGGCATCTGGGGATCCTGAAGCTCCTCATCTCCCTGTCACTGAAGTGCTCTAGTCTTTGGGCAAGTCATTTCTCTCTGCGCTTTGCAAAATGGTGATCACAAACCTTTACTGCACCCAAAGGGTAAGGGATGGAAGAGCAGAGTTAAATAGGAATGGACTGGTAACTGAACGGTCACCTTCCTGCCACTGTTCCAGCAGTCAGCGGTAACGCTGAATTGCTAAAAGTACCTGCACCAAATGACCTTCTGTCTGTCAAAATTTGAAACATGCCTGGGGACTTGGCACCTAAGTGAGCAGGGAGAGAATGAGGAATTCAGGACTGGGTCCTTAAAAATCCTCGCAGCAAGTGTGCTAAGAGCCCAGCATGGCAGAGGGAAAAGAGGAGTCTGCAGCCCAGCTCAGTGGACTTCGGAGCAAACACTCTTCCAAGTATTCGAGACACAGCCTACGATGCAGCACGGTGTCCAGCCGTGGTGTCCAGCTGTGGTGTGGTGGGAGGGGTTGCACACCCTGCATGACTGCTGGCCAGAAGTAGTGTGGGTGATTAGTTTTCAGGTCCTAGGTCCTCGTTCATACCGTCACATCCCTGGAGCCTACAAAGCTCTCCCCGACAGCCGGGCTGCCCAGAGCGTGGTGTCTGGGGATGCGTCACCTCCCGGAGCTCAGTATTAAAGACCAGGCTGCTACAGACTCCTCTCTTGGGTGGGGGACAGAAGCCAAGCCTCCTGTTAAGATGCCAGTATCTGACCCTAATAAGCTGTGATGTCCTTTCCCCGAAAGACTGAAGGGAGACGGGTGTCCAGGGCTGGCTTCCCGACTCCAGCCTGCGCCTTGGAAGGCGCACCCAAACCGACACTAATGCCCCCGTGTCCCCGCTCGATGCAGAGCGTCCCGTGAAACCCACTGCTGTCACCCACTCCTTTCCGAGCCCGCTATTTTAACGGGACACACGGGAAGCATTTTGCTCCCCTTTTGTTTTTATTTTGCAACATTTCCACCAAACGCAGGGCAATTTTGCTTCCTTAGCAGGGAACCGGTACGGGCAAAGCTGTGCTGCCCCAAAAAAGTGTTACGCTTGTGTTTACCTGTGCGGGAGGAGGTGAAGGCGAGTCTTCCACAGTCCCCCTTGGAGCTGCCGGGTGACGGGAGGTGTTGAGGTAGCGCGTTTCCACTGCGTTCCTCACGAAGCTGTGATTGCAGGCGCGCTTGCTGTGATGCTCAACAAAGAGGTCCTTTCTTTTCAGAGGTATTAGCTTTTAATGTGAAAAGGGAAGAAACCTCAGAGGGGCAAAGAGAATTGTTCTTTTTGTTCACCAAGCGGTGCTATCGTGATGGAAAGTTTGTGCCATACACTTGTAGCAAAAGGCAATACTGGCCAGACCAGCGTTAGAGCTGGTGCAAGAAAACTTTGAACCCTAGCAAGAGGCTGCTTCTGGGTCCGGATATGGGTGTTGCTGCTCGTCCTGGCTTCCAGGTATGAGGTTGGTTGGGGTTTCCTTCTTGTGCAACAGCAAAAGCTTTACCCATGCCCACTGAAGAGCTGTCCCCGCTGTCACGTTAGCCTGATACTGAAGTCACGTAGTTTTGTTCACTTGTGGTGGGTGGGTCTTCACTGGGTTTGGCTTTAATGAAGCTGGAGAATTAGATTTGGGAGAAAGTCCTCCCTGAGCACACACTCCCCTCCCTTCCCCCAAGCGTGTATTTTATGCCCCCTCAACAGGGACCATAACCAGGCACAGTCACTTGGATGTGAGTGGGATCAGAGGGGACAGGTCCACAGCCATAAACTTCACTGTGGTGTTTGTGTCAACATCTGGTACAGCTTTTCCTTCTGAACCAGCTGTGTGATTCCCTCTAGCCTCTTGGCAGGAAAAAGTAGCAACTTGCTGGGGTTTTATTTAAAAAAAAAAAAAAAAAAAAGTTTTTTCAGCCTGACCCCTTTGGAAATGGTGTAAAGTTGTGAATTCACACGACAGAAGTCCTGCAGACCAAAACCCGCTGTGGACAGGCGATGCGATGCCCAACCAAAGTGGATACCGAACAGCTCTCTGAAGTGAACAGTTTAAGTGATCCACACAAAGATGCTATTCTGCTTTCACCTGTTTCCTCCCGACCTCCACCTCCCCTCCGGGGAGAGAAGGACTCTTACTGTAAAAAATGTGGACTTTTAAACCTGTTGACTAAAAACAGTAATTAATATTAATTTATATTTGTGAAAAAATGCCACTGTCCTAGTGATTTCTGATGTAAATATGTTGTTTATATAGTATGTATTAAATTTTCCTACATTGTAAAACTGCTGTACTTTTGATTCTTGTATATTAAAAAGTGTTACTGAGATTTTCAGAACCGTGCCCGCGTGGTGTGTCTGGGGGGTCCCGCAGCCCCTCGGTACGGCGGCAGCTCTGCTGGAAGCACGGGGTGAGCACCTAAAACTGGGGATCAGAGGGGACAAGAGGGCCCTTTCCTGCCAGCCATGGGCATGCTGGGATGGGTGTTTCCACGGAGCAGGAATAAGCGTGTTCTTCTCGGCTGTTTTACATAGTTTTGCAGTCTGTGGTGATGGAGACTTGGAAACCCCTTCAGATGGGAATTTCCACCCGATCAGGAGAAGCTGTGCATTTCCTCGCCCGTTTCCACCAGGATTTCACTGGGATCATACCAATGCGTTTATCCAACCTCCATCTTTTCTGGATCTCTGTGCGTATGTAAACTTCTTTTTGACCCCTTTTTTGGGGGGGAGAATTCCCCTTTCTCTAGGAGAAGTGCTGCTCCCGCTGCATTGGTGGGGTTCTCTGCTCCATCCCTGGCCCCTCCGGGGCAGGACGTGCATCTCCCCTCCCCAGGTGGGATGCGATGGCATCCTGTGGGCTGCTTTGGTTTGGTCTTTACCCCCCACCCGTTCACACTGAGGCCCACACAGCAAGACACGGTGCAGGGATTGAAGCCGTTTCTCCCAAGTTATAAGAGCTCATTGTAAAAAGGGCTTTTCACACCTGTAGCCACTGGGTCCAGCCCTTCCCTCTGCTGCTGAGCCAAGTTTCAGCCAAGAGTGAAATTTCACAGCTGAGTTATGTGCCCCTGAAAAATGGGATTTCCTAATGGAAAGAATGACTGGCTGTTAGCCGTGGGGCTGTGGCAGGGAGAGGGGCTCGGCTGGGGGACTACGGGGAGCTGGTCCAGGTGTCCCTGCCCAGAGCACAGCGGTGTGAATCTACCAGAGGAAGGTGACCTTTTTAATTCAGCACTGACTCCATCTTTTATCCAGGGGTACCCATGGGAAAACTGGAGAAGCAGAGGCCTGAGGAACCAGAACAGTGGGGGCAGGTAAGGATACAGGCACCCTGATGCCAGGGGGCATCAGCATCAGCTCCCCGGCACCGCTCCGCCCGCCATCCCCCTGCCAGCCCATTTCTGCAGCACTGTGCTCCAAACAGTTAAATCCTGAGTCCTCGTCAAAGCCCATGGGGAAATGACCCCTTGGCGTGATGCAACCTCTGCATCCCTGCAGGCCCAGTTGGTCCTGCCGGAGCATCTCCTCCATAAGGACGTGGTCCATGTGGCGCCGTGGCCACCCCAGGGTGCTGGGCAGGGCCGAGGGCCAGGGCTGGGCTGTGTATGCATTGAGCAGGCTGGAGCTTTGGCTTGTCTCGGTGAGGGGACCCATTGCCCAAGGTGGTCGGCCAAGCCACCATGCAGCTGCGGGGAGCAGGACCCCCAGCCCTGCCTCATGCCAACCCCGGTGAGGGGACAGGGAGGCTGAGAAGCCCCCCCTTTTTGCTTTAGGCCTTGCCAGAGCAGACCCTCTAGAGGGCAGCCGGTTCCCAGCAAAAAGCCATTTTTTGGTGAACAATATTCTGCAGCTGTGGTTGTTCCCAGAAACCCGGGTGTGAAGGAAGGCCAGGTGGCTGCAGTGTCCCCGCTCCCCCAGCGGGGCAGGAGCAGCCAAGGCTCTGGTCTAAGGCCAGGGGATGGGCAGGCACAGCCAAAACAGGGCTTAAAACCATACCTGAGACACCAGGCTATGGCACTTAAGCAGTCATCTACTGCAGGGCGATGTGCTTCAGGCAGAGGGGTGGGATGGGATGGGATGGGACGGCCCGCAGAGGCTGGGTCTGCACCCTCACCGGCCATGGAGTATGACTTGGAGAGCAATTTGAACCTCTCAGATGCCATGGGGTCACTGCTGCCATCACTGCCCCTACGTTCCTGCATGGCCCGTGCCTTCCCCATTCACCTCCTGGGGAAGCTGCAGTGCCACACGTGATTAATGAGGATGGGGCATCCCGGTCGCTCTGGGGTCACCATCCCCTTACATCCAGCACTTTGTCCCACCAGGAGACACAGGAGTGCTCTGGCTGCCCGCTCCCCACCCAGGGCTGATGAGCAGGGGACCATTGGTGATGTCCTGGCAAGGCAGCAAGCGAGGGAGACCCCCAGCCCCGCATCCTCTGGGCAGTTTTTAGATGATTTTGCAGGTTTGGCTAAAGCTGAGCTCTTTTGAGCTGGTGCAAGTGGTGGCAGAGGGAGTGGGTTTGGCTCTTTCCGAAAACTGCTGGCTCTTCAGGGCTCTGAAGGAGGGGGAGGTTGGGTCTCAAATCTCAGGTGCTGGCTGTCTTTGAGGGGATTTGCCCAAGTAACGTGTGTTTTCAGTTGGTGCCAGTGTCCCACCCAGCCTCAGCATCTCCCTGACGCCAGCTGCAGGGGCAAGGAGTCCTTCAGCTTTTCAAAAAGGGAAAATGAACAAAAAAATTGTAGTTTTGGTTTCCCTCGTTAGAGGGCAGTAACAGACTCGACGGGGGCCAGGAGCGATGGCCAAGAAAGGGGAGATCATCGGGGCGTGCATCCCAGCTGCTGGGTGAGCAGGGGAAGGGTGATGGTACCTGCTTGGACTCCATTGCCTCCTTTCCCAGCGAGGCTCAGCTCCAATAGTTTATTATCTATATTTTCTTCCGCCACCCCCTTTTTATTTTTCTCATGTAGCTGTAGATAAATAAAACCCTTTCTTAAGAGAATTTAGGACAGCTCTCAAAGGGTCCTTGGGTTACAGATGGAAGAAAGCTCCTTCAGGGAATGCAGAAATGGGGCAGCATTTGCATCCCAGGTGGCAAACAGCACCCTCCAACACACCGGGAACAAAACGAGACTCACTCACTTATCAAAAAAACTCAAACTTTACTTGCGTTTCTCTCAATAAATAATTTACAGTATATACACGCGGTGACACTCCCATGGGTCTCAACGCAGGGAGGAGGTGGGGGGGGCTTCTCATAATGCCCCCTTCCCCCTTTGCCTACGTTTTTTTTTTGTTTGTTTGTTTCCAAGTATTGGGTCTTTCTTGGCCACACTTCACCTTTAACCAGAACTGAGTCAAACACAAGCAAAATAAAGTGCTTCACTGTTTGCTTCTAAAATAGGGATACCCCAACCACCGTACAACAGCCAGCCACCACTGGAGTGCTCACCTGGACAGTGGGACTGAGCCATGCCGTAACCAAATATAGACTTTAAATTACCCCTAAACCACAAGGCATCGTGCCGTAGGATAACTGCTTTATAGGAAAGGGAGGTTTGGGGGACTTGTTGGCACGCTGTGGCTTGGCCAGATAAATCTGCTTCCAAGCAGCACCGTATCTTCAGAGGGATGCTTTGCACAGCTGCTGTTATCTATGGGGTAACACAGCAAGAAACAAATGTTTCCTCTTACCCAGTGACAAATTTTGGCTCTCAAAATGTGCAGGTTGAATTTCTACGGAAGACAAAAACGTGGTTCTTTCTTGAACAAAGGAAACAAAGAAGTCTGAATCAGCCTGGCTGAGCAATTAGTGCATTGGGAAGCTAAACTGTCCTGTGCCGTGGTCCAGTGGTTGCTCTCCTCAGCGCCTCTGAACTGTGATATCCTTATTTCAAAATCTCCCTAAATAGAATACCTGGGGCACCAGCAAACAAAGCAAGGAGCAAAGTAGTAAACACATCTTTTTGTTTCTTTTCTTTCCTTAAACATTTAAAAACCAATTACATCTCTTCATCTGTACAGTCACACGAGATCAATGCCAGGGCTCTATATATTAAAGAGACAATATAAATTACATCCATTGACACAATTTTGCATTTCTCTGCTGCTTTACAAACGGAGCTCTAGAGCTGTTAGGACACAACGAATAGTCACGTTGAGTATTTACACCAGGCTGCCTCTTGGCACCAGTTCAGACTGCCCAACGTAGCCTGTTCCCACCTCTTTTGGTGCTAGCTTGCCTCGTCATGCCCTGAGACCTCCCTTGAGAGAAGGAGGTGCCCCCAAGAGTGACGAGTGTTTTGGGGCTTGTTTCCGGGAACCTCCCCCTGAGGAAAGGAGGGGAAACCCATCAGGAGGTCTCCAAGATGCAGACCAAGGGTGGTCTTGCTGTTTGTTCAGTGAGTAATGAGGTGAACCACAGAGGAACATGGAGAGGAGGAGATGGGCAGCATTACGTGGTGGGGGAAGATTATCGATCGTTTTGAGGCAGGGAACAAACATTTGGAGGCAGTTGGGGGGTCCTCTGCTGCATTCCATCTCCTGGCTGGATTTCTAACATTGCCCCATTTCCGATTCAAGCCCAGAAGGGCTTAAGGTGCAACTGGTCTGCAATGGGGTTGCAAGTCGCGGCCTCAGGATGAGGAGTGGAGCAGAGACCTAGCAGCAAACAAACAGAGCATGATGCTCCTGCTCCATCCCAGGGCCTGGCCGAGCCATGGGCAGGTGAGTGGGTGCAGGGCTGGAGGGAGGTGCGGTTTTAGGGGTCCCCGCTGCCAGTTTTAGGGGTCTGGAGAGCGAGGAACTCATCCGATGCTGGGCAGAAGTTACAGAAACTGCTTGAATACTGGCCAGGTTTCTCCCGTTGCCATCAAGAGTCCTCAGTGGATCTGGGCAGGGACAAGGGAGCCAGGAATACAGCTACTGAGTGAATCAGCCAAATGAACTGGCTAAAATAGGAGATACCCTTTGAACCACAGCAAACGCAAGCTGAGGCTTGAGGAACGTGTCCTCCTTCCACCCAGACGATGCCTGGCACTGGCAGCCAGGCAAGCGTGGGACCATTCCCCATCATTTTGGCCCTTTGCACCACTTTCTGCAAAAACGGAACTGCAGGCAGAGTGGGACGGCCCAGGCGAGCAGAAAGCCCAGCTCTGTTGTGCTGGCCAGGCTTGGCCCCATTTCGCTGCTCTGTGCCCTCCTCATGGGCTCTGCTCTCTGAAGACATAGCCACGTCCATGCACGCCAATGTCACAGTCACCACGTGCATTTTCGGGACGTGGGGGAGCGCTGCAAGAAGGTGGGGGCCCCTCGGCACCCACGCTACTGGGAGGAAGAGGAGGAGGAGAGGGGGAGGTGAGGAAGGTCCAGACAAGGTACAGTCCAGCAAAAACTCCTGACTGGTCCCATTGGCAGCACATTCCTCCCAGGCAAGAGCTGGGAAGGTGGAGGACCTTGTGCCAAAGAGAGGGGCTGAGGTCTGAGGACAACCCGTGCGGCTCTGATATCCAACGTCCTGTTGTCCAGTACTGCCATCTCATCACTGGTTCCCTCCTGCTCCCTTTTCCCTGCTCTCCACGGTGCGAAGGAGCAAACCTCTATAACAAGCACAACCAACACTGACTCAAACACAGCAGTGCTACCCAGAGGGCAGGGGGGGTCCCCAAGGGAGCCATGTTGCCTGGGGCCAGGTCCCGTGTCCTTTCATAGAGGTGTAGCTTGTCTTTGTTGGAGTGAAGCATCTTCACGTCCTCAAAGGCATAGTAAGCAGCCAGCATGAAGTTGACGTCCCCAGTGGTGAGGAGGTCGAAGACGCAGGACTGAAAGTAGAGGTCCTCCACGGGCAGCTTTTCCCTGCACTTGGCCGTGGCTGTTTCGTATGTGAAGGCCTCAGGGGGGGCCGGCAGGCTGGGCCCCTTCCTACGAGCACGACCCTCTGTGGCCTGAGCCGAGCGGATGGTCTGGAAGTCAATCTGTTGGTTGAGTGGACAACCACGGAGGCACAGGTAGAGGCCCTGACTGTCCCGGTCCTCCACGGCGTTGACCACCTCCTCCGGCATGCGCACGGCGAAGGTGAGGTACCGGCCCACCTGCCTCACCACAATGGTGGTGCCAATGTATTTTGCCTGGATCTCAATGTGTTGGCCCGACACCTTCTCAGTGATCTTCAGACTGTTGGCTCCATGCTTGTCCCCACCATTCTTGGAGCCATCTGCAAAGGCAGCGGGCAGCTCATCCATCTCTGCCTGGTACACTTTCTGATCCACACACTCCTGGAAGCTCTTGAAGATGATGGTGAGCTGTGGGGGAGGAAAGAAAGGAACAGCGTTACAACCATGACCACCTGAGAACATACAGCTGTCACCAGGAGCAGCATGGGAAGTGGAAGAGCG